>NC_054882.1:42921165-43296165 GCF_018320785.1 Cheilinus undulatus
GGAAAATCAGATTAATGTGGGTTTTTGTAACACATGAGGCTTTTTGAAGCTGATTCACAAAAGGAATGCACGTCTTCACGGCGGCTAAAACGAGGGAAGAAGCCGCCGTCAGACACTGAAGTGTACCTCTGCCAGGGCGGACGGCGCTGGAGCTCAGAGACGCGGCGGCAGAGATGATGATGCTGGAAAAGGCGGTGATGGTCGGAGCTGCAGAACTGGGATCAGACGGTCCTGAGCTTTAAACGAGACTTCAGTTTGCTCTTTGTTTCTGTGTCAGTGGTGGTTTATCAGCCATGAGCTGGGCTTTAAATGCTCTCTGAGTTTCTTCACTCATTTAGGACCTGGTAAGTTTAAAAGCTCAGCCTCGTCTCTGAACAGGAAGTAGTTTAGACCAAAAATGATGTCTACTAATCTCCTGAAGGTCCTGGTTCTGCAGAAACTACAGACCTGGATCAGTTTAGAGCAGAAGTTCTGGCTGAGTCTGTCTGTTGTTGGGACTCTTCAGTCAGAAATAAAGTCAGTCAGTGAGAGGGGGACTACCAGGACTCTTTAAGGCCAAGAATTCACCACATTTACACCGAATGTTCTCAATTTATCCAGAATTTTCCTTCACAAATTCCCTAAAATGTCAGAGAAATGACCTCTGGGAACATTCTTCAACATATTATTCAAGTATCCCATAAAAATACCCCAAAATGTCTTCAAATATTCCCAAATATTTCCCTGAAACTTCATCATAAAGCCTAAACATTCCAGGAAAAACATCCTCAAAAATTCCAGAAAAAAATTTAAAACAATTCCACAAAACTTTCTATTTTTAACAAATATTAAAAAATCTTACAAATACATCTCATAAAATTCTATAAAAACATCCGGACAAATCCCCCGATGTTTCAAAAAAAATTCTTGACAATTTTAAAGGACCAGCCCCAAAATCCTCAAAATGTACAAATAAATTTCCCTCATTTCCATGACAACGCCTACAAATGTTAACCAAATTACCCCAAAATCAAACACCCAAAGATTACAAATCTTCTCACAAATTCCCATGAAAATACTAAAATTACAAAGAAAATTTACCCTAAAATTGATCAAATTCTAAAAACGTTTAACCAAAACAATTTAAAAAATCCAAGGAAAATGATTCCCTCAAAAGATTTCCATGGAAGTTTGACAGAAATTCCTGCTCATTTTGATTAAAAAACCCTGCACCAAATTCCCAAAATCTATAAATAAATTTCCCATATTTCCATGAAAATGCCTTAAAGTTTAAAACCAAATTCCCCAAAATTATCAGTATTCCTAAATTCCCATGAGAATGCCACATTTCCAAAGCAAATTAACCCCAACATGTATCAGATTCCTGAAGCTTTTAAAAATACAGAGCTTAACAAATTTATAGACCAGCTGTCATATCAGAGACCATCCAGCATCATGAAGTGCTTTAATGCCGACTCTTTCATTTTCAGTCAGCTCTCCACGTTTTACCATTTTGAACAGGAATGAGGAATTTCAAACTGAATTCACCCAAATTTGAGCCGGCTCACTGGGCTTCTCTGAGAAGTCAGAAATGAATCAAGCACAACATTCAACCACTAAAACTCATTTTCTGTTCAGGAATGACAGTAAATAACTATAATCTGACACATTCATCAGAAATATTAATGTGCTTTACTATTTTTCAGGTTTTTTGTAAATCAGTAAATTAGAAAATTCATGGATAACAATAATAATTCTATTTTAGCAGTAAAAATATTTGGGTTAAAGAGCTTCTACATATTGGTGTATTAACCATTGCAGAAACATCAAAATGATTTAGGTAATTACCAATGCTGTTAATTTAGGGCAGCTGTGGCAGAAACCTGACTGTGGTTAGGGTTAGGGCGGTCTAATACATTTATTAAGCTCTGTAGATTCCTTATTTCTCGAATTCCCTGAAATTTCCATGAAAATTCCAGATAAATTGAAAGGACAAATTAAATGAAAAAAAATACATTTCCCTAATTTCCATGAAAATTCCTACCAGCTGTAAAGCAGAATACCTTTGAAAGTCCAAATAAAATGTTACAGATTCCCATAAAAATGCTGAAAATTTCCACAAACTTCCAATGAAACAGGAAAATATCCAAACATGTCCCAAATCTCCATGAAAATTCCTGAACATTTCATAGCATCACAACCTAATAAATAACTTTAATGGTTATTTTGGACAACATTTTAAAAATTCTGACATCAGAAATGATCATTATGCTAAATGTAAAGTGCTCGTGCGTAAATGTAAAGTGCTCGTGCGTAAATGTAAAGTCCTCGTGCGTAAATGTAAAGTGCTCGTGCGTAAATGTAAAGTGCGTAAATGCAGCAGGTTTAAAAAAGGACACCTTTACAAAGGCGGGAAAGTGCCTCAAAGTCGAGTTCCTTTCTCCTGGTGTCTGAATCAGCTGTAGTTAAAGTCAGAAGAGTCTAAAGTTCACTGAGAGTCTCTGGGGTCAGATCTCTCCTTATTTGGCGATAACAGGACCGGAAGTGTTCAGGTAGACTCACACCTTTCTAATGGAGTGGAGTGGAACAGCTGGATGGGGGGTTGGTGCTGGACCGTAGACGGCCCAGGCTCGCCGTGGTTCCCCGGTCACCGAGCTCCTCATCTCCGCTTCAGCTCATTACCCTTCCTCGGCTCGTCTCTCCGTGGGGAGCAGCCCCGGGATAAGATAACGGGCCATTATCGGCTCCATTCAGCCCGACAAAGAGGAGTGATGGCGTGTTTACACCACTAATCAACATGGTAAAGAGCCTGGGGGGGGCTGCTGTGGAGGAACGTGGATTCTCGTAATGGGACTCTGATTGCATTTAGCGCTGAATGGACTCTTCACACATGCTCATGTCAGCCTTTCTATCAGGGACGTGATTAGCACGGCACGGCACGGAATCAGAGCTCTGTTTGGGGAGTATTGTCTCCGCTAATGCGCTAAAACAACCGAGCTGAATCATATCAGGAGGACGTCTGCAGAGCTGCAGGAAACCAGCGTGGACATTTCCATAGCAGCATGTTGATTCTGCGCAGAGGTGAGGAGGAATCTCTGCAGCAGCCACAGCTGAGTGGTTTAATATCTACAGGTCGTTTATGCTCTTTATTCTTTTAGTTTTGGACTGATAAAAAAAAATCTTATTATTCCTGCGACAACGTATCCAGGATGATGACATGTTAGTGATCTTAATTCACAGAGCAGCAAAGAAAACAGAGCAGATGAAGTCAACCCAGGCAGCAGAGTGGTACAGACTTCTTTATTATGTTCATTATTTGTACAGTAAATCCTCCTGCATGTTTTTAATCTTCACATTCTGATGAAATAGTTTCATGTGATCATTTCTGTTTTTGGTTTTATTCATAGGCCTAAAGGTTTTTTTTCAGACTCTTTTAAATAAGATTCCTGATCTCCACGAGTTTCTCCTGTTAAATCAATTTAAATGAAACAATAAAGAAATGAATTTATAGAATTAAAAAATGTAATTCTTTTTCAATCTTAAATAAAAAGAAGCAGAAAGAAGGATGATAGTTTATCTGGGCTCCCTCTTTCACAAATGTTTCTCATACTTCTCTACAACAGGAGAGGTGGAAGCTGATCTCCATTTTCCTTCATCAGCTTGTTTCATAGAGAATCACAGTAACTGATTTATGCTGATTTCAAATATGAAAAAACTCATTTAAGCTCATTGTGGAACAAACAAGGGCTGGAGATCTACAAACTTAAGATATGATGCAAAACAATACCAGACAGGACAGTTCAGTACGACGCAGCATGAAAAGAGATGATAAAACACAGTAGAAGACCACACCAGAATAAAACAAGACTGGATGACACGGTACGGCAGGGGTTCACAACCTTTTCAGCCTGCGACCCCCAAAATAAAGGTTGCTGAGACCGGGGACCCCCACTGGACCTGAAGGTGGTTGAACAGCCGCGCATATTCAGAGAATAGTCGTGTGGAGACAAGGCCGTCCATTAGGGGGGAAAATGGGAGAGATCTCTGGGGCCCAGCAAGACTGGGGGCCAGCAAAATCCTGGTCCATTGTAAAGTTAAGCTGTGGTATTTTATATTTAACCTGAATAAAGACAGAATAAAGATACACATTTTAATTCATTTGTGTGGTAAGTAGCCCTCTTAAACATGTAAAACCTTTTGTTGAAAACAGAATTCAAATACAATAAAAAAAAATAGCTAAAATTGGTTAACAATGGCAAGACATGGTGGGCAGGTGGTGTGACTGGATTTTAAAAGGAGCAGAAATGGTTAGAAATGCCAAAAATTAGTGTTTTTGTTTGTGTTTTCGGCTTTCACACAGGGCGGGAGTTTTCTGCCTGTCAGCTGCATCTCCCTGCTCTCAAAGTCCTGTCCTTCATACGCTTTACCTCAATAAACCTCTCTTATAAAAGCAAGTTGCTTCAGTGTACAGAGGAAGTGAGTCGGGAACTTTTCAAAATAAAAGCATTCTGTATGAGTGAACAGAGTTTCTCTATAGAAATGCTAAACCGGCCTTTAACTTTGAAAAGCACAAACCAGAAAAGCATTCATAGCTGTTTATCTTTCCTGTGACGTATTCTACCAGTGTGGAGACAGAAAGCTTCACTAACAGTAGATCTTTAAAGAACAACTTTATCAAACAGGCACATTTAAGCTTGTGGCCTTCCTCCGGGTTATCAAGAAACACACTGTAAACATATTCTATGTGCATATTTGCCACAACCATGTAAATATGGCTCTCCATTTATCATTCCCCTGTCTAATATGGTCCACAGCCACAGTGTAAGACTATTATACAGCGTTTTAATGTCGTCTAAGTTGCATCTTTGTGAAATAAAGATTAATGCAACTGGTTATTCACGTCCACATTTGTGTTCACGTACAGATTATATCCTGTGTATATCAATGTTCTTATTTCATATATCGGCCACAATATCGGATATCAACCGATATATCGGATATCGGCTTTTTTTAGCCCCCAATATCAGCATCGGCCCCAAAAATCTCATATCGGTCAGGCTCTAATACGAACAATACAATACGATACGAGACAGTACAATACAATGTGGTGTGAGACGGTACGAGTCAGTACAGTACGAGAAGTTCCTTGTGATACGATACAATACGATCTGATACGATACGAGATGGTACAAGATGGTATGAGACAATACGGTACTGGATGAGACAGTATGGTACTAGCCGTGTTGGTACGAGATGAGACAATACGGTACTAAAAGAGACAGTACCGGCGAGACAGTATGGTACAAGATGATACTAGACGAGACGATATGGTATGAGACAAGATGGTACCGTATAAAACTATACGGCATGAGATGATACAATACTAGATGAGACAATAAGGTACTAGAGATAAGGCACTAGACGGAACAATATGGTATGAGACGAGATGGTCCAGTACAGTACGGTATGGTACGACAACACAATACTATAAAACACATGAGGAGACGGTCAGCCATGATGAGATGATGAGACAAAACTGTATAGACGGTATGCAACACCTGTTGAGTTCAGATCATCTGTGAAGGAGGTCTGACTGTAGAGACTTTGAATCCATATCCTCCAGTGTTTGAGGAACTCTTTAAAGTTTTGCCTGAATCTGTCACAGCCTTCAGGACTCAAAAGAAGATTGAGATTGTTCTGTTTTTTTTCCACATTTTGGACAGTTGGCACAGCCATAAACTGAACAGAACTTTGTCATGATAGCTCTTCTCTATGCAGAAATTATCATCCTGTCCCCATCTGGAGTTCTTCACTGTGATGTCACATCAGCAGCAGATTAGCCCTCAACAAAGAGAAAACAAAGGTACAACTTCACTATTTATATATAACATAGAACATATTCTAGTAAAAATAAAATGTGTGTCTTCAGACATTACCTTAGTATTTATCAGAAAGTCTCAGTGAGGAAAGAATGTTTTCATAAATCCAAAGCCTTCAGTGATGGCGACACCATAGAAGAGCGGGTATCTCCTGACACCTGTTGGCTTTTTTGTTATCTCCAGGATAAGTTATGTGTGTTTCTAAACTTTAGGGACGTTTGCAGCCATGCAGGTATCAGCAAGAAGCCCATGACAACACAGAGCCATATCAGCCTCTGTGAGTACAGGCCTTAAACATTCTGATGAGGTTTTATAGAACAGAAAGTCTGTGTCCCGTTCTTCTTTTTTCAGTATATTTACCATTTTATTTATGTTTTGTAGTAAAACATTTTCCATTCTTCCATCTTTTGAGCCAGGGCATGACAAACTGGGGGCTGGTCCGGGACGAGCGTGCCAGGTGGGGAGAGACAGGGAACCAGTGATGTCGGCCGGTGAGGGATCTGAGTGCTGCAGCATCGTTCTGTCAAAGCTGTGAGTCTGTAGCTCAAACGTAGAGGCAAAAACTGCCTTTTTATATTCAGTCGCTTCTGTTTCTCTTCCTACTCCTGCACAACGGCCCGATGTGCAGATCGATACCCTACACATACATGTTCATATATTCTTTAAGTGTTGGAAAAGGGTCAGAAGATCACTATTTTATTTCTTAAAGATTATTCTGTAGTGTTTTGCTTTTTTTGGACATGTCAGGAAACTAGTAGGGGAAGACTTTCACCAAACAGGCCAGGATCAGGACTCTGTGTGCCGAGGACTGCTGCCTCTGCACACGGCGCCTGGCGCCCATCATTAGTCTTTTAGAGGCTGGTTTTTGTGTCAGATAGTGCAAAGACCTGAACCCACGATGCTAACGTCCATGCTGGCCTATAAAAGCAGATCTCTGCAGCCCCCTGTTAGGTTTAAAACAACTCTTAAAAGGTTAAAGGGTGCAGTAAGTGACCTTTCTTTAGTCTGGGTGAGCTTAAACACTATTAATACTTATATTTAATATACTAATATTTAAATGTCTTAATATCTGCAGTTTCCCTGATTAAACCTGCAGTAAACTTTGGTTCGCCTTATTCCATACACATTTCTCATAAGATGAAAAGCAAAACAGGATTTTTGGGTTTAAAATTAGATTTAAATTTTATTCCCCATCTACATCGCAGCTCAAATAATTTAGGGGGTAGGTTAAAAATGTGACACATGGTTTTTGTGCGTGTAATAGCACAGGGCGATGAGTTTTCTGCTCTCCTTGGAGATAGGAGCTTTGCTTTTTGCAGCCTTTTGATATGGAAACGTGCCGCTGTTGTTGCTGAAAGCTTTTTTTCTCTGTAATACAGTCACTCTGTGATTCCAGAGAGAGGGACAGACAAACATTAAGGGCTATGCTGTTATTATTTTCACATTTATTTCTATATTTCTACTCCTCTGAAAGGAGAGGCTGAAAGGGATTGCTTTAAAGCCAAACATCCATTTGAAAATAAAAGCCGAGGAGCAGCGCAGTGAAGGCAGCACTTATAGGTGAATAGAAGCGTCAATCAGGCTGCAGATGGAGGCTGAAGACTCACACGGCCACAAAAGGAGATGCATCTTTATATATCAGAGCCCTGATCTGTAAAACCTGGTTAAACACAGCAAATAAAACATGGACGCCTGGTAATGCATCCGTCCGACTCAGGATAAATACAGTGTGAGGGCTGGACGGGCTTTTACATCAGACTGCAGGAGGATGAAACGTCTGCAGCATTTCCATAATCACAGCGTCAGACTGCATGGATGCAGAGAAACACCACATATATAACAGTTATGGATGTAGTCAGTGTCCCGTGTGTGGCATGTTTAACCCCTCATAGAGCAGATGTTTGGAATGTCTGACATTTGGAAGACACCTTCCTCCAATCAGAACTCATCACCATCACCAGGACCCTCCACCAGCTCCTTAGAAGAAATCATGACCCAAATATTTGAGAAGATGTTAAACCACCCTGCACCCTGAAGGGAGACCAGAGTCTGGAGCAGTCTGGGACTGAGCTAAGAGGCCAGCTGAGACTCTTTAACAGCTTTTCCCCCTCATTTTGTCATAAAAATGCTTTTAATGAAAACACTGATATAATATTAAGACAATAAACCACTGATCATCAACTGGCGGCCCGAGGGCCACGTCAGGCCCCCCAAAGCTTCCTGTCCGGCCCCCAAAAGATCGTTAAATTCAGAAAAAGGAGGGAAAGAAGATTTTAAGAGTATCTTTTGGCTTTAAATGTCTGCAGCTGTTAAATACATCCCACAAAAAATAACACTGAAATAGTTTAGAATGACTGAACATTTGATCTGTTTTTCCAGAGATTTACTGTCATTACTAGTTAGTATTTTAAAAAGGGTTAAGGTTGGCAGAAGTGCTGCAAAAATGACCAGATAAAGTGGTGAAAAGAGGTTAAAATGTGGCAGAAAATGGTAAAAGAGGAAAAAAAGGCACAAAAGGTATCAAAAAATTGGTTACAAATGACAAAAAAGTAGTGCAAGAAAGTGATGAAAAGGGGTTAAAAAGTGGAAAAATTGATAAAAGAGTGGCACAAAGGGGATAAAACATGCAGGAAAAGTGGTTTAAAGGGGGTTTAAATCTTTCAGAAATTGTTTAAAAGAGGCAACAATGGGCAAAAAGTATCAACTATGGGTTAAAAGTGGCAAAAATTGGTTTAAAAGTTGCAAAAAAATGTTTAAAAAAGTGATTAAAAGAGGTTAAAAAGTGGGAAAAAAATAGAAAAGTGGCAAAACTTGATAAGAGTGTCACAAAGGGGATAAACATGCATGGAGGAGTGAAGTGGAGCTGTTCTTGTGTATTTGTGGGTGACAGACTCGTTCCTGGCTGACTGGTCCGGTGCCAGACAGCCATGAGAGCCTGCGTCTGTGGAGTTATCATTTCAACACATCCGCCTGTCTAAAACGCCTCAGAGCCTTTATTCAGAGGAAAACCTCTGTGGTGATAGCTGGGGTTTAAATCTTTATGTTTAAGCACAAAATATTTCAGTTCTATAATTTGTAAATACATCATATTTACACATCTGGCATCAGTTTTTGTCTTTCATAGAATAATGTTTTATAGGGGCCTGACATTTAGGGGCCTAATATTTCAATCTAGAAGATGTTCATAAAGTTTTTACTTTCAGGGAATTATTGATCTTCAGAGACTCAAATTTTCAAAACTCCAAATCTTCAGGTTTTATTTTGTGGTAAATTATAAAAAATGTAAATAGCAGTGTGTTTGTCGTACATTTACATGTTTTTACATGTGGATACGTACCGTGAGGGGTAGGGGGGCCTGGAAATATTTTCATCTGCCAAAGGGGCCCGATAGAAAAAGTTTGGGAACCACTGATTTAGTCTGTGCTGTTTTATTTGTGTTTCTGTTTATTTTATTTCCTATTTATTTCAAAGGCCCTGCATGTAAATATGAGGACATCACATCCTGGGTTAATAATCCTCCTGCCATCAGAATTTCAAAGAGAGTTGTCCAGAATATCCATTTGACTTTCAGTAATTTACTTTACAGAATTTGAAACATTTTCCACTTTTTTCATGGAACTTTTGGGGAAATTGTTCTGGAAAACTTAGCATTTCATGTTTTGAAGGAAATTTCAGGAAAATTTATTTGTAAAATTTTGGGAATTTGGGGCATTGGTGTTTGAAATCTTAAAGAAATTCCATGGAAATGTTCTTGTATGTGTATTTGTAGGGATTTTTAGGGAAATGTTGCTTTCAAAGTTTGGAGAATTTGCTTTAATTTTTCCATGAATTTACAGTCCAATGAATTTTGGAGTTTTTTCTGTTGAAGTGTTCCGGCAAATTGTAAGAATTTTTATGGATTTTATCTGGATGTTTGGGAAATTCTCTTTCATTTTCCCAGATTTTTTTGAATTTTGAGAAATGTATTTGTAAAAATCTAGTGGGAATTTGCTTCAAACTTTTCAAGGATTTATGTGGAACTGTTGAGGAAATTTTAATTGGAATATTGAAGCTTTATGATGAAGTTTCACTGAAACATTTGGGGAATATGCACAGAATTCTGGGAGAGTTACCTCTGAATTTTTTGTAGATTTTTTGTGGGGGGGGCTTAGTCAAGGAAACTTATTTGGATGTTTGGAGGAATTTTGAAGAATGTTCTTGTCAGATTTCAGAGGGAATTCTCTTGAGAATTTTCAGGGCTTTCCTTGGAAATTTTGGTCACATTTTTATTGGAATGTTTTGGTTTCACTGGAATATCAGGGGAATATTTGAGGAATTTTTGGGTAATTTCTTAGAAATTTTAGGGAATACACTAGAACCCTAACTTTTAATGTAAATTTAGCTGATGCTCGGCCTTAACATCACATGACTCCCCCAGCCCTCTCTCAGAAACTGACACCATTTCTTTGTAAACCCTTGTTTTTAAAAGCACTATATAAATTAAGTTATTATTATTTATATTTTGACTGTAACAACTGACCCAACATCTGCTCTAAAACCATCCATGCTGTAGTTTCTGCAGGACTAGAACCTTCAGGACAGGATTTTGGGTCAAAACTTCTTCCTGTTAGGCTGAGCTTTAAGCTGATCAGGTCCTACTGATCCCAGGGGGGAGAAACTGAAACACACATTCCAGACTAAAGCTCAGGAGGTTGGGTTTGTTCTTTAAGACGTCAATAAAAATGTAAATAAAAAAACAAAGGTGCATGGTGACTGCCCCCTGCAGGTGGAAACTGTCCTGGATGTGGTTTCATCTGCCGTCACCACAGAGCTCAACAGTTACCGCCATGATTAAAACAAGGGTTAGCTCCACAGGAAGCAGTCTACAGCTGAAAGTTGACTGGCTCCACCAATCAGGACGTCTCTGTGCTCCTCTGGGATTGTGGGTAGTGTAGTGCTTTTGGAAAATATGGCAGATCGACCTTTTTGTTTGTAAATGAGGTTGATTACAGGAGAAGTTGTGTCTCCATGGTAAATATATGAAATGTCTTCTTCAGGGTTATGAGGATATGACTAATAACCAAATCTAAGAGCAGCAGAGGCTGAATGATGGTGGCTGATGAGGGACAGTAGGAAGGAGGGAGTGATTCAAGCTCTGGGTTTAAAACTGCGCTGGGCCCTCACAGAGATACCCCCCCCCCCCCCCCCACTCACACACACTCACACACCCCCCCACACCCACACACGCACACACACACACACAGACTGCAGACATCTGTATTTACAGCACATGTCAGATGTGTCATGTTGAAGCTGCAGCGTTCTCCTCTGGACTGAACCGGGGCTGCGTTCAGCATCCACGATCAAACCCATGTGTTTCAGTGCTAACAACAGTTCAAGGACACTCTCCACCCCACAAAGAGCATCTGGTTCTCAAACAAAACCACAAAGTGCCTGTAGCCCGACCACAAATCTAATATCAGCCTCACACATCAGAGAGAGCCAATCACAGACGTGTCCTTCAGCAGAGATGTAAACGGAATAATCTGAACGACCTCTGCCTACCGAGAGGCTCGCAGCTGTGATGATCGATGCTTCCTGAACAGGACACAGATCCTCCAAAGTAAGACTCCTTCACACAGCTTTTCTATATTTGTGACCTTTAAAAGCAGACGGATAATCCAGATTCATGTCTGTCATCAGGAGGATCTCTGTCTCCCTGGTCAGGGGATGACCGGACCAATCAGCATCATTGTAAGACAGGGTGTCCATACTTTTTCCACTGAGGCCCTCATATAGAAATATAAAAGAAGGATGGTCTGCTAGCATACACCACACCTAGTTAAACCAATCTAATGCAGCTTTAGAGATTCTTCTGGCTTGTTAGAGGTTGAAAAGGCAAATAGCCAATCAATTTAAGGTTTTTTGGGGAGGCCAATCAGATTTCAGGGCACCCTGGTTAGCCCTGAATACCACTGGCTACACACCTGGAGTGCTGATGGTGCTGCAGTAATCAATAATGGTGTTATAAATCTATATATATATAAATGGTTGCCAACATGTGTACCATTTACAGTGTTGTCTTAGTTTGGTCACAGATAATAAAGAAACATTAAATTCTTCTTGTCAAATGTTTGTTTACAGAATTAGCATGGTAGCACCACCTCATGCAGAAATGAAGAAGTACAATAGAGTCAGCAAAGGCTCCATGTTCTAATGTGGACCAGATTTCATTTTATCTTTTAAATATGCCACAGGCCAACAAAAGTGGCCCCTGGGCCGCGTTTGGCCCCTGGGCCATAGTCTGGACACCCCTGTTTAAAGAGAAAGAGGCGGTGCTGCAGGCTTTGATTGCTGATTTTACTCTGTGGTATTTTGAAGGGTCCTGGTCCATGTTAGGCTCAGATATTTAGCCTTTGAATGAGGTTTGCCTCCAAACAGGATCATGTTTTTAACTCAGACGTAGAAGAAGAGAACGACTGCTCCAGCTGAAGTAGTAACTCTGCTCAGAATTCACTTTGGTAGAAGTAAAAGTGCTGGTCCGTAAATTTACTAAAGAAAGGTGAAAAGATCACTAAAGTTTACTCAAAGTCCTGCGTAGCTACCTTTGCTACAGTCAAATATGACATTTCCTTATTCTGCCATGAAAAGAAGAGAATCTGAATCCCCAACCAGTTTATTTTATCTTTAACCAAAGTAGAAGGGAACAGCTGTTTTGGGATGAAATGAGGAATTATATCCTCGCTATGTGCAGCTGACTGTCATGTGTTATAAAATATAATATATTAGCATCTCAGTTACAGTAGATTAAACGTGAATAGTCACGTTTCTAATAATCTGCACCCAGCATGGACCTGTCCTATGAGAACCAGAACTGTCACTAACAGTTTTAGTTTGATCGTAATGAAATAACATGTTTAGAATAAACTCTGGACAAACTAGTAGTCTGATTAGAGAGGGGTCTGGCTGCAGGCCACAGTTCTCAGGCACCCCTTCCTGCAGACCAGTCCTGTGAGACGCCACCTCTGTCAGGATGGAAGCGACGTCATCTGCTGCTACGACATATTTCCTCTTTAAAAGCTTATTTATTTATCTGTACTGTGATTGTAGTTATTAGCAAAGTCTGACAGTTACACTCATGAAATAACCTCATTGGCTCTCTAACACTGAATAAATAAAACAGAGAAAAGGTCAAAGGTCTAATCCAGGATTATGTATACGACCGGTTTTAGAAGTAGGTATGCTAACATTGGTTTATGTATTAAAGGGACAGTGTGTAGAATTTGGCATTTTAGCGACATCTAGCGTTCAGATTTTAGAATGAGCCGATCTGTTACCAAAATGTCACATCACTAGGCGACGAGAGCCTGTGAAGACCAAAAAGGATCGTGAGCCGGACATCAATTACAGCAGTGACGAGGTGAGGGTTCATTCATTCATTTCTGTAACCATTATTTTTATAGATTATAGGTCAGTCTTCTTCTCCACCTGCCTTCCAGGTAGCTTTCAGGACCGGCGGGCAGGTTTGTATTTAAAAATCGGGTTTCGCTCTTTCTGTCCCCAAAACGTTGCCGTAGACAACATGGCGGTTCAATATGGCAGCCTCCGTGGGGGCGACCCGCGGTAATGTAAATTTATAAAGCTTTTTTTTAAGTTTGTAAAAAGAAAATGAAAGTTTAAAGGAGATGATTGGCACTGATTTTAACATCCTTCACATAGATATATAAACATTAAATCCCACGTACACCGTTTCTGTTCGGCGAAATGCAGCCAAATTCTACACACTGTTCCTTTAATGTTAACTACGTAGCTAGCATAGCTTGCTAACATAGCTACACTAGCTACACTACAAACATTGCTATGTAAGCAAACATAGCTACTTTAGCTGTAGCAACATGTCAAAGCTAACACACCTTTGTGAGCGTAAGAAAATGTTGCTAAAGCTCACAAAGGTGTGTTAGCATTGTTGGTTTATGCTACATTTGCTAAAGCTAATAAAGCTGTGTTGGCTACGTACCTATGTTTCCTACATAGCATATTGGCTATGAAGCATAAGCAAACAAAGCTAAAGTAGCTTCACTAGCTTTAGCTACATTGGCTAGGTAGCTATTTCATGTGAATATAAGTTTCAGATTTGCAAAACTGCTACTTTAGCTTCTTTACCTATGTAGCTCACATAGCTTATGTAGCTAATATGCCTTTGTTAGCTTTAGCCTTAGCTATGTTAGCTAAGGCTAAAGGTTAGGTTAGGTTTTTTTCTGTGAGCAGACTGTTTTGTTGTCTTTATTCAGTATGCTAACCCTTACCCTAACATAAGTCAGGAGTCTTGCTAAGGACGCGATCTAAGGACTGACGAATCACGCTTCTCTGTTTACAGTCACATGGGTGAGTCTGGGTTTGGAGGGTGCTGGGGGAGTTTTGCCTGTCTGTGAAGTTTGGTGGAGGAGGGATAATGGTCTGGGGCTGGTTTTCAGGGTCTGGGCTAGACCCTTTATCTCCAGTGAAGGCCAATCTTAATGCTTCAGCAGACCAAGACATTCTGGACAATGCTGTGCTTCCAACTGTGTGGCAACAGTTTGGGGAAGGCTCTTTTCTGTTCAAGCATGACTGCGGCCCAGAGACCAGAGAAGGACTAGAAATACATGGTCTGATGAGTCCACACAGAGTCCTGACCTCAACCCCATCCAGCACCTTTGGGATGAACCGGAATGGAGATAAATGCTGTACAGAATGAAAGGGCACAAATTCCCTCAGAAAAACTCAAAAATTGAGGAAAACCTTCCTTGAATAGTGGAGGCTGTTTTAGCAGCAAAGAGGGGCCGACTCCATATTACAGTTCATGCATTTGAATACAATGTCATTAGAGTCTCTGTTAGTGTAATGGTCAGGCGTCTGAATACTTTTGTCCATATATACGCTGGAATCATGTTTAACATAGACGATGTCAGAGTTACTAGTTGTAACAATTCCCTCCTGCTTTGTTGCCATGGTTACAAAAACACCCATCCTCTGCATATTACTAATGTGAGCATTAGAGGGCGCTGTCCCTCACACATTAGCAAATCCTTTTGTCACTGCTCTGAGTAAAACTTGTCAAAGCTAAAAAAAAATCACCAAAGAGTCCAAAGTTTCACAGCAGAGGATGGTTCACATAAACACTGACAGTAATAACTTGTTTTCAGCAAACTTGTTGTAAGTGGAAACAGTAAAACCACATCACTGCTCCATTTTCCTCCTCCTTAAAGCGTTTAAATCTGTGCAGCATTACAGCCCCGAGCTGTCTGCAGCGTTAAGAGTTCACATGAATATCCCGACTATTCAAAGAGCCGCTCCAATGCAAACATGTCCATTTCTTTTAAAGAGCGCCGTGGTACCTGCTATTGCATGCGTCCAGTCATTTTCGACTTAAATGGTTTCAATTCAGCGCTAACGTCATGCTGTCAGAGCGCAGAAAAGGCCCGGGCCGCCACTGGCTTTCAGAGGTCATCAATCATTCATTATAACCACAATCCATCAGCCAATCCTGGTAATTACTGATTACAGGCAGCCCGTCATGAGGCACGATCACAGAAACACGCCAGCACGCAGATGTCAAGAATCAGAAACACATTTACACATTAGAAGGTCTGAAACACGCTCGCTCTTTTCACTGAGGTGCTACTTAACACGCTCTGAATGATAAGAAATTCAAATGAGACGGGCAGGCGCTGGCAGGAACATAATACAACCTGGAATTATTCTATCAAAACAAGAGCACGCTCTCAGTGCTGCTCTTTAACATGTCTGCTCCACATACCACTGTCTGAGCATGTGCAAACTGACAGAGGACGCTTTGACCGCTGACACCTCCATGCACATCCTCTCTTCATCAGATAGTTCAAGATATCAGTATATAATATTTCAGTATCTTCCCCTTTAAAGCGTTAAAATGTTTTTGTCATTGTTTGTTGAATCGCAGACTAAACTCTGAGAGCTTGTTGTATAAACCTCTCTGTCTGTGTTTAGTAGCACTGCTGACACTGAAAAAACAATTCAAGGTTGAATTATTGAAGGATAGCCTGCTGATATGATATGTCTTGTTTTCAAGGAGGGCCGAACACAGCTGCCCCCCCACCCACGCTCCCAGCTCTTAAACTAGATCAGGCAGGCCACCTGAAGCACGTTTGGATCCAAAAACGTGAGTAACCCCACCTGAGGGCGCTAATGTGCAGAAAGGAGGATTGCTACAACCCTGGGTGTGCTCTGGATGTCCTTGCATGTTACCAGGGGTGCAGGAATATAATATAGTCCAAAAAAATGACAATGTCCACACCTGTAAGGCACAGTAACAGGTATGCTTGAATAATTTAGGGGAATAATCAAATAGTGATTTTTTTTTTTTCACAAGCATTCAGTTTAATTTGAGATGTTTTTTAAAGTATATTATAATGAACTCACATTTGGTAGATTAAACTAAGGGCACTTTCACATTAGGCCCAGTTGTTTCAAACTGCGCCGCGGCGTGATTCCTCCCCCTACTCCTTCTCCCCTGGCTTGCTTTCACACTAGCAACATCGATCCGTGCCTGGGCCCACTTGCGTATTTACTCAGTCTGAAACAGCAGGTGGCGGTATGCACATAGCTGGTTTACAACCCTGCCAAGGAGGAGAGAGAAGAAGAAGCTACCATGGCAACCACTGGGGTCCTGACCTGAGCAAATTTTTTTTTGTTTTGACCAGGCAAAAAGTCCATCCTGCAGCCATGGAGGATTAAAATCACTTTAAGATGCCAGCGATGTCGCTCTTCATATCTGCACATCTACTACAGCTCAGAGGATTAAATGGGCTCGCGCTGTGCAGATACAGCGGTTTATGAGCTGACAGGAGACTTTTATTGCCTTTGCACCTCCTCTCACTGACTCCAACTAGTGTTCATCTGTAAGGTGAGTCACAACAGACCGTTTATTGGCTGGACTCTGATGATTTCTGCCCTTTACTGAGAAAAAATGTGAACAAACTGCTGTGCTTTGGAAAGAAGTTTAGTTTTTATTCATCTATTTTTGGGCCTTTTCATGCCTTTATTTGATAGAGGAAGGACAGTGGATAGACTCAGAAACAGGGAATAGAGTGGGGAGAGACATGCGGTAAAGGGCCACGGGCTGGATTCGAACCCGTGCCGCCCATGTACACGGGTAACGCCTTAAACCACTCGCCCATCTGCGCTCCCAAGAAGACTAGTTTTTATGATGATGTCATAAAGCTGATACGACGTTCTGTCCCGGATCCGAGCGCGGTTGCATTCGCATCTCATCCGAATCGAGTCAGTGTCCACTTGAATTGCGCCCAAGACCACCTCCCCCAGTGGGCCAAGGCCCAGTGTCCAGGCGCAGTCCATTTGCATTCACACTACCCAAACGAACCGGACTTTTGGCTCAAGTGCACTCGGATCCAGGACCAGGCCCCTAGTGTGAAATCACTCTAAGACTGTACAAATTTGAAAAAATATAGTGTGCATATTAATTGTATTGTATTAATTTTTTTCTCATTATTATTAAGATAAACATAAAAATTTAAAAGAATGTAGTTAAAAATTATTCTAGAAAAACAAAGACACTTCATTGTTTGCATGATTTAAAGAGCATAATATCTATGCCTGAGAAATTCTGTGTTCTGTGTATTCTGTGTGTTAAATTTAATCTTGATTTCCATGAATTGCCCTGCCCTGATATGGGGGAGATGTGGCGGGGTAGCACGGTCCAGGGTCTGAGCAGGCAGTGGAGCTACCATGAGCCCCCAGTCATGCTGTGGATGTCCCAAGGTCGAGAAAACCAGCGGCAGACTCAGAGCGTGAAAGGCCCAGACAAAAGAGATGCCATCAAGCTTGACCTTTGCTGCTGAATGACACTTACACTATATTGCCAAAAGTATTCACTCACCCATCCAAATCGTTGAAATCAGGTGTTCCAATCACTTCCATGTCCACAGGTGTATAAAATCATCACCTAGACATGCAGACTGTTTCTACAAACATTTGTGAAAGAATGGCTCGCTCTCAGGAGCTCTCAGGTGAAATTTCCTGGCTCCTAAATATTCCACAGTCAACTGTCAGTGGTATTATAACAAAGTGGAAGCCATTGGGAACCACAGCAACTCAGCCACCAAGTGGTAGGCCACGTAAAATGACGGAGCAGGGTCAGAGGATGCTGAGGTCATAGTGCACAGAGGTGGCCAACTTTCTGCAGAGTCAATGGCTACAGACCTCCAAACTTCATGTGGCCTTCAGATTAGCTCAAGAACAGTGGTAGAGAGCTTCATGGAATGGGTTTCCATGGTAACAGCTGCATCCAAGCCATACATCACCAAGTGCAATGCAAAGCGTGGATGCAGTGGTGTAAAGCACGCCACCACTGGACTCTAGAGCAGTGGAGACGCCTTCTCTGGAGTGACCAATCGCGCTTCTCCATCTGGCAATCTGATGGACCAGTCTGGGTTTGGTGGTTCCCAGGAGAACGGTACTTGTCTGACTGCATTGTGCCAAGTGTAAAGTTTGGTGGAGGGGGGATTATGGTGTGGGCTTGTTCTTCAGGAGCTGGGCTTGGCCCCTTAGTTCCAGTCAAAGGAACTCTGAATGCTTCAGCATACCAAGAGATTCTGGACAATTCCATGCTCCCAACTTTGTGGGAACAGTTTGGGGATGGCCCCTTCCTGTTCCAACATGACTGTGCACCAGTGCAAAAAGCAAGGTCCATAAAGACATGGAGGAGAGAGTTTGGTGTGGATCAACTTGACTGGCCTGCACAGAGTCCTGACCTCAACCCCATAGAACACCTTTGGGATGAATTAGAGCGGAGACTGAGAGCCAGGCCTTCTGGTCACATCAGTGTGTGACCTCACAAATGTGCTTCTGGAAGAATGGTCAAAAATTCCCCTAAACACACTCCTAGACCTTGTGGAAAGCCTTCCCAGAAGAGTTGAAGCTGTTATAGCTGCAAAGGGTGGACCAATGTCAGATTAAACCCTGTGGATTAAGAATGGGATGTCACTGAAGTTCATATGAGAGTCAAGGCAGGTGAGCAAATACTTTTGGAAATATAGTGTATGTGTCATCATTGAGCTTGACTCTTCTCCAGCCCCAGTTGTGGCCCCATGAAGAATCCTACATGCCTAAAACGTATGTACATGTCTGTATGTGTATATGTGACACAGACTGTTGCCGGGCAACCAGAGCAGCTGGCAGCTAGAAAGATGCACTCTTGAGTTTTAGTTTAGAATTATTTCACAGTTAAGTTGACAACATATGTTGAAACCTGTGACAACAGAGAAGATGGATGGTCCAGGACACCTCTGAGAGAAAGAACGGGAATTTTTATCGAGAAAAACACAAAAAACAAAAACAAAAAAGAAGACCTCAGTCTCAACTACAACTCCTGGCTAGCTTTAAAGCTAACAACTGCCATTAGCTCCTTACTCAGTTAAACTGGACTGTAGAGTTTTATTGTCATTTCCTGGTCTTGTTTACAGTAAAATAATATCTCTAGGTGTGAGATTATTGTGCATTTCATGTTGTTAGTAAAGACATTTTCAACATCTGTCCAGAACAGTTTGGTCACAGGATATTATCAGAATAAGAGCGTTATGGCGTCTTCTGACTGTGAAAAAATCCCATCTCAGCGATCCGAGCACACCAGCATCAGCCTACAGCCATTCACCTAAACGTGGGCCAAAGAGAAGTCCTCGGGAGAGTCCAGCTGGCGTCTCTGTCCATCACTCAGCGCCCAGGCCATCTAAGAGCGTCGCCTTTATTTTGGAGTAATAATAACGATAATGCCTGTGGACAGTTTCTGCCCATCTGTGTCATACTGAGCTTTAAAGAACACTCTCAGTGACATATGAGCACAGAGACACATCAGACAGAAGTCCAGTCAGTCCTGTTAGACTCTACATGATGACAATTTAAAGATGAATCTTTTTAGCATCAGTGTTTCTGAATCAGCTGAGTGGGACGGGTCAAAACTGAGGAAAGATTTTCAGTCCAGAAAGAATCTGGTTAGTCTGAGGACAGTCTCCATTGGTGGTTTCTTTGTCGTGACAAAGGAAAATAAAGGACAGTCAAACACTCTTAACTCTTTACCCAGACTTCTCTCCAGGATTTTGGGCTCTTGTTGGTTCTCATCCTTTCTCGTTTGCCTCAGGAAGCCTGATAAATACCAAGTGTGATGGCCCAGCACCAAGACCAGAGCCAGCAGGGGAAGCAGAGCACGGTGCGGCCCTGAAACAGAACCAGATTGTTGAGATCTGGGAGGTATTACCTCGCCAGCACCTGGCCTGCATGGGTCCCGCTCCTCTGTGTAACTCAATCTAAAAGCTTAACTCTGCGGAGCTACTGCCAGAGGTCCCCCATTAATCCAGTGCAGGTGCCAAACGACCCCGTCCACTGTGGGGGGGGGGGGCTTCATGCATGTTTGACAACGTCTGAATGGATCTTATACAGTTCTTTTTTTGGTATGTGTTACAGATAGTACCTTTATTATTATCATTAGCATTATTACTTTATTAACATCATAATTATTATTAGTTTAACTTTATTATTATTATTATTATTATGATTATTATTATTATTATTATTATTATCATTATTATGATTCATTTTACTTAGTATTAATTATTATTATTTTAACTTTATTATTATTATTATTATTATTATTATTATCATTATTATTATTATTATCATAATCATTATTATGATTCATTTTACTTAGTATTAATTATTATTATTTTAACTTTATAATTATTATCATTATTATTATTATTATCATTATTATTAATATTATCATAATCATTATTATGATTCATTTTACTTAGTATTAATTATTATTATTTTAACTTTATAATTATTATCATTATTATTATTATTATCATTATTATTAATATTATCATAATCATTATTATGATTCTTTTTACTTAGTATTAATTGTTATTATTTTAACTTTATTATTATTATTATTATTATTATTATTATTATTATTATTATTATCATTATTATTATTATTATCATAATCATTATTATGATTCTTTTTACTTAGTATTAATTGTTATTATTTTAACTTTATTATTATTATTATTATTATTATTATTATTATTATTATTATTATTATTATCATAATCATTATTATGATTCTTTTTACTTGGTATTAGTTATTATTATTTTAACTGATATTATAATTATGATAATTATATAATTATTATTCTTGTTTTTATTTTATTATTATTTTTAAGAATAATTAAATTTAAAATTATAATAATATAATTAGAGTAAAAATGAGAATAATTATTATTATTATTTTAACTGTATTATTATTGTCAATCATTATTAAAATTATGATGATTCTATTGAATATTCATTTTTATTATTTTAACTGTGTTATTATAATTATTATCACTATTTTTATTATTATTATTATTATTATTATTATTATTATTATTATTGTTGCTGCTGTTTTTTATTATTAATAATAACTTTTATAATATAAGTAAAAATGAGAATAACACTTGTTATTTTACTATTATTATTATAACTATTTGTAGAACACATATTAGTTTTTATTTCTTTTAGTACTGTAATTATTCTTTTAGGTTGTCAGAATTGTAGATGTGCATGCATTATTATTTTATTTATTATTATTTGATTAATTTGTCGCCTCTAAAGGGACGTGGACTGGAACATTTGGAGACACGTTTCCTCATGAACATCAGAAAAACACTTGTGCTCACAGGGACGTTTCTGGGGGGGTTCTGGCTCTGTGAGCCCCCTCCCTGCCTCAAAACATGCAGCGGTGACATCACAGCGATTCATCATCATTCCAGGACGCCTAGCAGACGTGTTTAAGTAGCAGCCGCTGCTCCAAAGCCGCGGCATCAGCAGGCATGATGGGAGTGGACAGCTAAACCAGCAGCTGTTTAACGTCAATGACTCAAAATGATCACGTCATCAGCTGTAGACACACCCTCAGACAGCTAGGTTATGGTAGAAAAGCTAATCCCTGCTGCGCTCGGCCGCTGCGCTCAGTCAACCATGTAGAGCCTAGCCAATCAATGTAATGTAAAATCCCCATTTGTTTTTATCTAGCCTCGCTAAGATGCCCCGCCTTCATCGCTCGACAGCAGCGCTCCCCAGAGGTCATTTACTAAACCCCCTAAAAACTTTTTACCACTTTGAAATGATTCTGAGATGCTGCCGTAGATGTTCACAGCCACAACATCAAACTCACATGTCACCTTTTTATCTTTGTTTTGTCTGATGTAGAGAACCGGTGTCACGGTTTAACTGGTGTTGAATTAACTGGTGACACTCCATTAAATATTCTCCACCACAAAAGTGCCTTCAGGGGTTTAAGGTTACCGTAAAAAACCTTCTAGAGCTCTGAGCTCATTTAGAGATCCGAATATTAGAAAGAAAGTATCGGTGCCTGTGACTAAAACACGACCCTGGAAATATACAGTAAATGTCCCTGAAAACGGTTTGATTTGAAATTCTCCGTTTATTTTATGAAATCTGAAGTTAAAGACCTCTCATGTTGTGGATCTTTGCAGGGTTTGGTAAGCTCTGGAAACATTTCAGCTTTAAAAATGGGCTGCAGCATACGTAGGTTTGGGAAAGGCTGCTGGAGGCCAGGGGCTCCACTGTGGCCGTCACTGCTGTAGGGATTCTGTAGATTTATGTTTCATGCACACATTTTGTAAACTGCATGCATGTTTCCATAGCTGTTGCATGCATCTTTATATAAATAAAATGGGTGTGTGAATTATTGAATTGTGCAGAAGTTACTAAAACTTAAATATCCAACCCTGGCCATAAAATCATTTCTGATTTTCATGTCATATTTGTGGCTTTTGTAATTGTGGAGGCTGAAGATTTTCACTTTCCTCAAATGTAACGTGCATTTGCAGGAGATGCACAGCTGCAGATCTGTGTTGTTGTTCCATTGGTGTTAAAATAATAATTAAAGAAGTCGAAGAAAAGACTTGGAGAATAAGTGAAGAATCAATGATTCTTTTCAGCATAAAGACGTAAATCCCTTAAAAACCTGGCCGTCTTATGAAGGATCGATGCGAGACAATGCCCCACTTAAACTCCTCGCTCACTTTGTGGCCCGGGAAAATTAAAGCTGCTTTTAACAGTGCCGCCATTGTGATTTACAAATAATTTGACAGAGCAGCTAAAAATCTTTAATATCCCATGATGACAGAATGGAATTAGCCGCATATTTCCCTCCTAACTTTCAATTTTCCTGCTGCCTGTGTAAGCCCGAGCCCTAATCCCATCTTTATACGGCTTCAGTATTAACCCTCATCAAAAACACTCTCAGGGGTCGCCGGCCCGCTGCAGGAGCCCCCGGTTTGTTCGCCTCAAAGTGGCCTTTGTTGGGCCAAAGTTGGGAGTGGGAGGGGGGGTATTTAGGAGCCTGAGAATCAGCGGCGTATTACAGTTAAGCCGTGTAATAATGACCATCATTAGCAGTAACTGGAGCGTGGAGATGACCAAGCTCCACTCATAAACCTGCAGCTAATGCCATGCGTTCCTTCAGACGTTGGTCATATACATAATTCAATAATCCTGGAAATACATATTAACATTCCCTGTCAGAGCTCTGCCCCGCAGCTCTACGCTCTCGCTCTCTCCCAGGAGTTTATCGGGTCAACTTCCATATTTTCCCCCTTCCTCTCCC
Source organism: Cheilinus undulatus (assembly GCF_018320785.1). Taxonomy (NCBI): domain Eukaryota; kingdom Metazoa; phylum Chordata; class Actinopteri; order Labriformes; family Labridae; genus Cheilinus; species Cheilinus undulatus. The sequence goes on from NC_054882.1 coordinate 42,944,707, forward strand.
AGCGCTCTCTCCAGGAGGAAGAGGGAGACTTTCACTGTGCACAATTCAATTACTGCACTGGTTTCTGGGCTAATTCATATAATCACTACGATGTATTTTAATCACAGATGTTGTTTTAAGAGCAGAAACACTGGGCAGATACTCTGCAGGTATTTAGAGGCTGGTTTTTGGGATGTGGGTATTTAGCAGATCTCATTAGTGAGTGTGCGTCTGTGTACTTCATGCCTGAAATCGACAGAACATTTCATTACAGTCGGCCTATCTGCTGCTGTAAACAAGGCCTGGTAATGCTTTAAAACCTTTACTCAGCCTTAAAGTGGCCGTCTCAAATTAGAGCCTTCTCAGCGTGTTGTTATTGGCACTAAAGTGCAGCAGATTTCTATCACAGGTCGGATAATTCAATAAGCATGAGGGCATCCACTTCACTGGGCTATGTTATGGTTAATGTAATACAGATTTAATGTGCCTTTATGGAGAAAATCTGGAAGATGTGCAGATAATAAAGCTCGGAGTAAACAGCCAAAAGTCCCAACACACACACACACACACAAAAAAAGTTTTTTGTTTCCATGAAGGAATAGAGATGTTCAGCGTCTGTAAACCACAAACTTCATCCCTCACAATCAAACGCTTTAACTCAAAACAGGGCGAAAAATACAAATACTGAGCAAACCGGAGCACAATAAACATTTCTGTCTCAACACATGTGGAGCTAAAAACAGAACTGGGCCGTTCGAAGTCAGGAGAAAAAAGGCCGTGACCTGCATCAGGACAGACGGTTCAAGAGGAGAAGCCCTCGCTGCCGGTGGTCATTTATATAGAAATTAATCAACGTGTTCCCCTTAGCCAGTTATCCTAAAATAATCCAGCAAAACAAACCGAAACCAGTCAGAAGCCTGCACCACCTCCAGAGCTTCTCCTCCCATTAATGACTGTACACATGTGCATGCCCTCTTACGTCATCAGTCTGTCTGAACCCCCTCTGAGCCAGTGATGGGGTTCAAAATAAAGCAGGGGTTCTCAACCTTTTCAGCCCGCAACCCCTAAAATAAAGGTGCCAGAGACCGGGGACCCCCACTGGACCTGAAGGTGGTTGAACAGCCAGCAACATTTAAGAAGAGTTGTGTGCAGACAAGGCCGCCCATACGGGGGTTAAAGGGGAGAGCTTTCTGGGACCCAGCCAGACTGGGAGTCCATGGAGGTCAGAAAATCAGGGTCCATTAAAGTTAGCTAGATATCCAAATCCATATTTTATATTTAACATGAATAATAACCACTCTTAACATAGAAACAGATATCGTTTTTTAAGTCATTTGTGCCACAGAATATAGTCATCTTAAAAATGTAAATCCTTTTCTTAAAAACAGAATTAAAACAGTAAAAAAATGTCCAAATAGGTGGTGAAAAGGGTGGTTAAATGGGATTTTAGAAGTAGCAGAAATGGGTTAGAAGTGGTATAAATTTGATAATAGTGGCAAAAAGAGCAAAACAATGGCAAAAATGGGCTGAAGAGACAAAAACAAGCATAAAAATTGGTCAAAGTGGATTAAAAACTGGCAAAAATTGGTTAACTGGGGCAGATAAATAGGCAGAAATGGGTTGAACTGGTTAAACTAGGCATATCAAACAGTGAAATGTGGTTGAAATGGGCGTAAAATGGGATAAAAAGGAGTTGATAGTGGCATTAATGGCTCAACAGAGGCAACAATATATGGAAAGTGGTGAGAATTTGTTAAGAAGTGGCAGTAAAAAGTAGTGTAAATGTTAGAAATTGCTAAAACGGGGTTAGAGTGGCAAAAATGTGCTAAAATTTGCAAAAATTGACGAAATTGGAGCGGAAAAAAATCAAAAAGTATTCTCTATTATTTTTAAGGCATCTGGTGACCCCTTCTTGGTGTTTCGCGACCCCCAATGGGGCCCCAACCCCCAGCTTGAGAACCACTGACATAAAGGTTAGATTGTCTGACTGAGCCTGAGACCAGCCTGCCATGGTCCAGTGGCCCAGGACCAGAACCAGGATCCCTGCCTCTCCCTTGAGCCCCTGGCCGGATTGAATCAGACGTCCTATCAGCCACAGCAGCACAACTGTCCGTGTGAAACAGACGGCGCATTAAGCGAGCAGAAGGTCCCTCAGCTTTTACAAAGAACCAGCATTTTTCTTCATCACGCTTTAATTCCTTCACTGTGTCTGAGTCTGGGATGGTCCAGAGCCTGCAGGGACTTTTCGGACCGTGCCCTCCTGTAAGCACCAGTGATCCTTCCTGAGAGATCTGTGATCTCATCTGAAGCTCACGTCCACACCCCCATTACCCACAATGCTCATCCTGTTTGGGGTCATGGAGGCTGGAGCCGGTTCCAGCTGTTACTGGGCAAGAGGCAAATAACCAGGTACACTCACACCTACGGGCAATTTAGTATCACCAGGTAACCCAGTGAGTATGTCTTTGGTCTGTGGGAGGAAGATGGATATTTTTTTAATATTTAAATAAAAAAGAAAATGAGAACCTTGGTGTTCAATATATTTTACTTTAAACTAGGAATGCATGCAGGTAGCCAGTGAAACGTCTGAGTTCAGATTTCAATTCAGCCAATCACAATTAACCTCCTGAGACCTGAGCTTTTAGTTTGAGTGCAATTTTTATTTCCCTCATTTATCTGGATAAGTAAAAGTTCTTATTTTCTTGGAAATGTTCCTTTCCAAATTCACGCGGCTAACCTAAAGTTTCTGTAAAAATTCTCAAACATATTTTTAAAGTATCTCATAACAAGAGCCCTAAAATGCTTCAGTGATTTTTGTCAAAAAGCCTAAATATTCCACAAAAAGATTACCAAAAATTCCATATAAACCCCTGGAAAGTTTTGAAGCACATTCCCCCCTACATTTCTTATCAAATTCCCCCCAAATAACAAACACATTTCCCAAAATTTCATGAAAACTCTTAAAAATTAAAAGGAAATTCTCACCCAGATTCCTTAATAAATATAAAAAAAAGTGGGGAAAAAAAATTAGAAAAAGAATATAGACATATCTTTATAATGTTCATGGAAATAGCTGAAAATTTCCAAGCATATACCCCAAATTATTTAAACAAGTTCCCTAAAATCTTTATGAATTTTTTTGAAAATTAAAAGGAAATTCCCACCCATATTTCTAAGTACCCCCACCCCCAAAAAATACAAATAACTTTCTCAAGTTTTCACCAAAATACTGAAAAGTTTTAACAAAAATTCACCTGTAAAATAAAAACACATTCTTAAAATATTAAAGGAAATAGCTGAACATTTCCAAGCACATTCTCCTAACTATCCTATCAAATTCCCTGAAATTTTAAATGAAGATTTCAGAGCAAGTTCTCCAAACATTTTGTGCAAATTACTTAAATTCTAAATTAAGACAATGCTGTAGGACAGCCAAAATGTAATGTCCTCATATGTGCACGCAGGTCTTAGGAGGTTAAAGAGCCAGATAAAATTATAGCCTATTATTCTTATAATCAACACGACAGAGCTGCAGAAACTCAGAGAGTCATCCTCACTGTAAGAGAGTCACTTCTACACCCAGAGTCACCGGCAGGATCTCTAACTCTGTGGATAACTTCACTCACATCAAAAACATCCATCCACCAGAATCATGAGCAAATAAACCCCAGCAAGGATCACAGTCCAACATCTAAACATCTAATCTCTGCTCAAGGTTACGATGGGGAACTTTACCTACGCATTAACCTAGAATGTAAATACCTGTGGGCGGAGCTTAGATCAACTGACTCGAAGACTAGACTAGACTAGAACTAACACTGAATCAACACTGCCAACGCTGAATGGAGTTAAAACCAACTCTGTTCAACCCTGAGATGTCAACACTTCAGGTTTCGCTGTTGTGGGATCATTCTCTCACAGGGTGTCCAAACTTTTTCCGCTGAGGGCCACATAAAAAAAATGTATAAGGATGTTGGGACTACTTATTATCCACAAGGTGAGGTCATTGGCTCACTGAGAAGCAGAATAAAGGAGGAGCTGGGGCGGAGGAGGGCTGTGAGAGCAGCTTGCAGAGAGCCTGGCCAGGAAAGAGCAGTTTGAATGAGGCAGTATGACAGCAACTGGCCAATGTGTGCTTAGGGCAAATCAGCTGGCCGTCAGCTGTAGGGGCATCAGATCAGCTGATCGGGCCATCCTGCCTGAGCTAACGCTAAAAGCTTGATTTAATGACTAAAGCCGGGTGTACACTGTGCGCTTTCAAGCCGACCATACGACAGTCGTGGCAGAATGTCATCTCAGACTGTGTGACTGGATCATTTATGACGCACGACCATCGCGCACGAGTTGTGTGCTTACACTGTACGAACTGACGGTCGTGTACGACCTGAGTGCTCACACTGTGTGACTAGAGTCGGTACAGACTGTGTCAGAAACCCACAGTTTCCCTTTTTAAAGGCTCACACATTCAGGGTGAAGCATGTCCTCTCTCCCCCCCATATCTCTCCCGCTCTCTCTCTCTCTCTCGCACTCTCTCTCTCTCTCTCCCTCTCCCGCTATCTCTCCCTGTGTGTGTGAGACTGGAGCATGTCTATGTCTGCAGATGCAGCGCAGGTCGGCAGATAGGCGTATTTCCTGCTTGTTCATTTCCTTTATCATAGTGGGGTGCATCAGAAAGTGATTCCAGCTGTTGTCATGATAATTTAGGATGTTGTCTCACCGTTTACAAAGGAAAACGATCCCCCAAAGTTGCTCTGACTGTGAAGTGTCTGGATTCGTATGACCAAAATATCAAACATGCCAGAAACCCTCCCAACCAGTCGGGAGCTGGTCGTAAGGTCATGCGGGCTGTGGTCGGGCGTCGTATGCACCTGTACACTGCACGAGTAACGACGCCCAATCTGACTGAGAGTCGTGCGACTCCAAATTCGTGGCTGAATCCCAGGAAAATCGCACAGTGTACACCTGGCTTAACAAGGTAAATAGACAACAATTCCGGGTTTTTGGGGAAGCCAATAAGATTTCCGGGGGCCCTGCTTGGTCCTGACTGCCACCGGCTCCGCTCCTGTGATATTATTAGTGTTGCTATTTGCTGCCCAAACTCATCAGGGAGTTAGGAAACAAGATGTCATTATTCAGGTTGCCAATCCACGTTCAAATGTGGGCCAAATTTTATTTTCTTTCTAGAATTTGCTGCAGGCCAATCAAAATTGGAGCGCGGGCCGCATTCGGCCCCCGCGCCATAGTTTGGACACCCCTGGTGTAGTCCATAGAGGTGGAAAAAGAACAGTTATACCCCTTTCCCACAGGCCAAAAAACCCGTTTAGACACGCTAACAGTCGGCTCCTGTCGGTGGTGGGAAAGGCTCTAATCGGCATTCAGCCCCGCGTCGACTGACCCTGCAATGGACACGGGTTTCAGCCACTTTTTAATTCCCTTTTACCAGTTTTCTTTCCCGTTTTTGCCACTTTAACCCATTTTCGGTCATTTTTTCCACTTTTTTCAAATTTTGGCCACTTTTAACCCATTTATGTTCTTTAAAAATCCAATTTCACCACATTTTCACCATTTTTAGCCATTATGAACAAATTTTAGCAATTTTTAACCCATTTAAATTTTGTTTTTAACAAAGTTTTTTCTATCTAAAGACGGCTAAATGAATAAATAAAGATATTTGTTTGTTGATAAGAGTGGTTATTATTCAGGTCAAATATAAAATATGGTTTTCACAGCTTAACGACACACTGGACCATGGTTTTGCTGACCTCCATGGGACCCTAGTTTGGCTGGGTCCCAGAGACCTCCCCCTTTATAACTCCTTATGGACGGCCTTGTCTTGAATGTTCATGTCTGTTAAGCCACCTTCAGGTCCAGTGGGGGTCCCCGGTCTCTGGGACCTGTATTTTGGGGGTCGCGGGCTGAAAAGGTTGAGAACCCCTGCCTTAGTAGAAGTGAACATACTGATTTATACTCAAAAAAGGGGAAAAAACTACTCAAAGTAATTTAAGGAAATGCAGTTAGTTACTTTCCAACCCTGGTTAAACACAGATTACATGGGTTTTTAGCCAAACAAGGAAAAAAATGCCTGGGAACATCCTTACTTTAGATACAGTCATGGACAAAAGTATTGGCACCCCTGGAATTTTTCCAGAAAATTCACCATTTCTCCCAGAAATTGTTGCAATTAAAAATGTTTTTGGTATCCACATGTTTATTTCCTTTTTGCATTGGAACAACACAAAAAAAAACAGGAGGAAAAAGACAAAATTGACAGAATTTTACAAACTCAAAAAATGGGCCAGACAGAATTGTTGGCACCCTCAACTTAATATTTGGTTTCACACCCTTGGAAAAAATAACTGAAACCAATCACCTCCTCTAACCATCAACAAGCTTCTTACACCTCTCAGCTGGAATTTTGGACCACTCTTCTTTTGCAAACTGCTCCAGGTCTCTCAGATTTGAAGGGTTCCTTCCTGCGACAGCAGTTCTGAGATCTCTCCATAGGTGTTCAATGGGATTTAGATCTGGACTCATTGCTGGCCAGCTTTGTCTCCAACCTGTCAAAACTGTTATAAGATCAGTAAATATGTGATAAAATGATGCAGCAGCTTCTACTGCTTTTGTCAGAACCACATATGCAGCATGGAGAGTACAGAGTTTTACTGGCCCTGAACTGATATGGGACATAATTTGGCGGTGTTGCCCACCACTGGCCTGCATTAAGCAGATATTATTAATAATGGAAAGAGGAGAGCCTAAAAGGTGGACATAAAATCACCATTTTTTTCATTTCAGTGTCAGAAAAGTCTCAGAAGCATCTGGTGGGTAAAAAAAGACTGACCTGATCTGAACTCCTCCTATCAGAGGGAGCTTCTCTCTGTGAGCTAGACCATCATTTTAACCTCTGGCCTCTGCAGCTAAATATTATTTCATTTCTGTATTTTATTCGCCGTGAAGGACGGGAGGTGTCGTCTCTGGTAGTTTAACCCTCTGCTAATGTTTACAGCTGAATCCACATCCACGCGTTCAGAGGGATCAGCGGGAGTTTAGCCGACTAATTGGGTCTGAACGTTACAAAAAAGAGAAGGAGGGAAAGAAAAGCCCCGGCAGGCTGAAGTAGAGAGGGAGGAGAAACAAAGTCTGCTATGAACTCTATTTGCCTTAATTTCCTCTGCAGTGAAAGAGAAGGAAGATTAATGAAATATCCTCAAATCCATCCTGTTTCATTTCTATTAAATCAGCAGTGAAACTCGAGCATCCTGCCCGTGAGGAGGAGGGGGTCTCTGGGATCGAGTTTCCTCTTGTTGCTAAAGAGCGATGATATTTTCAAAACTCAATTGTTGCTGAAGTCTGTAGATGAAGTACCGCTCTGATTCCCAGTTATTTCATTACAATGTTTGGGATAAATAAGACGTTTCCACCGAGCAGGCGGTTTTCTCTTTAACTCCTAAAATCTGTCCATTCTCCCTGCAGGATGTCTGAGAAACAGCAGGCCTGTAAATCTGCGTTTGTGTATCCGACACAATGAGCCGTTGTCTCTGAGGAGCTGAAGTGTCCATACAAATGCAAACAGCAGAACAGCCTCTCAGCACAGTTACTAATCCCATCTCCATCAGAATGAGCTAATGAGGAGGACGCTAATTAATCTGACAACGGAGGAGGCTGGGAACAAACGTCTTAGAGGGCTGAAGCTATCAGACCTGCAGCGGGGCGTTTGTGTGCCTAATCCTCCAAGTGACTGACCTCCATCACGGAAAACAAGAAAATTAGAGTTTATAAATGGTCTCCAAACACTGTCGGTCATTCAGTTCACACACATTTCAGTCATTTTCAGCAGCGCTGACTGATTACCCAGGCCCACAGGCTACAGCGGCTTACAGAAGCCTCTTACACCTGGAACTCTCCCACATTTCTACACATAAAAACCATAAATATGAATATATTCTATTGGATTTTTACATAAAAGATGAACACAAAGTGTGTGAACACCCTGAAACATGTGGAGGACACACCAAACATGTGGAGGACACACCAAACATGTAGAGGACACACCAAACATGTGGAGGACACACCAAACATGTGGAGGACACACCAAACATGTGGAGAACACACCAAACATGTGGAGAACACATCAAACATGTGGAGGACACACCAAACATGTGGAGAACACACCAAACATGTGGAGGACACACCAAACATGTAGAGGACACACCAAACATGTGGAGGACACACCAAACATGTGGAGGACACACCAAACATGTGGAGGACACACCAAACATGTAGAGGACACACCAAACATGTGGAGGACACACCAAACATGTCAAGAACACACCAAACATGTGGAGAACACACCAAACATGTCGAGAACACACCAAACATGTCAAGAACACATCAAACATGTGGAGAACACACCAAACATGTGGAGAACACATCAAACATGTGGAGGACACACCAAACATGTAGAGGACACACCAAACATGTGGAGAACACACCAAACATGTGGAGGACACACCAAACATGTGGAGGACACACCAAACATGTAGAGGACACACCAAACATGTGGAGGACACACCAAACATGTGGAGGACACACCAAACATGTAGAGGACACACCAAACATGTGGAGGACACACCAAACATGTGGAGAACACACCAAACATGTGGAGGACACACCAAACATGTCGAGAACACACCAAACATGTCAAGAACACATCAAACATGTGGAGAACACACCAAACATGTGGAGAACACACCAAACATGTCGAGAACACCCTGAAACATGTGGAGAACACCCTGAAACATGTGGAGAACACACCAAACATGTGGAGGACACACCAAACATGTGGAGGACACACCAAACATGTAGAGGACACACCAAACATGTGGAGGACACACCAAACATGTGGAGAACACACCAAACATGTGGAGAACACATCAAACATGTGGAGGACACACCAAACATGTAGAGGACACACCAAACATGTGGAGAACACACCAAACATGTGGAGGACACACCAAACATGTAGAGGACACACCAAACATGTGGAGGACACACCAAACATGTCAAGAACACACCAAACATGTGGAGAACACACCAAACATGTCGAGAACACCCTGAAACATGTGGAGAACACCCTGAAACATGTGGAGAACACATCAAACATGTGGAGAACACCCTGAAACATGTGGAGAACACATCAAACATGTGGAGAACACCCTGAAACATGTGGAGAACACACCAAACATGTGGAGAACACACCAAACATGTGGAGAACACACCAAACATGTGGAGAACACACCAAACATGTGGAGAACACACCAAACATGTGGAGAACACATAAAACATGTGGAGGACACACCAAACATGTAGAGGACACACCAAACATGTGGAGAACACACCAAACATGTGGAGAACACATCAAACATGTGGAGAACACACCAAACATGTGGAGGACACACCAAACATGTAGAGGACACACCAAACATGTGGAGAACACCCTGAAACATGTGGAGAATACACCAAACATGTGGAGGACACACCAAACATGTGGAGAACACACCAAACATGTGGAGGACACACCAAACATGTAGAGGACACACCAAACATGTGGAGGACACACCAAACATGTAGAGGACACACCAAACATGTAGAGGACACACCAAACATGTGGAGAACACACCAAACATGTGGAGGACACACCAAACATGTAGAGAACACACCAAACATGTAGAGGACACACCAAACATGTAGAGGACACACCAAACATGTGGAGGACACACCAAACATGTGGAGGACACACCAAACATGTGGAGAACACACCAAACATGTGGAGAACACACCAAACATGTGGAGAACACACCAAACATGTGGACGAAGGTGCTTTTATCAGATGAGACCAAAATCAAACTTTTTGGCCTGAATGTGAGGCCACTGTGGAGGAAAACTAACACCGCACATCACCCTGAACACACCATCCCCACCAGGAAACACTGGGGGTGGCAGCATCATGCTGTGGGGGTACTTTTCTTCAGCAAGGACAGTGAAGCTGGTCAGAGCTGACGGATCAGTGGATGGAGCCAAATACAGGGCACTCTTGGAGGGAAACCTTTTAGAATCAGCAAAAGACCTGAGACTGGGGCGGAGGTTGACCTTCCATCAGGACAACGAGCCTAAACATACAGCCAGAGACTGAAGCATATCCATGTGATGGAATGGCCCAGTCAAAGTCCAGACCTAAATCCCAGTGAGAATCTGAAGCCAGACTAGAAAATTGCTGTTCACAGACGCTCTTCATCAAATCTGGGCAGAGAGAAAGATGAGGATGTTTAAACCTAATATAACCAAAGTAAAAAAAACAAACACTCATTAATATTGTAAAATTATAGTTAAAACATACACTAAAATGCATAAAACCACACAATTTTTTGCTTGGCTGGTCAGCTAACATTACTCCTGGGTAATTGTCTGGGGGCTCAAAAACTCTAGCTACGCCCCTGCTTCCTGCTCCAACACCACCTTTTCTGAATCTATCTCCACTAAAATCTGAACTTCAGTAAACCAATGTTTTATTTGTGGATAAATTTCACAGTGTCCGTCCTAAAGGGACGTTTGGGTCTCTGATTGGTGTGTTTTTATTCTGATCAGACGTCTATCATGAATATTTATGCCCATGTTAACAGATAATGTCTTAACCAGTGAATCTGAGATCATATCTGCTCAGAGAGGAGCGCTGGGCCCTCTGACGGCTCTAAACTGTGAGTGGTTGTTGTGTTAGGAGGAGACTCTGACCATCGTTTTAGCGTCTCTACACGTGTGCTGTCAGCAGTAAATTGGCTGTCAGGATAAAGTGGCTGAGCGGATGGATGACACCTTCAGGAGATGTTGCTTTTAAAACCTGTAAACCGGCTGAGCTGTGGAGCTCAAACTCTACCGTGTTTCCTGACAGCCAGCTGACTTCACTTTTGACACTGATTGGTTTTCTCACAAACACGCTTCTATTGCAGGCAGCATTTCTTCACCTCAGATGATTCCCCTCTCCCCCCTGATCCCTGCAGAAACCAAACCAGGCCCAGCAGCAGCGTTAGTGCTCTCTGTCATTTAAAACAATAATAAACAGGCTGGAGGAGAGCAGAAAACCTGCTGAAATCTATTACAGGGAACAGTCTGCTTCTATGGATCAGGAGGGGGTTGGACATCAGTGTAATTCACAGTGCCATGCTGATCCGGGCCAGGCTCACCACATAGACTTATCTGATCCTTACGGGTGGTCCGACCAGCGCTGCTATGTTGGAGACTGAAGCTGGCAGATCCTGATGTCTCCTCCTCCTCAGGCGTTAAAGGAACGAGGGAGAAGACGAGGTCTTATGTGGTCGTGGATGGGGTCTTCTTTTAAATGCTGCTGTATTTGATTTTCTGGATTTGAAGATTAATCTGATAGAAAACAGAAAGTTTCTCCTCTGTGTTCTAGAGCAGACAAATGAGGAAACTCTATCCATGCTTCTGCTCTTTCTTTAGATACTGTGGTTAAAACTTTCAGCTCAAAGGCACATTCATCTCATCCATTTAACCCTTTGCAGCATCTTTAGCTCTGGTATAGTTGTAGTAATGATGGTTGCAGAAATCTTCATAGGACACCTAAACTTTCCTCAAGGAACAGAAACCCTTTCCTCTGACCCACAGTCTGGGAGGAACTGTTTTCATATTGAGGGTCTAAGTGACTGATACTGTCTATTTAATAAGCTGTGGGGTTGATAGTTTCAGCCTGCAGCATGAAAACAGCTGCAGCCAAACCTCCTGGGGCCGACGGACCCCATACCAGTGTGTGTGCTAGGCAGAGGAGGACTCAGGGTGTCTGAGAGACAGGGGCTGTGATAGGGAGGGGGCACCAATGCTCACAAAGCTGTCACAGATTTACAGCTAAATACACTGTATTGCCAAAATTATTCACTCACCCATCCAAATCGTTAAAATCAGGTGTTCCAGTCACTTCCATGTCCACAGGTGTATAAAATCATCACCTAGGCATGCAGACTGTTTCTACAAACATTAGTGAAAGAATGGCTCGCTCTCAGGAGCTCAGTGAATTCCAGCGTGGTACTGTGATAGGATGCCACCTGTGCAACAAGTCCAGTGGTGAAATTTCCTGGCTCCTAAATATTCCACAGTCAACTGTCAGTGGTATTAGAACAAAGTGGAAGCCATTGGGAACCACAGCAACTCAGCCACCAAGTGGTAGGCCACGTAAAATGATGGAGCGGGTCAGAGGATGCTGAGGTCATAGTGCGCAGAGGTCACCAACTTTCTGAGAGTCAATGGCTACAGACCTCCAAACTTCATGTGGCCTTCAGATTAGCTCAAGAACAGTGGTAGAGAGCTTCATGGAATGGGTTTCCATGGTAACAGCTGCATCCAAGCCATACATCACCAAGTGCAATGCAAAGCGTGGATGCAGTGGTGTAAAGCACGCCACCACTGGACTCTAGAGCAGTGGAGACGCCTTCTCTGAAGTGACCAATCGCGCTTCTCCATCTGGCAATCTGATGGACCAGTCTGGGTTTGGTGGTTCCCAGGAGAACGGTACTTGTCTGACTGCATTGTGCCAAGTGTAAAGTTTGGTGGAGTGGGGATTATGGTGTGGGCTTGTTCTTCAGGAGCTGGGCTTGGCCCCTTAGTTCCAGTCAAAGGAACTCTGAGTGCTTCAGCATACCAAGAGATTTTGGACAATTCCATGCTCCCAACTTTGTGGGAACAGTTTGGGGATGGCCCCTTCCTGTTCCAACATGACTGTGCACCAGTGCACAAAGCAAGGTCCATAAAGACATGGAGGAGAGAGTTTGGTGTGGATCAGCTTGACTGGCCTGCACAGAGTCCTGACCTCAACCCACAGAACACCTTTGGGATGAATTAGAGTGGAGACTGAGAGCCAGGCCTTCTGGTCCGACATCAGCGTGTGACCTCACAAATGTGCTTCTGGAAGAATGGTCAAAAATTCCCCTAAACACACTCCTAAACATTGTGGAAAGCCTTCCCAGAAGAGTTGAAGCTGTTATAGCTGCAAAGGGTGGACCGATGTCAGATTAAACCCTGTGGATTAAGAATGGGATGTCACTGAAGTTCATATGTGAGTCAAGGCAGGTGAGCAAATACTTTTGGCAATATAGTGTAGTTCGGCATCCTGGGTAAGATTTGGCATTTTTATGATAATTATACCTCTGAAGTACAACAATCAAGGAGCTAACCTGCATTAATCCACTAAATGACATGTTCCTCTGAAGAGCTCTTCATCCGATTTCCCAAACTTAGAGGGAACCACGCCTGTCCACTTGGAAGGAACCAAAGATGGCACTTTGTGAAATTTCCTCCTTTTAGAGCAGTGGTTCTCAGCTGGTGAGTTGGGACCCAAAAGTGGGTTGCGGATGTGTGTCTAGAAAAAAATGGTCACAAAAGTCTCTGAAGAACATGCAACCATCCCGTTTATTTTACTGTTTTATTGTGCTAATGGGCAAATCATCACTCATCATGGGGAGAGGGGGGTGTGAAACATGAGTTCTTTCCTGTCTCTTCTTCCTGGCATAAATTCTCTTCCATCCAAGATCTTAGGGGACGTATTATGCAAAAATCACTATTTCAGGCTTTTCTAACAAAAATATGTCCCCTGACCTGTCCACAATCCCCTCAAGTACCCTTCCACCCTTTCTTTCTCCACCTTTAAGAAAATGTGTGCTGAAACAAGCCGTTCTCAGATTTTCCCCTAATGATGTCATGTGGGGAGTTAGCCCCGCCCCCCAGGTTTGGTTGGTCCTCCCTGCTTGGAAGAAAGTTCCGCCCTCCTCTGCTGATCCTCCTCTTGGCTGCCAGCTGAGAGGAGGATCAGGAGAGCCACATCCCTTATCCACATGCATTTCCTGAGAAGGGTGTGGTCAGGGGTGGAGTCAGACAGCTCATTAACATCTAAAGCCACAGTCACAGAAAGAGCTGGTTCTGAGCAGGGCTGAAACAGAGGGGTTTTTAGACAGAAAAATCCATTACTGGGATGTTTTTTCAGCAACAAACTCCACAGGCATGTTTCGGGGACCTCTGAGACCCATATAAACTTGTCTTAAACGGGTTGCACTGTTGAATATTTTTGGAAATTTGGGTCACGATTTGCCATCAAAGACATTGGTGGGTCCAGTTGAGAACCACTGTTTTAGAGAGCACCTTGTCGTGTTTTCTACCAACAGGACACTTTGACAATGTTGTCCACTCAGAGAGCTAAAATTTCAGCCTTCCTGATTGGACACAGCAACCACTGGAACTGAATAGATGGTGTCCTCTGCCCTTGGCATGTCTGATGGAGTGGGGTTGTGCTTACAGTATCTTAGGTCCTTGGTCCTCCCAGTCTTACTATACTCTTGTGAGGCCTGGATTCTGACTGATCAGCAGAGGTGCCTGCTCTTTGCCCCAGTTTTTGTGTGCCATTGTTAGACCGTGTGTCTAATGCTGACACGCTCAGGAAGGCAGGGATGGGAAGGATCAGCAACGCTACGCCTCTCTGGGCACCTGGTTTGCTTTCCCGGGCCCTGTTTGTGTCATGGAGGGGTCAGCTGACAGGATACCTGGAGAGATGGGGCATGGGCCTGGAGCAGACCTGGAGGATGGCCATCAGGAAGCCGGTCTAAGGTTGATGAACCGGCACATGCTCCCATACCTGAGCTGGCCTTGGCTCTCCTGATATTTCTGGCCCTCTTTGCTACCCTGACAGCTTGCTGCGCTAGCTCATGCTCACCTCTGTGGTCTGCTGGAAAATCCCCAACCTCATAAAGCTGATATACTGTGAGGTCACAGCGACCTTTTTCTATGATGTAGCCTCGTACTGACCCACCACTACACACCTGTGACTCCTGTCTGTCTTTGTGTTTTAGTCTTGTTGCTGTATTATCGTCCCCGTGTTTAGGTCCTCTGTATATTCGCTCTACTCTCAGCCTGCTGTCCTGGTGCAGACGGTGGAGACGTTCATGGCAGCAGCTCTGGTGGATCAGTGACGTTAGCAGCAGTTTAACAGAATGATAACTCATAGATGCTGTGGCTTCTATCTCTGTCTGACTTATCTCTGTTTTTATTTGAGCCAACATCTACAAGTGTACGTTTTCACACCTCTCTCTTTCCATTTCTGACCTAATTCATCATTCTGAGCTAACGTGTCAGAATCTACATGCGTGCTGAAGGTCAGATCCGTATTACACCCCATGTCAGACTCTCTGTACGCCTTAAATCCAAACACCTGGCGTGTTGTCGTGTTCTGTAAAGCGTCCACTTTAACTCTGCTGTAACTTTGAGCGTTGTATTAAATTCATCATTTCTCGGCCTCGGCAGAATTGAGCCGTTGTGACAGCGGCTTTAGCAGCTGGCGGCTGCGTTACACATGAGAAAATCAAAGAGGTGAATGTGATCCGTTTCTGCAGGAAACCGGCTCAGCCTCTGCAGTGAACCCGGCCGGTGTCTCGTATGAGCTCCGTGCAGACGTGCATGTGAGCAACCCCCACTCTGGAGGTGACGGATGAGAGCGGCTGCTGCAAAGCGGCGTCCAGATGAAAATAATTACTGAGTATAAGATGATGGAGAGGGAGCGGGCTGATGGGAGCTAATACATAATCAATACAAGCATTTACATTTAGAGGGAAAGGTGGTTTTATTTTCCCATGAGAAAAAGAGAACAGTCTGGTGATGATCTGTCATCTCAGTATGCACCAATCAGGTTCCTGCTGCCTCCTTCACTGAACCAGCAGCTTCTCTGGTCATCTAGTTAAACTTTTACTACTTTAAAACAAACAAAATTACCTTCCTGGGGTTAATTTTAAGACTATAACTCCTTCAGCTCCTCGTGGGGAATCTTTTTTTTAACACACAAACATTTAGCATGGATCAGCTCTTACTGTAGCACAAAGAAACACATCAGCAGAACCGAGCTACTGCAACTGTAGCACAAGAACACATCAGCAGAACCAAGCTACTTCCACTGTAGCACAAATAAACACATCAGTAGAACTGAGCTACTTCCACTGTCGCACAAATAAACACATCAGTAGAACTGAGCTACTTCCACTGTAGCACAAATAAACACATCAGTAGAACTGAGCTACTTCCACTGTCGCACAAAAAACACATCAGTAGAACCAAGCTACCTCCACTGTAGCACAAAGAAACACATCAGTAGAACGGAGCTACTTCCACTGTAGCACAAAGAAACACATCAGAAGAACTGAGCTACTTCCACTGTAGCTCAAAGAAACACATCAACAGAACCGAGCTGCTTCCACTGTAGCACAATGATACACATCAGCAGAACCGAGCTACTTCCACTGTAGCACAAAGAAACACATCAGTTACTGCTTCATCCAGAAAGTGAAGAATAATATTCACAGCATTTCCTGCAAAAACAAGAACCTGTTAAAAGAAAAGGAAAGGTTCTTATTTGACACGACATTAACAGTCTGAATACACATGAAGAAATCGTCACCTGCAGGATGTGATGTCCGAGACATTGCTTTTTTTTTTTGTATACATTTTGGAAATAAAACTTGTGTATTTTCATTGCTGCAGTGATGCAGCACCCTTATGTTTTCCTTCAGAAATTTCTGTTAATTTGAGGACATTACAGACTTCACTCATCTGTATGAATTCACTGCTGACCAAACACTGAGGTCAGGGGTTAATTCACGAGTTATCAGAGCTTCCTAGCACTAATCACATACAAATAAGGCATAAGAGCTAAAACACACCTTTAAACCTTTACCTTTACAATTTAATCAAACAATCACATTTTTTAAAAAATCCAGAATTAAAAAACAATCGAAATAATTCAAGAAATCTACATTTGGAACCTGCATTTGTTTTTTCTGTTTGTTGTTGAAAAACTTCATTGTTCAAATTGCAATCCTTTATTTCAAATCCCTACCCTACCTACGTACTACAACCTTAAAGAAATAACCATCAGACATTTTTGGGTCGTTCTCGTTTTACTTTTTTCTTTTTTTTTTTTCGGTCAACCTCTATCCTTGTTAAACAAATCAGGGCTGCTGTTATTTTCAAACTCAATAGTTTTTAAATTTGCTTAGATATTGTGTGTTTAACTGCCCAGTTAGCCTCCAAAGTTTGGGCTAAGCCCCAGAAATGTAAGAGCTCTGACTCTGCCTCAGACTATTCAGGAGGAATCACGTCGACAAAAATGGATAAGATGAAAGGATGGACAACCCAGAAACATGATGCCTTCAGCCTCCTCTGTCCTTAGAGGAATTAAAAACCTGCATGTTAAATAGATAAAGAAATGGAACAGAGGGCTGATTTGAAGGGTTGAACATTTTAGTACCTGAATAGTTCTCTTCCTCCATGATGCTTCCAGCCTCGTCTACTGACGGTTAAAGGCATTAAAATCCTCCTGACTGTTAAAATAAAAGTCGTAGAAATGGAACAGAGGGCTGATTTGAAGGGCTGAACATTTTAGGGGTGAAAGTACCTGAATAGTTTTCCTCTGTGCTTCCATGATGCCCCTGAGATGAAAAGTCAGACTCAGTAAATACATTCTCCCTCTCAGACAGCAATTTGAACACACTCATCTGTCAAAACAAGCAATCTAAAAGTTTCTTATTCCTCTGTGAGACTTGGGAAATCTCTGAGCGAGAATTGAAACTCAGAGAACAGAACATCTGTCACGGAGTAATGGCTCGGGCCGCTCGCCGTAATTCCTCAAATGCATCCGAGCTTTCGCGTCAAGCCGACTTCACGTCACAAACATCCGAATCTGATAACAGCATGTCAGAGAGAAATTCATTTGTCTGCTGACTGTATGAATAAGCCATCAGCACTAACCTGCAGCCGGGCGCTGGTGGATGTCGCTCTGGGCCTCGGCTGGATTACATTGTATTGATAGAGGAGATGTATTGGAGATAGAGAATTAAAGTGGTGTACCTCCTGCTGTAATGCTTCATTTGTTCCTTATTCATTACATGTGCTCTGAGTTAGTGAATGCACTGATATTTCTCCTGCAGCAGACTTTTATTGAGTCATGTGAAATGTTTTTTTAAGAGGAAATGCGATCCTGGCAGTCGTGGATATTCACTACTTGATTATCATCTTATAAAGAAGCAGACTTCTTGTAAAATAAACTCAACACAGATGATATGTTGTTATTACTGAGCTTCAGAGAAATGAATGCTTTCTCCTGCAGGATCGGCCTTCATAGATTAATATAATTTAACTCTTTTCACCAGCTGTCAGCTTGGGTTGAAGGCAGTATTTGTTAGCTTTTAAATGTATATTCTGCTGTGCATCCTGGACTATTTCAGCTCTGTTCATTTTGTTTATGAGACAAACAGCAATTACAGAGCAGAGATGCACACACAGTAAAAATGTAGAACTACTGTTAAAGTCTTCCTGCAAATCCGACATTTATTTAATGAACAAAGCCAGACGCAGATTAAAGAAAACTGAAGAGTGGCTGAGACAAAACACACACACACACACACACACACACTGTATTAATGTAACACTGTAGGCCGCTTCTCCTGCAGAATGATCTCCATGCACTTAGACTGCTGCTGTCAGATCAGACTTAAAGCTTCTTTAGTCTTTAAGGCGGCGCCTACAGGCTGTTTTCATGACTGTGAGTCTCAGGGCTTTCGCTGTCAGGGCTCCTCGACTTTGGAACGACCTGCCCAAAGAGATAAGGCTGGCAGATTCAGTGACATCTTTTAAATCACTCCTTAAAACTCACTTTTATAGACTTGCTTTTAAGTGATGTCGCTTCTAACTATTTATCTATTTCATTACTGCACTTTTATTTACAGTACTCTTCTTTTTATTATTTTATACTCTTCTCATGTTCATTTTCTTCTTTATGTCGTGTTTACCTACCTAAATTTTACTTATCTGTTTTCATCTCTACTACATTTCTGTCTTGGATCTTATCTTTGTTTTATCCCCATGGATGTGATGTCGTCCTTATCTTCATGTATTTGTTTGGTTGGTTGTTTGAATATATGTATTTAACTCTCTCATCCTACCACATCTTTCAGAATATTATCACAGGGATCATTGCTTTTCACTGACGCCATTATATTTTAGATTTTACAATCTTCTACTGTAACTCTCATTCAAGATCTACTTGTGTCATTTTCATTTTTGTTATTTTTCTGCTCTGATTGCTGATGTTGATTTTTCCCTGAGTTTTTGCTCTTGCTGTATGTAAAGCACGTTGTAAACAACTGTTTTTAAAAGTGCTATATAAATAAAGTTATTATTATTATTATTACATACAGTGCTTAACAACTTTATAAGACCACCATCCAAAGTCAGGTTTCTGCCACAGCTGCCCTAAATTAACAGCATTGGTAATTACCAAAATCATTTTTTATCTTTCTGCAATGGTTAATACACCAATATGTAGAAGCTCTTTAACCCAAATGATATTTTTAATGCTAAAATAGAATTATTATTGTTATCCATGAATTTTCTAATTTACTGATTTACAAAAAAAATTAAACAATAGTAAAGCACATTAATATTTCTGATTCATGTGTCAAATTATAGTTATTTACTTGCCTTCCTGGACAGAAAAAATGAGTTTTAGTGGTTGAATGTTATGCTTGATTCATTTTTGACTTCTCAGCTCAAATTTGGGTGAATTCAGTTTGAAATTCCTCATTCCTGTTCAAACTGGTAAAACGTGGAGAGCTGACTGAAAATGAAAGAGTCCGCATTAAAGCACTTCATGATGCTGGATGGTCTCTGAGACATAAAGTGTTCTCACAGTGTGGTCAAGTCTGCTTTGGAGTCAGTCGCCCAGACTGGTACTTAGAAAATGAACCAAGGAAGAGGCAGGAAACAAAGTTAACTGAAGCAGATGTCAGACACCTCAAGATTTGAAGTACTAGAGACAGAAGAAAGAGCACTGCTGATCTTCAGGCAGAGATGAATCTTCTAGATCAGAGTCTGAGGAAGTCTCCAGAATGACCATAAGCAGACGACTGAGGGAACAAGGCTGAGAGGGAAGAACAGCTGCTAAGAAGCCATTATTGAGGCCTGCAAACATCCAGAAAGGCCTCAGATTATCCAGGGAGCACAAACACTGGACTGTTGATGACTGGAAGAAGGTCCTCTGGATGGACCTCCAAGTTTGAACTCTTGGGTCAGCATGGTCGTGTTTATGTCCGCAGAAAAGCTGGAGAAGGTTTTGATGCCAGATGCACCCACAGTGAAACACGCTGGAGACTCCATTATGGTACGGGGTTCTATTTGTGGATACGGCGTGGGCAAATCAGTGAAAATGGACGGGATCATGACCAAGAACGTCTACCACAACATCTTAGTGCATCATGGGATCCTTCTGGACTGAATCTGATTGGTCGTGGGTTCATGTACCAACAAGACAATGACCCCAAGCAGACTTCAAAGCTGTGCAGAGACTATCTGACCAAGAAAAAGGACTCTGGAGTACTGGAACTGATGGGCTGGCCAAGTCAAAGTCCGGATTTGAATCCTATTGAACAGATTTGGGATTTAGTAGATTCAAAGATTGATGGCACAAAAATTTCATCTAAAGCAAGTCTGTGGGAACAGCTAGGAACTATCTGGACCTCAATAACAAAGAGACTGTGGAAAAGTCCATAAAAACAACGGCAGCAAGAATGAAGCTGTTATCAAGGCCAGAGGAGGCCACACACAATATGAAGGTGTTGGTTATTATGTGTGAAAAAGGACTATTTAGTTGTTTCAGTTTGTTATTCGCCAAATAAATAAGAATAACAATTTTAGTTTTAAACAAGTTTTTGAAAGATTTCTAAAATATTGATGTTTTCTCATTTTTATGACAGCTGGTCTGAAACATTTGTTAAGCGCTGTAGGTGTTCATGAAAACTTTGAGTCTGATATCCTTGTTAAGTCACAAAATCTGAAAAAGTAAGGAGTAAAAATATTTAGATAAGAAGTCAGGAATGTGGGAAAATAAATTAATTTGTGTTTTAATTTCACATTTTCAATTTAGCATCTCACAATTAGGACTCAAACTTAGGTTTTTGACTTTTAATTTCATACTTTGAGAATTTCAAATAATAATTTTGACTTCTCATATAATATTTAGAGCTTTAAGATTCATGATTATAATTTTTAAGTGATATTTAAACCAATTATTTTGTATTTTACCTCATATTTTCAGCTCAAAACTTTGATTTCATAATACCATAGTTGACCTTTTAGACTCACAATTCTAAATTTTACAATCATATTTTGACTTTTTATTTCATGATTAGAAATTGTACTTCACATTTTGACCTTTTAAACTCATGATTTTGATTTTCTTTGTCATATATTTGGCTTCATAAATGAAGCAGTGGCACCTTTTCTCTGGTCTATTTTAGACTCACCAAGCTCCCATAGGGGCCTTTCAACAGTTAAACCTGCAGCAGCCAATCACACACAACGCCAACACTCCCATAAATACACACTGGTTGATCTCATCGGTCCCAGTTCACCTGCTGATGACCAGCAGAGCGGCGTGTAACACCCAGTAACATTAACGGAGCGTTGATTGTCTGGCCGCTCTGAGAGTTGATGGTAGACTGAACCAGAGATACAGAATCCATTTTCAGGGATTTTTTGCGTCTGAAATCTCAGATAATTTGATGAAAAAGAGTAAACGGGCTGAGCTCGGGCTCGTCCTCCTGTCAGCAGCCTGTTAGAGCCTTTCTGAAGTTTCCAGTGACGCTCCTCGCCGAGCGGCGGCTCTGGGAAAAAGATCCGAGCCGGAGAGTCGAGTTTCCATCCCACCTACCATGTGGTGCCCTCACGGGGCCCGAGCCCACTCACGGAGCTGCATTTATCCTATTACATCAATCTGCTGGGATCCACTTCACACACAGGCAGAGTTTAGGAAAATATGCAATAGATGGAATCGACAAGAAGCCGCAGCTGCGGTGTACATCATGAACATAACTCCCATCGATTGGTGCTGCCAAACATCTCAGAGCAGCTTAATACTTTTAGATGAAATCCCTCTAAAAGCGTATAATTTCCACTGATTGCTCACACTTGTGGCCTACTTACATTCACACTGACAAGCGAGCAGTGGCGGCGCTCCAGAGAACACACGCCGTCTCCCCGGTGTTTCCTCGTGCTGCCAGCTTATTTATTCTGCACGGCTTTAAGTGTCGGTGGTGGAAAAGAGAGGAAACAAAGAGTCATTCTCAGAGCATGTGTGAGGTTAAACTGAAATGTTTTCACTCCATCAGCCCAGAAATGGAGTCTGATAGAAGCTTAGCGTCTGCAGAGTTTAAAGTCTGCAGAGTCTGCAGAGAAAAGTCTGCAGAGTGTAACGTCTACCCTTTTGCTGCAAAACAATTCAGTTAAGACAATAAGAAGAGATGCAAAATTAAATTAGAGTAACAGGCAAATTCTTATAGTACAAAAGAATAACAATATGCTGCCCTGAAGATAGCATCAATTTAATCTAAAAAAAATCTCATGACTCCTCAACTCTGCATGTAAGATAAATCTGCTATGCTGTGCTGCTTTAATAAATGCCTAAAAAATTATAAACATGAAATGACTGCATTAACCCTCGGATCCTACTAAGTCCATTTTGAAGACATTTATCATTTTATCATCATTTCTTTGAGTTGATAGTCACATTTTTATAAATTGAGGCATCAAATTTGGTCAAAGTTATTATTTTTCTTAATATTTAAAAAGCAAAAAAAACCTGTGTTGCCCATAGAACTCAGCTGACGCGAAATAGCTCCATCCATCCTTGTTTGTCCAAAATCAGACACATAGACTTCCATTAGAAACACGTTTTTGAATGTGTGTCTATGGCACCAAAACAACTTATAACAACTGTTTCTTTGCAGTCAGTCGATCACCAGGGCTCTATATTTCACCATTCCACTGTGATCCAGCAGATCATGCCAGCGCACCATTTTAACCCCTTCAGCAACGCACACATGGTTTTCCTCCCCTGGACTCAGACTGTTCGGAGCACTATTTCACCCACTAAACATCATCAGAATAAAATGAACCGATTCGTGCCACTAGATATGGATGTCTGAGAGTGGGCTACATGTGTAAGGAAAAGTTTGTGTGCTCCTACGTGTGTGCTCGGGTGTGAATCTGCATCTATGTTTACAACCAGACATGGCATAAGTGGAGTGTTTACAGTCGAAGCGTTACTTCTGAGTTCTGCAGTCTGGGGCTAAGAAAGGGGGACATTTGGACAATTTCAACTTTGCCCTTACTTCATAGCAAGTGGATGGACATGCATGAGGATGCACGGATCCTTTCCATCAATAGGAGAGAATATATCATACCTCAAATATGCAATAAATGTATTTATTCGCGTAGTTGGCATATTTGTGGTCACATTTTGGTTAGAGGTGGAAATGCGCATGTTCATGATTCATATCTTACATATTTCCTCGTTTTTTTTATGCCTGTACGTAAAATAAACGTAACATGAACAAATGCATTCACTCACATATGAGTTGGTAGAGGAGGCGGCGCGAGAAAAGGAGGGTAAAACTGACGTGTTTTACGCACGGATGGACTCATCTGTTTAGCATGGACGAATCCAAGTCATAGGCATAGTGTACAATAAGTGGCATAAAAAGGGTGTAACATTAATTTTTTTCTCTTTTTTAGTGGTTAGGGTTGAAGTTGTTGAAGAGATTTGAAGCAGTGAAAGTAAAAAAATGTTGAAAAATGAGTATTTAATTAACACCTTTCTGCATGTCTGTTTTACTGGACAAACAAGGACAGATGGAGCGCGGGTTAACAAAATAGAGTTATGGCGACTGTTAGCTAGCTTAAAATGCAGTTCTAAAAATGTTTCAATGCTAAATTAGCATTAGCTTAGAGCCCACATAACAATAAACTATTCTTAGTTGAAGATTGTGTTCAAACAGTTTTTCTGACTGAGTGCAGGCTCACCTTGTAGGTTATTAGCAATAAACTAAAGAGATCTGCTGCTAACATTAACATTCACTGATAAAATAAAAGTTTCATTCCCTCTTCTTTTTGGCACCGTGTCCCTGCAGAACAATCAGGGCAAATCTGAAATGATGCATGAATGAATTTAAACATGTTTAAAATGGACAAACCATCAGGTTCCCACCCAGAGAAACTCCCACTGAGGACCTAAAACAGGTCCCTTCAGAAAAAAGTGCTGAACACAATCATACATATTAATATTTTTTCCATTTCAGTGCTTAAATCTTTTCATCAGCTTCAGCCCTGATCAGAACTAAAGGTTTTTATTCATTAATTATTTTGACATTTCACAGCCATTTTTTTCATAATGGCACCCCCTATTATAACTGGAAAGCCACATATAAAATATATTCCTAATGTAAATTGTAGAGTGGAAAGTTTGGGGTGAAGTCTAGATCCTTGTATTTGTCCTCCTGGGGGAGGGCTAAAGCATGAGAACCTGGATGCAGCTGAGGACCTCCACTTCACACCGGAAGTTGGAAAATCGCCGCCATATCTCGTCTCATAATACCAGTCACTTGAACTGAACGTCTTCTTCGTTGTTTTCTCCGTGTGTCGCCACCATGTTAATAGAGGCGAGTCTGCCACATAAGGAAGTACAAGTAGACGAAAATACGAGTTTTCAGGTTAACAATCACAGCAATCACGTTACTTTAATTTTAATGAATCCAAATTTAAGTGTCACTGAGCACAGACTTAATATGCAACGATATTGGCTGGCTGGACGCCAAGGTCGCCGTCATGTTGTCTGCTACGTCGTCCAATACAGTAGACAAGGATGTTCTGAATGAAAAGCTCAAATGACGCAAATACATACTTGTGGATTTTTCGTTTATTTGTACTTCCTTATGTGGCGGACTTACCTCTATTAACATGGCGGTGCCACATGGAGATAAACAACGACGAACACGTTCAGTTCAAGTGACTTCTGGTTATTAGAAGACGAGATATGGCAGCGCTCATACGACTTCCAGGGAGAAGTGGAGGTCCTCGAATGCATCCAGACCCCCCCCCACCACCACCACCACCACCACCACCACCAAAGACGGGGGGGCTCGCTTTGAGGTTGTCAACATTAGATCTGTAAATGAGTAGTTTATAAAAAGGTCCTTTGGTAAGAAAACTAGGGTATTATCAATGAAATGAATGTGGAGGGTTTTTATGTGGTTCTTGCAGAGCTCAGCTTCTCTTAAATAAAAGAAGTGAGGAACCACCTCTTTAGTCACATGATCAGGGTCGGTCTGTCTCTATGGTCACTGTTGTTCTTCATTGTTTTCTGTCAATAATAATCCTAATCTCTGGATGCGCTGGCGTGCTTTGCTCTGGTGGGGACAGAAGGGGGCTGTCTGTAAACAGACTGCCGCTCCACTGAGACTCTGCTGACCCATCGGTGACCAAACCAGAGAAGCAGATCTGTTTCTGTTTGGGCGTCTCTAACGGCAGCGAGCACTTAGAATCCATCTGAGAGGAAGTCTGCTCCAACAGGCCGGGATCCAGATCCACCGCAGCAGGGATTACTTCCCGAATTCAAGGTCAGCAGCAGCCTGTGACCACGACACCGACTACTCCGCCACATGGCGTTCAGAAACAGACCAAACACGAGGTCAGAGCAGGTTTATGGCAGAGGAGACGTCTCCACCGTATCTCTGCAGACTAACCAACCCCGCTGCTGCTGCTGCAGGTTTTAATGTGTGCAACAGTTTTATGAGATGTTTGGCAGCGCCATCACCTCCTCCTAATTTCAAAGGTTATTATTCCTTATTTGCTGTTCCTGGACAGAAGCATAGGAACATAAAAACAATAAAGGACTGTTGTTCAGTGTAAATATGGTTAAAGAAATAAAAATATTTTCCTAACAGCAGTGGAAGCTGCAGGTGAGAGCAGACCCAGCATACAGTGACAATACAATGTTCTTCCTGAGTATAAAAGCACAAAGCAGCCGCCTCCAGCAAATTTCTCCCCTCCCCAGTTAATGAAAAATGTTCATTTTTATTAACTGCTATTGCAGTATCACAACAATGTGGCGCCTCGCCATCATCCAATTCACCCCAATAAAAACCGACATTTTCATCAGGCTGAAACTGGATTCATGGACACCATACGTTTCACCAATAACAGAGCGGCGTAGAAACTGTACTCCATGTCTGATTGAGCTAAAGACAAACTACAGGAGGCTTCGAGTGTTTAAGGTCAAACACAGAGCTTATTTCCTCCTCTTCATGCTGTAGAATCAGCACAGGTAAGCACACTGCTCCTACCTATGCACACTTCCACTGTCTCTGTCTGTGTGGGCTGGGTAGTGTGCTACATTTATTTAACTACATTTCACCTTTTTCCTAAAAAATATTCTTTTTCAGGGCCAGCTGCTGAAAAGCATCCCCACAGCATGAAGCTGCCACCACCGTGCTTCACAGAGGGGATGGTGTGTGATGAAGGGTTAGGGTTAGTTACCATTTTGGTAACATTCTTCCTCTTGACCATGGAGTCTCCCACACGCCTTTCATTGATTTTTCTGGTCTGGATTTTAAATTCTAAAGTCTGTTCTATCTTTGCAGTGTATAAAATCAGTAAGAAAATACTGACACGCTCATTTTCTGCTGACTCTACTCCAGAATCAAGTTTTTGTTGACCTTCAAAACTCCCGGTATAGTCGAAACACCTACGCAGGCTGACTGTAGATGAACTGAATGCTTGAATGTTTGGAGCTTTAGTAGGACAAGATCATACACGGTGTCTTTAGAGAGGTTACTCTCTGGAGTTTCTACTCAAACTGTCAGACTCAGTGTAAGTGCTACTGGTACTGAGTAATGAATGTTTACAGTGAAACAGAAGCCTGGAGATGAGTAGCTGGACAACTCAGCTGGACTAAAGCATGAAGCTGTAGCTAGCTCAGGTTCAAAGGTCATAACAATAGAACAAAAGATGAGTTTCCGTGCCTGTTTTATGGGGAAAAGTCCTAGTTTTTAAACTGGAGATTAATAAGGCTGTTTTCACATTAGGGGCCCGGTCCTGGATCCGAGTGCACTTGAGCCCAAAGTCCGGTTCGTTTTGGTACCGTGAATGCAAACAAACCACCCAGGCCCACTTGGGGAGGTGGCCTCGGGCACGATTCAAGTGGACTCTGGCACGGTTTCGGATGAGATGTGAATGCAACCGCGCTCGGATACGGGACAGGGCATCATATCTGCTTTATGATGTCATCATAAAAACTAAACTTCTTTAAACAGTGCGGCAGTTTATTCACATTTTTCTTCAATTAAAAACAGAAATCATCAGAATCCAGTCAATAAACGGTCTGTTGTGACTCACCTTACGGATGAACACAAGTTGGAGTCAGTGAGAGGAGGTGCAAAGGCAATAAAAGTCTCCTGTCACCTCAAAAACCGCTGTATCTGCACAGCGTGAGCCCATTTAATCCTCTGAGCTGTGGTAGATGTGCAGATATGAAGAGCAAAGTTGCTGGCATCTTAAAAGTGATTTTAATCATCCATGGCTGCAGGATGGACTTTTTGTTGGTTTTAAAACAAAAACAATCTTGGCTCAGGTCATGACCCCAGTGGTTGCCATGGTAGCTGCTTCTTCTTTCTCTGCCTTGTTGGGGTTGTAAACCAGCTACGTGCATACCGCCACCTGCTGTTTCAGACTGAGTAAATACGCAAATGGGCCCGAGCACGGATCAAAATTGCTAGCGTGAAAGCACGCCAGCGGGAGAAGGGGGAGGGGGAAGGGGAGGAATCGCAGCGTGGTTCAAAACAACTGGGCCTAATGTAAACGTGACCTAAAAGAACTGTTTGTAATCATGGTAACCATGGTAACCATGGTCATATACCTACGATAAAAAGGCTGCTGCTTCTGAATGCCTCAATATAAAGGCATCTTCTTGGTCTGTGTGGAAAGGTGGCACTTAGAGGAATCCTGTCTAGAATCACTTTGATTATTACTGGAACAGGAATAGATAAAAAATACCATTTTTGCCACTTTGTGCATAAATATTGAAGCTTGGAGAGAATAATTAAAAGTATTATGGTGGAGACAAAGAAATCCTGCACTCATATATTATACCCATTTACTATTTTCATGTTACTGGCAGCGTGACAGTTCTTTTAGACCTTTTTAACACCAACATCATGCTGATGTCAGCGTAGATGCTTGAGGCTGATTTTTATCTGTTTAATTTGCAGCATTTGGCTCAGCACAAATCATCACTTTCCCGTCCTGGAGCGACAGATTGTAGGAGTTTGTCACTTTCCCTTCTTGGAGCGACAGGAGAGCTTCTAATGGTGAGATGTGTTACTCTTCATTGTGTTTGCAGTGTGGTAAATGCAGTCATTAGCTGCTGTGGTGTTTCAATCCTGAAGAGGTTTAGAATCCTGAGACTCAGAGCTTTCTTTTGCTGATGTGGAATAATTACCAACAGTCATTTTGTCAATAACTGAATTGTGTTTTTAAAATAAATTCTGCCGACCCGGCTGGTGGGCCCTTGGGTTTTTACAGACATTTGAGGCTGTAGATTTCAGCCCATCCGTGATCAGATTATTCAGAGCTCCCTCTTCTTCTTCTTCTCACTGGATTAATGTCTGCTGTCTCTGCGTTTTGCTAAGCGGCCTCATTAGGAGGAGAGCTTGTCATGGCACCACCAGTGTTTTTTCCTGTTCCTAACGGGCGCCTCTGTGCACTAATGAACCTGTGATTAATAAAACACTTCGCCCGGAGCAGCGCTGAGTTTGGGGAGGACGGGGGTCTGAATGGCTGCAGGGTTAGAGAAGTCAAACTCCCATTACATCACCGTGCCCACATGCTGAGCCGGGACTCTGCAGCGTGATGTCACGGTTTACTCTGCGCCCAGGCCGTTTGTTTGCCCATGAGAAGCCCTTTTGTTTATTTTCATGGTTCTGAATATCGTCCTCTGCCAGTTTCACTCCGACTCTAAAACTCAATTAGCTTCATGTCTCTTACTTCTGCTGCTGCTGTGAGAGGTGCCCATTAAAACGCCATTACTGACGCTTTGTTTGCTTTGCACGGCTCAATTATCAATGCACCAGCACCTTTTACAGGACCCCCGGCTGCACCGCTTCAAGAGCTCCAGGAGAGGTGAAATCTGGGATTTTTCTGGGGCTTTCCAGGAGGAACCTTGGGGGGCGCTCAACACCTCAAATGGAGGCAGAAACCCAATTTTTTTTTTTCCTCTAGGACCCTGAAGACGTAATCTGACAGAACAACAGCCTCTCTCTTCCTGATAACTGCAGGGCTGGCTGCACACTAGCAGGTTTTTTTAACATCACTGGAGTTCATAAATTCACATCAGTCTGGTTTAGAATGGAGATTAGGGATGGGAGCCTCCAAACATCGGACACAAATGTGAAATAGAGATGTTGGATCAGAGATTTACTAAAATAATCTCTGGTTGGACACGTTTCCCTGTAGAGGTAGGGAGTTTAAATCGGAGGGTTTTTAAAGACAAGCCGTCCATTTTCACAATAACTGGGACATTCAGGAGACAATTTCAGTACCCCAGGGCCCGCCGAAACTCTCCTACATCCATGAGCTTCAATTTTACCTCCATGTTTTTATTTCATGCAAAGACAATTTCAAAGGGAATGATTAATTTCTATAGAATTTTCATTTATTTTCATAAAAATCTGTGGAGACTTAAAGTACATTTAATAAGCCACCACCATTTGTTTGTTTGTTTTTTTTTGATCGGGCTTTGCAAAGTCAGCTATTTTTTCACTCTCATATTTGTCTTTACTTTGTGACGCCACAAACTTGTTCAAATCAACCCTTTAAAACCTACCATTGTGCAAGTCTGCCAGGACATTTTCTTACATTTTTACACACTGTAGTGCCATTTTTGGGAGTATGTTTATTTGCTTTACATCGATATAACCCTTATATCCCAAGTTTTAATTATATGTATTGACTTGTGCCTTAACTACTACAATAAATTGCTCAAAAGTGCAGTAAACCTAAAATTAAAAAAAAAAAAAAAAAAAAAAAGAAAATCATTTGTGTTTTTTTTTTTTTTTTCACATATATTTTAAAATACAGAAATTGCACAGCTGTATCCTTCAAATTTGGAACCTCGGGAAATTTATTTGGAGTCTACACATAACTTGCTTTTTGAGTTATAGTCAATTTTGTAACCTGTAAAAAAACGAGCCAGATGAGTAGTTGGACTCTTCATCCAACGCTGTAATTAGTTCGAAAGCTTAAAACAGCTCTAAAACTGTTTGGACGACCGGGGTGTAACTACACATGTGTGGAAGTGTGTCAAAGGTGTGTGTGATGGATGTCTGGTGTGTGTGGGGTGTGTGTCTGTGTTTTTCTAAAAAGGTAGGGGTTCAACGAGTGTGAGGGCGAGTATGTGTGCAGGCTAAGTTCTTTAATGTATTCCGCGGAAAAAAAATAGAACTACCGGGAAAATACGCCACTTCCTGTTGTTGGGGTGGGGAGCCAATGAGGTAGGGGTACGTAAGAATCATGTGACAGGTCATGCCCACAACGTGATGATGTTTATTTCAATGTAGGAAGTGCTGCAAATACCTGTGGTCTCCTTTATAAAGATTTTTGTTATGTGCATTTTATTGTGAAACATGGTGAATAAGTGAAATGTTAGTGTAACTCCCCAGGTTTTATATGCAAAAAGAATAATGGATCTATCTTATCCGGTTTCAAATCTACCGCCAATCAAAAATGGATATGCTCATCGTAGCACCTGCGCTATGCTGGGCTCTATAGGGTTAACGTTAATGTCTCCAACGACCCTGTTAAATTCTTAGGAGCAGGAAGCGAGCTGTGCACCAGTTAATCCAACACCACCTAAACCATGACACCGATTGTGAACATCTGCCCCCTGGTGGGGTAATTTAGCATACAGTTGGTTTAAAAGGCCACACTGACCCCAGACTTCCACTGGGTCCATCTCCAGCCCGTCATCCTGGGATTTGTCTCTTTTTTTTTGTCTTTTCATTTGGATTTTTGTGCTTCTGTCATAGTTATGTAACCTATGTAAACTAGAAAAGCACTCAGAGAGCGCAGACCTCCAAACGCCATTAGCCCTATCTCCCAATAGTAAAGAATTCTTTTAAAAATTCCTGGATCCAGGTGATCCGGATCACTCCCAAAATCTACTCAGTTCCTCCTGATGCCATTTCTGATATTTACTGAAAATTTCATCAAAATCCATCCATGACTTTTTGAGTTATGTTGCCAACTAACGAACAAACCCTGCCGATCACATGACCTCCTTGGCGGAGGTAATAAATGCTCTCAATCAGTTTACTATCATTTGTTTTCAAGGTACGAAGATCAACCTCACCTCTTCTTGTTCCTCTGACCTGTTGACTCCAGGCTAAACTACGCCCCCTTATGGCGTTTAATCGATGCAGTAAAGTAACATAAAATCTGGCATTTGTGGCGTCTTAGTACTTTATTCTGAAATATAACAGGATATTTGGATTTGATTTCAGCGAAACTTCCTTCCTTGCTAGATCTGGGCCAGCATTTGCCAAAAACAATGGTTCCGATAAAGAGGGGTGATTTATGCTGTTAGCTGATCAGATCAGCATCCAGTGTGTTTTATCTCCTGAATATATGAAACTGTTGAGTTTTAATGACTAAGAATACGCCTGTTATTCTTACATGGGGAGGGTCCCATCTATGGAGTCCGCCATCTTGGATTCGCATGTTTTTACAGTCCCACAAAAGGGACCAAGTAACAGAAACTGTTCAGGTATGATTTCACTGGTTTCCACGTTTACCACAACAACTAAAGGTGACCTCACACCTAACAACTTTTCCTCTGATTTCAAAATTGCAGACAAAATTTCAAAGTAAAATCACGGAGTCTTGCTAAGGCCGCAGCTCGCTCCTGTTGTTTCAGTCGTTAGGTGTAAGATGGTCATAAGACTGGATTTTTAAGGCGGT
Source organism: Cheilinus undulatus (assembly GCF_018320785.1). NCBI lineage: Eukaryota > Metazoa > Chordata > Actinopteri > Labriformes > Labridae > Cheilinus > Cheilinus undulatus. Next base: position 42,976,627 of record NC_054882.1, read on the forward strand.
CTTTCTTCAGTCTTGGCGCGACAGCTGTATCAAACGTGTCCGATAGTGTCGTAAGTCTTAAATGTGGTCGTATGCAAAATGTATTTCTCAGTGATGCGACCGTCGTCCACAGCCAATGGGAGCTGGTGTTGTGCGTGAGCACATTAATTCACTTCATTCTTCAAAACATGAACGTGAGTGTCGATCATTCTAGAGCCGCTGAATGTCTGAATGGGATAGTTCCTCTGTGTTTAACTTTCCGTTCGTTTCTACTCGATGTAAATGATTCAAAAACATCAGATTTTATTACCTCAACTGTGATCTCTGTCTCCTTCTACATCTTGTTCTCTGCTCAACAATTGTGTTTGTGAATTTCCACCAGATGCATGATGGGAAATAATGTCAACAGGAATCATATTCTAGTCTTGTAGCTAGCGACCACCAGTCTTTACAGAACCACAGTCTGAGACTAAAAACTCAACAAACTGTCTTTAGATGTGAGAGGGTCTCAGGTGTCTGTCTTTAAGAGTCTGTGAAGCGTTTTAGCAAAGTCCTCTGGAGGAAGGCCGGCATTAGCAGCACAATCTAGAACCTGATGTTACTGATACCCCCAAGTTTTACAGACTGTACCTTTAAGAATGTTTATATTTTCATCCTTAAACCGTAACCTATGGTCCATGTGTCAGGGGACGTGATGATTCTTTCCACCAATCAGTGAACTGCAGCGTGGTTTTCTATTGTGTGCAGCTCCACTGTGTCAAACACGCTGTGCGTAAATACAACAGGCCGACCGGAATTTAAAAAAACGCCCCAAAATAGGTCTACGAATAAAAGAGGCCCTCATGTCAATTCAAGATATCAAAACATCTAAACATGAGGCAAAACTGACAGAAAATGTCCTAAAAACATGAAAATCAAAATGTCCTGAAATAAAAACGTGACTTTCTGGGATGTGCTCATTTGTTTGCAGGAAATTAAAACAATGACAGTCTTTGTTAAATTCTTTTACTAAATGCATTAAAATGACAGTTTAAGTCAAATAAAACTGTATTTAAATATGTTAGCATGGTATATTCTGCTGAAAGCTTTATTTTAGCGCTCTTACTCGATTACATATCCTTCAAATAAAAACACAGATTCACACTGGATTTATTGAAGTTTCTCATCAAAAACTACATTTTCACATTATTATGTGACATTTTAATACATCAAAGCATATAGAATACAGCTGTCTGATTACTGAGGTTACCTGAATGCATCATATTTTCCGTCTTCAGCTCCAAAGTTCGCTAATTAACTTCAGTTTTGTCAATTCCACCGTGGATTTCTACACTGGATTAATATTGTTAATAAACAGGTCTGCCTCAAAGTTATGGAGCTTTTCAGCATTTATCTGAGCAGCAGAAGAAGAAAACTGTCCTGAAGCAGCTGAACAGAGTGGTATGACCATGGCTTGATCCCGTGTTGTTGTTAGCGTCTCTGCTAACATTAGCTTTGCTGAAGGTGGAACTTCAGACTGGTTGTGCTTGGGTGTAAAGACAGGTCATCTCTGCAGCGTGTACCACAGCTTTGGTTTTATCTTCACTAACATTCTCCAGCTTTTTAAAAAGAAAACCACCATGAAGCAGACCGGGGTCTGTCTCCTCTCTCTGTCTGACCCTCTCACCTCTTCACCCCCAGGCACCTAAACATCCACGCTGGAGGACTACGGGAGCAAGATGTGGTCAAACTTAGTCATATGATTAAATTACGTTATTATTTTTTTAACGTGTTAAGATTTCAAGATTAACCAAAAGCGGTAATATTAACAGCTCTCTGTTATTTATTTCTTTATTTATTTGGCCCTTTGGCAGTGAGAATAACATGACCGTGGCCCTCAGAGGGGCCCATCCCGGAGCAGCCTTAGCCTCCAGATGAGCCACAGTGAAACGATCCAGCTGATGTTCCAAGAGCATTAAATGTGAGTTCAGATATACGGTATCATGAGTGGCCTCCAGCAGATGGATTTGGCTCAAATGATCCGGCTGTCTGGGGGACTCAGGACGTCAAACTGATAAGACACTGTGACCGTATCCACAATAACACAACATAATCAGCAGGAGGAAGAAAAAAACGTCCAGGCTTTTACTTATTACCTCAGCCAAGGTAATTGTTGAACTCTGCAGGGACGTATTCTGAGTGAAGGCATCAGCATCATGCTATAAATTCTACCTCGGAGCCCAGGAGGGAAAAAAGGGAAAAGTGATTGAAAGTCCGAGTTCAGTGAGAGTGCAGGCCGAGCTGCCGGCTCTGGGTTTCATCTGATTCGCGGTGGCAATAAGAGAGAAAATATTTCTGAAACAGCAGCGAGCCCAGAGCCGGTCAGCCCCGATGTGTTTTGGATTGAAAATAGGATTAATGTGCTAAAGTGTGATTAGAATGCTTAAACAGGATTAATTGAAGTGGACTCGGGTCGCCCGGGGAGCCGTGCGTGGCGGCGTGTTTCTGGACAGATTCCAGCTGAATGCAGCGAACAAAGCCCACTAACGGTCCAGGATTTTCCACATCTCTCCTCCTGTATGTGAGCACTAGTGCATTTTCTCATCGCCAGCTTGTCTCAGAGCAGATTGAACACAGCTGAGAATGTTGGTCTAAGCCTGCAGCGCACCGTCCTCGGGGAATAGGCAGGAACCACGAGGCTGGACTTGGCTCGCCCCTGCGACGGCTGAAAACTGCCATGCACCGGGGCAGAGGTCCAGGTGGATCGGCGGGGGAGAGCGCAGTAATTTGGGGTTATTTAAAATGATCTATTAAACCCCTGAACTTTAATCAGGGCTGCTACTTTACTGACAGCCATGATTTAACTACAAATCAGTCGGACGGGGATGGGAGGGGATGGATGGGCTCAAAATGGGACCACTTGGTCTGAATGATGCTGTGGGGCGGCGGGGTCGGGGCGTTAGCGTTGATGAGGCCTGCTGAGGAAAAACGATAGCTCTTAAAGAAATCTGCATTCTTTCCAAATGCAACATCAGCGCTGGCTGTTGACAATGAAACGGCTTTATTCTCCGGCTCCTCGCTGCTATTAGCATGTCAGGATGACAGAGGACTCAGCGGTCTTTGGATAGTCCTCACTCACACCCATATTCATCTTTGCTTTACATTTTAATACACAGTCACCAGAATTCAAATATAGACTATAGTCAGAGGTCGAAGGTCATGAGCATCAGGACCACCACCTTAATTACTCAGGACTGACCCAAATCTCGTCAAGTTTTCAACCGTAGCAAAATGTTTTCATAAAAGATGGGACACTTCAGACTTAAGATGGAACCAGACATGTGAAAAACCAAGAAAGTGAGACATATCCTTCAAAATAAAAGCACATTTGACTTTTTACTGCATATTTTTTCCGGTTTGGTTTTCCAGTCCAGTTTAGGGTCATTGCCCACCAGGTGAGAATGAAGGATCTAGAACAGGGGTTCCCAACCTGGGGTCCGGGCTCCTAGGAGGTCTGCTGTGACATCAATATTAGACGTGCATTTATTCTGTTGTAAAATCATCACTAGAACCATAATGCCCATGGCGTCTTGTGGTTACCCAAAATAGATTTTTTTTTAAATGGTATTAATTAATTTTTGAAGAAAAAAATCAAATTTTTTCACACACAAAAAAATAATTTTAGTGGTTTATGAACAAGAACCCAAACTCAGACTTTGGAGTCTATGAGTTTTAAATTTAGGAGGAAAGAATGAGTCTGAGTTTGAAAAGTCACATATTTCAACATTATAGACTACAAAATTTCAAGTTTTAAATTCATAAAGTTACTATTCTGCAGAGTCCACAGATTATGTGAAACCAAACTAATGACAGAACTGTGGAAGAAATGTCTCTAATGTCAGATGCTGGTGATAATATGATAATTCCTCCTGAACTTCTTGAATGATCAGTCCCAGTAAAAAGTTTCATTGGATACTCAACTCTGGCAAACCAAAGAGCATAACTGTAAACTAAAAAAAAAAAAAAAGTTTAAAAAAATGTATTAACCCAAATGATATTTTTAATGCTAAAATAGAATTATTATTGTTATCCATGAATTTTCTAATTTACTGATTTACAAAAATCTGAAAAAATAGTAAAGCACATTAATATTTATGATTAATATGTCAGATTATAGTTATTTCCTGTCATTCCTGAATAGAAAAATGAGTTTTAGTGGTTGAATGTTATGCTTGATTCATTTCTGACTTCTCAGAGAAGCCCAGTGAGCCGGCTCAAATTTGGGTGAATTCAGTTTGAAATTCCTCATTCCTGTTCAAAATGGTAAAACGTGGAGAGCTGACTGAAAATGAAAGAGTCCGCATTAAAGCACTTCATGATGCTGGATGGTCTCTGAGACAGATATGACAGGTGGTCTGATACATTTGTTAAGCGCTGTACATATATATATTAGGCCTGTTTATATAAAGGCGTTAACACTCGTGATTAATCTGGAAATCTTAATGCATTAAAAAAAATAACACAATTCAATCATATGACTAATGCCTCGTTTATATGACATTTTGCTTCATTTTCTGCTTTCGTTTCCAAAAAGCTCCACATTCAGACGGCAACGTTTTCTAAACGATCTCCGTTCTGACGAGACTTCGGGAAACACCAGAAATGATGTAGTATACATGCCAGGCCAGTAGATGGTGGTGTGATTTTTGTGCCTGCACCAGATTCTGACTGGACCCATACGCCGTCAGAATCTGGTGCAGGCATGAAATACGTCTCTACTGATCCAAGTGATGGTGAGGTAAATCAACACTTTGTTGGAGAAGTACAGTTAAATTCAAAAGAGTGAGGAGCACGAACAGTACACTGGTGTCGGCCATCTTTGCTTTGGGCTTCCCATCCGCTTATGCGTTAATAGCCTACTTGCACATGGATATTTACTGCAGCCGCAGTTCACATGTCCATTTTGAGAAAGGACTGGTTTTCCTGTTTACACGGAGACGGGGGCGTTTTGAAAAACTTCCACTCTGGAGCCCGTTTTCGAAAGGTTCAGTTTTCAGGCACCAAAATGCCGTTGCGGTGTAAACGGACAGCCAAAACGCTGCAAAACTTTTGGGTTTTCACTCGAAAATGTTGTCCTGGAAATGGGGCATAAGTTTGACCACAACTTCCTCCCGTGGACCTGGATTTGTCTCCAACAGGACAACATCTAAGCTAACTAATGAGACCGCTAATGGGTTGCCAGAGAATGCAGACCATCAACATCGTTGAAGACAAGGGGCTTCAAGACATCACCGGGGTCTGCTCTGATGACCCGTACCACAGAACACCTAGAACTACTGTCCCAAGAATCCATGAACTGTATGACAGCTAAAAAGGCAGCTAAAGCGGAGCAGCTGGCCCGAGCTACATTTATTAGACCGAGGAGAGACCACTGGACATCAGTCAGCAACTTCAGCGACCTCGGGGTAACAGCACACCTGATCATTTACTTTACAGAAAAGGTTATTTTCTACCTGATGTGTTTGTCTGCTGGGCTCTACTGCAGTTTATTATTGATCAGTGAATAAGACTCTCTGATATACAAACCACAGATAAGTTTAAAAACTCTAGTTTGTTTACTGTATTAATTTATCTTAAACAAAATACAAGTAAATGGTGGTATTTTAAATGTTAATTTAAAGATAATAATAATAATGATAATAATAATAATGATACATTTTTTAGTAAAAAATACTTTCTAAGGGCTGTACATAAAGTTAAAATAATGAAAATAAACACTGGATAATAAGAACGTCTAAAAATTCCAAAATTTACTAAAATTAAAGAAATGCTATGATTAACTGTGTCCACTTTATTTTGCTCATCTTTTAAAATACCAGCTAATTTTAATGCAATAATAACTTCTTTTTTAAAAGATTTTTTTATGGTAGTGTAATATTTAAGACAAAGTTAGAAAACTGTGAAATTCAGAGATAAAATACTTCAGATGAGTGAAAAAAAAATGTAAAAATAAGAAAAATAAAGAAATGCTTTTCATTTTTAAATATCATTGCTGAATACTGGTATTAGATAACTGAAAACCTGACAACCATCTTGAATAAATAAAATAATCTAATACATTTTGATGTGTCTGAGAAATCAAGAATTTACTGTCAAAAAAATCAGAGATTTTGGAAAAAAAATGTTGAATAAAAAATCTGTTCCTATAGCAACTGCTGAGCTTGAATGTACCATCAAGTTTGGAATGATTTTCTTTCCCTTTTCTCTAGTATTAGTGGTATTTGTTTTATAAGGTCTTTTTGCACATCCAATGGAAATATACAGAAAAAAACTAAGGTTGACGATTAAATTTGACATTATAAGCCTGCTGTATCAGTGTGGGAAGTAAATTGACTGATGTGACATGCAGTGGATTATTTCTGAGGTCAAAATTTGGGTTAGGGTTAGGGTTAGGGATGTGTGACAGTCAGAGCAGACTGACAGGAGTTTAGTTTAGCCATCACTTCCACTCCTGGGTCAAAGTTTGATGTCACTAGAAATGGTTGATTACAGGTAAGGATCACAGTGGTGAGATTATTAGTTAATCAGTTAATTATTATTAAAGTTACTGAAGGAGCGAGCAGCTCCATCCACCTGCTCCCTCTCTCTCCTCTTTTCCTCCATCACTGTCAGAGTCTGAGAGATGGAGTCTGGATGGATGGAGTTAATTGGAATAGAAGTACATTAAAGGAGCTGGTTTTTATTATTTCCATTATATAATATAAAGAAAATCACATGTAGAGAAACTATTCAAGTGTCTTTTTTTGCTAATACTGTCTGTCTCTGTTCCTGAGACCCAAAGCTACGCGGCGGTGAATATTCAGCCTTGGCGCTGTCAGCCGGGGCCAGAGTACCTCACACGGGGAGCCGACCCCCTCATGTTTGAGTTCAGCGTAAATACAGGCCGCCTCTGACAGACACCCAAAGTCAAACTGGTTTATGGAGGGCCCAAGCAGCAAGAAAGCAGAGCAGGGCGCTTGCAGGTCATTACCGCCGGGTGGCCTGTCACTGCTGTAATTGAAAAACCACAGGGGTGTGATGTAATCCACCGCCACATTACAGACGAGTACACACATAAATAAGCAATCATCACAGGGCGAGGAGCAGGAGGAAGAGATAAACACAGCGCCATGAGCTTCATAAAAAGGTCCCGTCAGGTTAATATTGTTTCTGATCAAACAGATCGCAGCGTTAGAAGATCTCTGCCGCTCTGACCGCTGTTTACAGCTCGCATGTTTGTTTTTTCCAGGAACTCTTCCTGTTCTGACCGCTGTTAGTGTTTCACAATACTCAACTGTCAATATTTCAGATCAATCACAGTTCACATGAGGTTTGGAGCCACCCGTATCTGCTACTTACATAAAAACCAGTAAATATTTCTTTTCCAAAATCTGTTCATTGTCAAAGCTGCATATTCACAGAGTTTATTTATAGGCCTCCATCATGCAGCTAGTAAGGCTTTAGAGTCCTCACTGCCTGATGAGATCTGCTTCAAATACCAAAAATCAATACTGAGAGTCTAGACGGCTTTCATGAAAATCAGAGGAAAATGAATGTGCAAAAGTCAGAAAAAATCTCCGTATACTGGTTAGACCATTCTTCAAGACTGCAGACACAGTCGGTACGATGAGATGAGAAAAGACACGACATGGAAGGGATCTGACAAGAAACTACACTATAAAAGAAACAAGACAAGACAGGTGAGGTTACCTGGGGGATTTTACTGTTAACATAAAGGACAGAACAGAGGCAGTTTCTTCATAATAAACTTGGAGAAATCCCTGAGATCTTCAGACACAGAGCTAAAGCTAGAGCGTGTTACCGCAGTAGGAGGTGGCATACTCTGGCACCGCCCATGCTTCAGCCAGGAGCATCAGCAGGTATCAGCATGTAAGCTGACTGCTTCATATGACCTACAGCTTAGTGAGAGCCTCAGTGCCTCTAAACCACCCCTACCAGCCAGCTAACACAACCACACAAACAAGCTCCACCATTAGAATAAAATACAAAAACCTGGGAGGGGTCTGGCTGCAGACCACAACTCTCAGACTACCTCTGTTGGATGCCAGGACAGGAGTGACTTCATTTTTACAACTAATTTCCCATTTAAGTTTTTTTTAAGATCACGCTAATGTTGCTTTGTTAGCTACATTGGTAATGTAGCTAAGTTTGCATAAGCAAATGTAGCATAAGCTAAAATAGCTTCATTAGCTTAAGCTGTGTTTGGTATTCTATGTGGATAAAATATGTGTGTGTGACATTTATGATACTGAGAAGGTGTGCAGTCTTCTGCTATGTTTCCTACGTAGGTAACGTAGCTCCATTAGCATTAGCATTAGCTACGTTACCTATGTAAAGAGTGCTGTCATGGTGGTCATGGTTTTTGTTAGTAGTTACACAATCATTGGCTAACTTTAGCTTTGTTAGCATTAGCTTAAGCTTTGTTAGCTTTAGCTCAGTCTAAAGTCTAAAGCTAACATAGCTACACTAGCTAGATAGTGACTGTTCCTATTTAAAACAATGTAGCTACACTAGCTTTTGCTTTAGCAAATTTAGCTAACGTAGCTATATCAGCTACATAGGTAATGTAGCTAAATGTTGCTTCTTTAGCTTTAGCTACATTAGCTGCATTTAAGTGTTTTCATGGAGGACAAGCTTTCCTCCTGTAAGCAGGCTGTCTTCCAGCTTTATTTTTTAACTGGGTTGTGCAGGTCAGGTTCTTTAACTTCTGTATCCTCACCCCAAATTTCCATATACGGCGTGTGCGCCGTGGGTTTGCTCTCACCAAAAGGCGAGCGACCTCGCCCACTGGAAGCGTGTCTAGAGCGCAGTGCCACGGCACACAAGCCCTGATCAGCAGGAAGAGATTACGGGAGAACTGCGAGTTCACGCAGGAATAGCTTGTCAACAGCAGACTATTTTACCTTTTGGGGTTAATTAATCATCCTTTCAGGTATAAGTTCATGATATTATTGCTTCCTCCATTGAGTGAGGACATTAGGAAGTAAAAAGGTTAATGTTTGATTAAAGGATCTGTGGTTTTATGCAAAATTCTTTGGCCAAATGTCCCCAAAAGTTAACTTTTCCTTGTCAATGGCGCCATTGTAGCTCTGTGACCCACTGACCTCACAGTGACCCTTTGCTCTCGCTGCAGGACGAGACGTACTGTTGATAAAGTGATGGCTTACCATCTGCAGTCTGTGCATTGTGTTTTTTTTTTTTTTTCAAGAACCAGATTTTCTACGCTTGTGACCTCCATGGTTGGTGCTCTCTGAACGACAGTGAATTCACATGGTTTGGCAGCGGCCAGCACTGAAAAATACCTGCAGCGTATCTGAAACCAAGCGGAGCAAAGTGTCGCTCCAGGCACGCACCGCTGCCAGTCTGGAGCGCCAGCTATGGAAATGCTCTGATAGACTAGAGAGGGAGTGAAGTGCTCTGCAGTATGATTCGCCAGCGTTCCGCGGCATGCATGCTGTATATGGAAATTGGGGGTTACCCTAACCTTAACTTGAAGTTTATTTCCAATTTTATTTTGAAAGTTTTAGCATGTATTTCTGTCCTGACAGAAGTTGCGTTTCATAGTAATGGTCTGCATGAGTCTGAGAGCTGCAGTCTGTAGCCATCTTGAAAAAAACTGAATAGAAAAACAATTTAAAATAAACACACAAGGTCCACCAATGACGACAGGATGAGACGCACCAAGGTCCAAAAAAACTAGATTGGCTAGATGTGCCATGATCAGACATATTACAACAAGAAAACATAAAAAACAACAGTAAAAGTCACAGTAAGATAGAAAAAGACAAGATAGGATATGACAAAGAACAGCACAATAAAGTACATAATGACCGGACAAGACACGCGTTACCTTAACCCTTTAGCCTAGCACTAAACTGGGACAAATGATCCAGATCTGTAAAAAGATCCCGAACGTCCACCACTCTGAGAGAGGCTGGATAGACAAAAACAAAACCACGCTTTCTGTTGATGGCAGATAACGCCAGCTCATTGGGCAAACCAAATCCATCGGCAGAAAGACATCCAGACCAGCTCTGAGCCATCAGATATCAAACTGCTCTCTGTACATGCAGAGGTTTGTCCAGAGCAGTTTCACCAAAGGGTGTCTGTAACCATGTTATTGTAAGGTTTAAAAGGGGTCACTGATCTAAAGGAAACCAGTGTTGTTTTGATTTTATTAATAGTTATTAAGTTAAATGGTTTTTTAAAGTGTGCATTAAGATCATTACTGACTTTAGTGTATGGAGCAAACCAGCTTAAAAATGGATCTTTTTTTTTTTTTTCTTTCAGTGCTTATTTATCCATCATATAACACCAAAAGTACAGCCTGATCCATCTCCCTTTTCCACTCAGCCAAACCATCCAGCGAACCCTCAAGAAGTTCATCAGGAAGCAGCGTAGCATAAATGTGAGCCGCCACAACAGAAAGAGAAAAGGTTACAGACGTATTTATCAGGCACTTTATCCACCCTTTAAAAACGGCTCTAAGTCTCATCGTAATGAAGTAGTTTTAGCCAAATGAAAAGAGGAATATTTTCTTACTGAGACAGTCTTCTGCTGAGTAGATATTCATCTCTTAGGATTCTGGGAAATGAAACGAAGCAGTGGAAAATCAAACTTCTGGATAATCCTTGGATCTCTGCTGGAACTTCTGACCACCAAAGAAATTGTCTCTCCGGCTCCTGATGGCAGTGAGGATAACGCAGAGTAACCAGGACGTCACTACTGGAACGAATAAAAGGAATAAAAGAAGCACCTTTGTGCTATCAGAGAGGAAAGACTCACTCACATCTACAAGAAAAACTATGACCTAACCAATCTTCATGACTCAATAAAGGGGAACCACAAATAAATCTCTCAGATTGCCAGTAAACCTGGATGAGTCTCAGAACTTTTAAATGAAACCTTTAAGATAGTGAGTTAAACACATTTTCATGATTAAAGAAATACATTCATCACAATTTTGTTTCTCATATTAAACGAACTTCCAACATTTAGGTACTGTATCCATGTTTTTCCAGATTAAAGAAGTCACAACAAGATCTGAAGTAAGCAGATCCAACATATTTAATTCTTCAAGGGCTAGAATATCAGATTTATCTCTAACAGTCATGGAGGAGAGTAAAACCATGAACCCACGCCTTACGAAAACACGCCAACGCTTTGAAGCTGATTGGGCGTTGTGTCTAAACTTTGTAATGAAACCTTCTTGGTCAGTTAAGCTGCTGAGGGAATACTTTCCATCCTCTTACATACACCGTGTAAAACATCTGTAAATAAAAGTCTGATTATATTTGTTGGAGTCAAAACCACAGACCCCTTTGAATCAACATGTAACTTCTCTACCTTTGAGAACTCTTTTAATGTGGAGCTATCAGAACAGTAAGGCGCTTTTCTTCATCCACGAATGCTTCATAAGATTATGATCACTCCCCTCCTGCATATTCTATGGTTGTAGATTCTCTGATCATGATCATAAATATGAATTTATATGAATTGTTATTAAAGATAGAAAATGAAAGGGTTTGGATGGGAAAAGAGTTGGCCTCTATAACATTCCTGGGTTGGCCTCTGTAAAGTTGCTGGTTTGGCTTCTGTAACGTTCCTGGGTTGGCCTCTATAATGTTCCTGGACTGTCTCTGTAATGTTCCTGGGTTGGCTTCTGTAACGTTCCTGGGTTGGCTTCTGTAATGTTCCTTGGGTGGCTTTGGTAACATTCCTGGGTTGGCTTGTGTCATGTTCCTGAGCTGGCCTCTGTAACGTTCCTGGGTTGGCCTCTGTAACGTTCCTGGTTTGGCCTCTGTAACTTTCAAGGGGTGGCCTCTGTAACTCTCCTGGGTTGGCCTCTGTAACATTCCTGGGCCGGCCTCTGTAACATTACGGGGTTGGCCTCTGTAACGTTCCTGGGTTGGCTTTTTAAATGTTCCTTGGTTGGCCTCTGTAACATTCCTGGGTTGGCCTCTTTAACGTTCCTAGTTTGGCCTCTGTAACATTCCTCGGTTTGCCTCTGTAACGTTCCCTGGGTGGCTTTGTTAACATTCCTGGGTTGGCATGTGTCATGTTCCTGAGCTGGCCCCTGTAACGTCCCTGTGTTGGCCTTTGTAACGTTCCTGGGTTGGCCTCTTTAACGTTCCTAGTTTGGCCTCTGTAACATTCCTGGGTTGGCCTCTGTACAGAACAGTAATGCGCTTTTCTTCATCCATGAATTTTTCGTAGGACAATGATCACTCCCCTCCTGCATATTCTGTTTGTAGATTCTCTGATCATGATCATAAATATGAATTTATATGAATTGTTATTACAAATAGAAAAAGAAAGGGTTTGGATGGGAAAAGAGTTGGCCTCTCTAATGTTCCTGAGTTGGCCTATATAACATTCCAGGGTTGGCCTCTGTAACTTTACTGGGTTGGCTTCTGTAATGTTCCTGGGTTAGGATCTTAAATGTTCCTAGATTGGTCTATGTAACTTTCCTGGGTTAGCTTTTGTATTGTTCCTGGGTTGGCTTCTGTAACGTTGCTGGGTTGGCTTCTGTAACTTTCCTGGTTTGGCCTCTGTAATTTTCAAGGGGTGGCCTCTGTAACATTCCTGGGTTGGCTGGTATAACGTTCCTGGGTTGGCTTCTGTAACTTTCCTGGGTTGCCTCTGTAACGTTCCTGTGTTGGCTTCTGAAACATTCCTGGGTTGGCCTCTGTAGCATTCCTGTAATGGCTTCTGAAACATTCCTGGGTTGGCTTCTGTAACTTTCCTGGGTTGCCTCTGTAACGTTCCTGAGTTGGCTTCTGTAACTTTCCTGGGTTGCCTCTGTAACGTTCCTGTGTTGGCTTCTGAAACATTCCTGGGTTGGCCTCTGTAACATTCCTGTGTTGGCTTCTGAAACATTCCTGGGTTGGCCTCTGTAGCATTCCTGTAATGGCTTCTGAAACATTCCTGGGTTGGCTTCTGTAACTTTCCTGGGTTGCCTCTGTAACGTTCTTGAGTTGGCTTCTATAACATTCCTGGGTTGGCTTCTTTAACATTCCTCGGTTGGCCTCTGTATTGATCCTGGGTTGCCTTCTGGAACGTTCCTGGGTTCCCTTCGGTAATGTTCCTGGGTTGGCCTCTGTAATGTTCCTGGTTTGCCTCTGTAACGTTCCTGGGTTGCCTCTGTAACGTTCCTGGGTTGGCTTCTGTAACATTCCTGAGTTTGCCTCAGTAACGTTCCTGGATTTTCCCTTTATAACATTTCTGGATTGGCCTCTATAGCGTTCCTGGGTTGGCTGGTATAACGTTCCTGGGTTGGCTTCCGTAACGTTCCTGGGTTGGCCTCTGTAACATTGCTGTGTTGGCTTCTGAAACATTCCTGGGTTGGCCTCTGTAGCATTCCTGTGTTGGCTTCTGAAACATTCCTTGGTTGGCCTCTGTAACATTCCTGTGTTGGCTTCTGAAACATTCCTGGGTTGGCCTCTGTAGCATTCCTGTAATGGCTTCTGAAACATTCCTGGGTTGGCTTCTGTAACTTTCCTGGGTTGCCTCTGTAACGTTCCTGAGTTGGCTTCTCTAACATTCCTGGGTTGGCTTCTTTAACATTCCTGGGTTGGCTTCTTTAACATTCCTCGGTTGGCCTCTGTATTGATCCCGGGTTGCCTTCTGGAACGTTCCTGGGTTCCCTTCGGTAATGTTCCTGGGTTGGCCCCTGTAATGTTCCTGGTTTGCCTCTGTAACGTTCCTGGGTTGCCTCTGTAACGTTCCTGGGTTGGTTTCTCTCACCTTCCTCGGTTGGCTTCTGTAATGTTCTGGGTTGGCCTCTGTAACCTTCCTATTTTGGCCTCTGTAACAGTCCTGGGGAGGCCTCTGTAACGTTTCTGGGTTGGCCTCCTTAACATTCCTGAGTTTGCCTCTGTAACATTCCTGGGTTGGCCTCTGTACAGAACAGTAATGCGCTTTTCTTCATCCATGAATTTTTCATAGGACAATGATCACTCCCCTCCTGCATATTCTGTTTGTAGATTCTCTGATCATGATCATAAATATGAATTTATATGAATTGTTATTACAAATAGAAAAAGAAAGGGTTTGGATGGGAAAAGAGTTGGCCTCTCTAATGTTCCTGAGTTGGCCTATATAACATTCCAGGGTTGGCCTCTGTAACTTTGCTGGGTTGGCCTCTATAACATTCCTGGGTTGGCCTCTGTAACATTCCTGGGTTGGCTTCTGTAATGTTCCTGGGTTAGCATCTTAAATGTTCCTCGATTGGTCAATGTAACTTTCCTGGGTTAGCTTTTGTAACGTTCCTGGGTTGGCTTCTGTAACTTTCAAGGGGTGGCCTCTGTAACATTCCTGGTTTGGCTGGTATAACGTTCCTGGGTTGGCTTCTGTAACATTCCTGAGTTTGCCTCAGTAACATTCCTGGATTTTCCCTTAATAACATTTCTGGATTGGCCTCTATAGCGTTCCTGGGTTGGCTGGTATAACGTTCCTGGGTTGGCTTCTGTAACGTTCCTGGGTTGGCCTCTATAGCGTTCCTGGGTTGGTTGGTATAACATTCCTGGGTAGGCCTCTGTAACATTCCTGTGTTGGCTTCTGAAACATTCCTGGGTTGGCCTCTGTAGCATTCCTGTAATGGCTTCTGAAACATTCCTGGGTTGGCCTCTGTAGCATTCCTGTAATGGCTTCTGAAACATTCCTGGGTTGGCTTCTTTAACGTTCCTGGGTTTGCCTCTTTAACGTTCCTGTGCTGTCTTCTGTAATGTTTCTGTGTTGGCTTCTTTAATGTTCCTGGGTTGGCCTCTGTAGCGTTCCTGGGTTGCCTATGTAACATTCCTGGGTTTCCTCTCTGACATCCCTGTGTTGGCTTCTGTAATGTTCCTGTGTTGCCCCTGTAACCTTCCTGGTTTGCGTCTGTAACGTTCCTGGTTTGCCTCTGTAACGTTCCTGTGTTCGCTTCTGTAATGTTCCTGGGTTGGCCTCTGTAATGTTCCTGGGTTCGCTTCTCTAACCTTCCTTGGTTTGCTTCTGTAATGTTCCTGGGTTCGCTTCTCTAACCTTCCTTGGTTTGCTTCTGTAATGTTCCTGGGTTGTCCCCTGTAACATTTCTGGGTTTTCCTCTTAAACGTTCCTGTGCTGGCCTCTGTAATGTTCCTGGGTTGGCTTCCATAACGTTCCTGGGTTATCCCCTGTAACGTTCCTGGGTTGGCCTCTGTAACGTTCCTGAGTTGGCTTCTGTAATATTCCTCGGTTTGCCTCTGTAATATTCCAGGGTAGGCTTCTGTAATGTTCCTGGGTTGGCGTCTTTAATGTTCCTGGGTTGGCCTCTGTAATGTTCCTGGTTTGCCTCTGTAACGTTCCTGGGTTGCCTCTGTAACGTTCCTGGGTTCGCTTCGGTAATGTTCCTGGGTTTGCCTCTGTAATGTTCCTGGGTTGGTTTCTCTCACCTTCCTCGGTTGGCCTCTGTAATGTTCTGGGTTGGCCTCTGTAACCTTCCTATTTTGGCCTCTGTAACAGTCCTGGGGAGGCCTCTGTAACGTTTCTGGGTTGGCCTCCTTAACATTCCTGAGTTTGCCTCTGTAACGTTCCTGGGTTTGCCTCTGTAACATTCCTGGGGTGGCCTTTGTAACGTTCCTGGGTTGACTTCTGTAACGTTCCTGGGCTGGCTTCTGTAATATTCCTGGGTTGGCTTCTGTAATGTTCCTGGGTGGCTTCAGTGATGTTCCTGGGGTTGGTTTCTCTCACCTTCCTCAGTTGGCGTCTGTAATGTTTCTGGGTTTGCCTCTGTAACTTTCCTTGGTTGACTTCTCTAACGTTCCTGGGTTGACTTCTCTAACGTTCCTGGGTTGCCTCTGTAACGTTCCTGGGTTCGCTTCGGTAATGTTCCTGGGTTTGCCTCTGTAATGTTCCTGGGTTGGTTTCTCTCACCTTCCTCGGTTGGCCTCTGTAATGTTCTGGGTTGGCCTCTGTAACCTTCCTATTTTGGCCTCTGTAACAGTCCTGGGGAGGCCTCTGTAACGTTTCTGGGTTGGCCTCCTTAACATTCCTGAGTTTGCCTCTGTAACATTCCTGGGGTGGCCTTTGTAACGTTCCTGGGTTGACTTCTGTAACGTTCCTGGGCTGGCTTCTGTAATATTCCTGGGTTGGCTTCTGTAATGTTCCTGGGTGGCTTCAGTGATGTTCCTGGGGTTGGTTTCTCTCACCTTCCTCAGTTGGCGTCTGTAATGTTTCTGGGTTTGCCTCTGTAACTTTCCTTGGTTGACTTCTGTAACGTTCCTGGGTTGACCTCTATAACATTTTTGGGTTGGCCTCTGTAACGTTCCTGGGTTGACTTCTCTAACGTTCCTGGGTTGGCCTCTGTAACTTTCCTTGGTTGGCCTCTGTAAGGTTCCTGTGTTTATTTACAGAAATCAAAGCTATTTCAAGCAACAACATCTTAACAGGCCAAGTTCCATGTTAACATAGGAGCTCTTCTCTGATATCACCTTCACTATTCTTGCATCCATTGAACTTGTGAGCTTTTGGAGACTTTCTGCTTGAATTTTTTTTGCAGGATGTCAGAATATCCTCCCAGAGCTGCTGTTTTGATGTGAACTGCCTCCCACCCTCATAGATCTTTAGTTTGAGGATGCTGCAAAGGTCCTCAACGGGGTAGGGGGAGGATGGGGGCCACACCATGAGTTCCTCTCCTTTTATGCCCAAATCTAATTTGCATAATAATTTGTAATGCAGTGAAGCTAGTAGTCTGTTGAAGGTCTGTCACTTTAAAAGGGGGGATATTATTCATTGACTTATTTAACACTACATATTTTTATTCAATTGAAAAACATTACTTTGTAGAAATCCTGGGTTCGCTTCAGTAATGTTCCTGGGTTGGCCTCTGTAACGTTCCTGGGTTGCCCCTGTAACGTTCCTGGTTTGCCTCCGTAACGGTCCTGGGTTCGCTTCTCTAACCATCCTTGGTTTGCCTCTGTAATGTTCCTGGTTTGGCTTCTTTAACTTTCCTGGGTTGTCCCCTGTAACGTTTCTGGGTTTGCCTCCTTAACATTCCTGAGTTTGCCTCAGTAACGATCCTGGATTTTCCCTTTATAACATTTCTGGATTGGCCTCTATAGCATTCCTGGGATGGCCTCTGTAACGTGCCTGGGTTGGCTTCTGTAATGGTCCTGGGTTGGCCTCCCTAACATTCCTGAGTTTGCCTCTGTAACTTTCCTGGGGTTGGTTTCTCTCACCTTCCTCGGTTGGCCTTTGTAATGTTTCTGGGTTGGCCTCTGTAACGTTCCTGGGGTGGTCCCTATAACATTTCTGGGTCTGCCTCTATAGCATTCCTGGGCTGGCTTCTGTAATGTTCCTGGGTTAGCCTCATTAACTTTCCTGGGTTGGCTTCTGTGACGTTCCTGGGTAAGCCTCTGTGACTTTCCTGGGTTTTCCTCAGAACGTTCCTCGGTTGGCTTCTGTAATGTTCCTGGGTTTGCCTCTATAACTTTCCTGTGTTACCCTCTGTAATGTTCCTGGGTTGGCGTCTGTGACTTTCCTGGGTTAGCCTAATTAACTTTCCTGGGTTGGCCTCTGTAATGTTCCTGGGTTGGCCTCTGTAACATTTCTTGGTTTGCCTCTGAAATGTTTCTGGGTTGCCTCTGTAATGTTCCTCGGTTGGCTTCTGTGACGTTCCTGGGTTTTCCTCTGTAATGTTCCTGTGCTGGCTTCTTTAACGTTCCTGGGTTGGCTTCTGTAACGTTCCTGGTTTGGCTTCTGAAACATTCCTGGGTTGTCCCCTGTAACATTTCTGGGTTTGCCTCTTAACGTTCCTGTGCTGGCTTCTGTAATGTTTCTGGGTTGGCTTCTTTAATGTTCCTGGGTTGTCCCCTGTAACGTTCCTGGGTTGGCCTCTGTAGCGTTTCTGGGTTGCCTATGTAACATTCCTGGCTTTCCTCTCTGATATCCCTGTGTTGGCCTCTGTAATGTTCCTGGGTTTCCTTCTGTAACATTCCTGGGTTGCCCCTTTAACATTCCTGGTTTGTGTCTGTAACGTTCCTTGTTTGCCTCTGTAACGTTCCTGGGTTCGCTTCTGTAATTTTCCTGGTTTGCCTCTGTAATGGTTCTGGGTTGGCGTCTGTAACTTTGCTGGGTTGTCCCCTGTTAAGATTCTGGGTTTTCCACTTTAACGTTCCTGTGCTGGCTTCTGTAATGTTCCTGGTGTTGCTTTCTCT
The DNA here is from genome assembly GCF_018320785.1 of Cheilinus undulatus. NCBI lineage: Eukaryota > Metazoa > Chordata > Actinopteri > Labriformes > Labridae > Cheilinus > Cheilinus undulatus. The sequence continues at coordinate 42,994,818 of NC_054882.1, forward strand.
CACCTTCCTCAGTTGGCTTCTGTAGTATTCCTAGGTTGGCCTCTGTAATGTTCCTGGGTTTCCTCTGTAATGTTCCTGGGTTCGCTTCGGTAATGTTGCTGGGTTCGCTTCTCTATCCTTCCTCAGCTGGCCTATGTAATGTTCCTGGTGTTGCTTTCTCTCACCTTCCTGGGTTGGCCTCTGTAACGTTTCTGGGTTGGCCTCCTTAACATTCCTGAGTTTGCCTCTGTAACTTTCCTGGGTCGGCCTCCCTAACATTCCTGATCTTGCCTCTGTAACGTTCCTGGGTTGACTTCTGTAACGTTCCTGGGTTGACTTCTCTAACGTTCCTGGGTTTGCTTCTTAAATGTTCCTCGATTGGCCTCTGTAACTTTCCTTGGTTGGCCTCTGTAAGGTTCCTGTGTTTATTTACAGAAATCAAAGCTATTTCAATCAACAACATCTTAACAGGCCAAGTTCCATGTTAACATAGGAGCCCTTCTCTGATATCACCTTCACTATTCTTGCATCCATTGAACTTGTGAGCTTTTGGAGACTTTCTGCTTGAATTTTTTTTGCAGGATGTCAGAATATCCTCCCAGAGCTGCTGTTTTGATGTGAACTGCCTCCCACCCTCATAGATCTTTAGTTTGAGGATGCTGCAAAGGTCCTCAACAGGGTAGGGGGAGGATGGTGGCCACACCATGAGTTCCTCTCCTTTTATGCCCAAATCTAATTTGCATAATAATTTGTAATGCAGTGTTGCTAGTCTTCTGTTGAAGGTCTGTCACTTTAAAGGGGGGGATATTATTCATTGACTTATTTAACACTACATATTTTTATTCAATTGAAAAACATTACTTTGTAGAAATCCTGGGTTCGCTTCTGTAATGTTCCTGGGTTGGCCTCTGTAGTGTTCCTGGGGTCGCTTCTCTAACCATCCTCAGTTTGCCTATGTAACGTTTCTGGCTTGGCTTCTCTATCCTTCCTCAGTTGGCCTATGTAATGTTCCTGGTGTTGCTTTCTCTCACCTTCCTCAGTTGGCCTCCGTAATGTCTCTGGGTTGGCCTCTGTAACGTTCCTGGGCTGGCCTCTGTAACATTCCTGGGTTGGCCTCTGTAACTTTCCTGGGTTGGCCTCTGTAACTTTCCTTGGTTGGCTTCTGTAACGTTCCTGGGTTGGCCTCTATAACTTTCCTGTGTTACCCTCTTTAACGTAACTGGGTTGACCTCTGTAATGTTCTTTGGTTGGCTTCTGAAACGTTCCTTGGTTGGCCTCTTTAACGCTCCTGGGTAGCCTTCTGTAACGTTCCTGGGTTGGCCTCTGTAACATTCCTGGGTTGGCCTCTGTAATGTTCCTTGGTTGGCCTCTGCAACGTTTCTGGGTTGGCCTCTGTAACATTTCTGGGTTGGTCTCTGTAACTTTCCTGATTTGACGTCTGTAACGCTCCTGGGGTGGCCTCTGTAACATTCCTGGGGAGGCCTCTGTAACGCTTTCTGGGTTGACTTCTGTAACGTTCCTGGGTTGGCTTCTGTACATTCCTGGGCTGGCTTCTGTAATGTTCCTGGGTTGTCCTCTGTAATATTCATGGGTTGGAGTCTGTAATTTTCCTGGTGTGGCTTCTTTAATGTTCCTGGGTGGCTTCAGTGGACGTTCCTGGGGTTGGTTTCTCTCACCCTCCTCGGTTGGCGTCTGTAATGTTTCTGGGTTTGCCTCTGTAACGTTCCTGGGCCGGCCTCCCTAACATTCCTGAGTTTGCCTCTGTAACATTCCTGGGTTGGCCTCTATAACATTTCTTGGTTTGCCTCTGTTACGTTCCTGGGTTGGCGTCAGTCACATTCCGGATTTTGCCTCTGTAACGTTCCTGGGTTGGCCTCTTTAAGAGTTCTGGGTTGGCCTCTGTAACTTTCCTGGGTTGGCTTCTGTAACGTTCCTGGTTTGTGACTGCAACGTTCCTGGTTTGTCTCTGTAACGTTCCTGGGTTGCCTTCTGTAACGTTTCTGGGTTTGCCTCTTTAACGTTCCTGTGCTGGCTTCTGTAACGTTCCTGGGTTGGCTTCTGTAACTTTCAAGGGGTGGCCTCTGTAACATTCCTGGTTTGGCTGGTATAACGTTCCTGGGTTGGCTTCTGTAACATTCCTGAGTTTGCCTCAGTAACATTCCTGGATTTTCCCTTAATAACATTTCTGGATTGGCCGCTATAGCGTTCCTGGGTTGGCTGGTATAACGTTCCTGGGTTGGCTTCTGTAACGTTCCTGGGTTGGCCTCTATAGCGTTCCTGGGTTGGCTGGTATAACGTTCCTGGGTAGGCCTCTGTAACATTCCTGTGTTGGCTTCTGAAACATTCCTGGGTTGGCCTCTGTAGCATTCCTGTAATGGCTTCTGAAACATTCCTGGGTTGGCCTCTGTAGCATTCCTGTAATGGCTTCTGAAACATTCCTGGGTTGGCTTCTTTAACGTTCCTGGGTTTGCCTCTGTAACGTTCCTGGGTTTGCCTCTTTAACGTTCCTGTGCTGTCTTCTGTAATGTTTCTGTGTTGGCTTCTTTAATGTTCCTGGGTTGGCCTCTGTAGCGTTCCTGGGTTGCCTATGTAACATTCCTGGGTTTCCTCTCTGACATCCCTGTGTTGGCTTCTGTAATGTTCCTGTGTTGCCCCTGTAACCTTCCTGGTTTGCGTCTGTAACGTTCCTGGTTTGCCTCTGTAACGTTCCTGTGTTCGCTTCTGTAATGTTCCTGGGTTGGCCTCTGTAATGTTCCTGGGTTCGCTTCTCTAACCTTCCTTGGTTTGCTTCTGTAATGTTCCTGGGTTCGCTTCTCTAACCTTCCTTGGTTTGCTTCTGTAATGTTCCTGGGTTGTCCCCTGTAACATTTCTGGGTTTTCCTCTTAAACGTTCCTGTGCTGGCCTCTTTAATGTTCCTGGGTTGGCTTCCATAACGTTCCTGGGTTATCCCCTGTAACGTTCCTGGGTTGGCCTCTGTAACGTTCCTGAGTTGGCTTCTGTAATATTCCTCGGTTTGCCTCTGTAATATTCCAGGGTAGGCTTCTGTAATGTTCCTGGGTTGGCGTCTTTAATGTTCCTGGGTTGGCCTCTGTAATGTTCCTGGTTTGCCTCTGTAACGTTCCTGGGTTGCCTCTGTAACGTTCCTGGGTTCGCTTCGGTAATGTTCCTGGGTTTGCCTCTGTAATGTTCCTGGGTTGGTTTCTCTCACCTTCCTCGGTTGGCCTCTGTAATGTTCTGGGTTGGCCTCTGTAACCTTCCTATTTTGGCCTCTGTAACAGTCCTGGGAGGCCTCTGTAACGTTCTGGGTTGGCCTCCGTAACATTCCTGAGTTTGCCTCTGTAACGTTCCTGGGTTTGCCTCTGTAACATTCCTGGGGTGGCCTTTGTAACGTTCCTGGGTTGACTTCTGTAACGTTCCTGGGCTGGCTTCTGTAATATTCCTGGGTTGGCTTCTGTAATGTTCCTGGGTGGCTTCAGTGATGTTCCTGGGGTTGGTTTCTCTCACCTTCCTCAGTTGGCGTCTGTAATGTTTCTGGGTTTGCCTCTGTAACTTTCCTTGGTTGACTTCTGTAACGTTCCTGGGTTGACCTCTATAACATTTTGGGTTGGCCTCTGTAACGTTCCTGGGTTGACTTCTCTAACGTTCCTGGGTTGGCCTCTGTAACTTTCCTTGGTTGGCCTCTGTAAGGTTCCTGTGTTTATTTACAGAAATCAAAGCTATTTCAAGCAACAACATCTTAACAGGCCAAGTTCCATGTTAACATAGGAGCTCTTCTCTGATATCACCTTCACTATTCTTGCATCCATTGAACTTGTGAGCTTTTGGAGACTTTCTGCTTGAATTTTTTTTGCAGGATGTCAGAATATCCTCCCAGAGCTGCTGTTTTGATGTGAACTGCCTCCCACCCTCATAGATCTTTAGTTTGAGGATGCTGCAAAGGTCCTCAACGGGGTAGGGGGAGGATGGGGGCCACACCATGAGTTCCTCTCCTTTTATGCCCAAATCTAATTTGCATAATAATTTGTAATGCAGTGAAGCTAGTAGTCTGTTGAAGGTCTGTCACTTTAAAAGGGGGGATATTATTCATTGACTTATTTAACACTACATATTTTTATTCAATTGAAAAACATTACTTTGTAGAAATCCTGGGTTCGCTTCAGTAATGTTCCTGGGTTGGCCTCTGTAACGTTCCTGGGTTGCCCCTGTAACGTTCCTGGTTTGCCTCCGTAACGTTCCTGGGTTCGCTTCTCTAACCATCCTTGGTTTGCCTCTGTAATGTTCCTGGTTTGGCTTCTTTAACTTTCCTGGGTTGTCCCCTGTAACGTTTCTGGGTTTGCCTCCTTAACATTCCTGAGTTTGCCTCAGTAACGATCCTGGATTTTCCCTTTATAACATTTCTGGATTGGCCTCTATAGCATTCCTGGGATGGCCTCTGTAACGTGCCTGGGTTGGCTTCTGTAATGGTCCTGGGTTGGCCTCCCTAACATTCCTGAGTTTGCCTCTGTAACTTTCCTGGGGTTGGTTTCTCTCACCTTCCTCGGTTGGCCTTTGTAATGTTTCTGGGTTGGCCTCTGTAACGCTTCCTGGGGTGGTCCCTATAACATTTCTGGGTCTGCCTCTATAGCATTCCTGGGCTGGCTTCTGTAATGTTCCTGGGTTAGCCTCATTAACTTTCCTGGGTTGGCTTCTGTGACGTTCCTGGGTAAGCCTCTGTGACTTTCCTGGGTTTTCCTCAGAACGTTCCTCGGTTGGCTTCTGTAATGTTCCTGGGTTTGCCTCTATAACTTTCCTGTGTTACCCTCTGTAATGTTCCTGGGTTGGCGTCTGTGACTTTCCTGGGTTAGCCTAATTAACTTTCCTGGGTTGGCCTCTGTAATGTTCCTGGGTTGGCCTCTGTAACATTTCTTGGTTTGCCTCTGAAATGTTTCTGGGTTGCCTCTGTAATGTTCCTCGGTTGGCTTCTGTGACGTTCCTGGGTTTTCCTCTGTAATGTTCCTGTGCTGGCTTCTTTAACGTTCCTGGGTTGGCTTCTGTAACGTTCCTGGTTTGGCTTCTGAAACATTCCTGGGTTGTCCCCTGTAACATTTCTGGGTTTGCCTCTTAACGTTCCTGTGCTGGCTTCTGTAATGTTTCTGGGTTGGCTTCTTTAATGTTCCTGGGTTGTCCCCTGTAACGTTCCTGGGTTGGCCTCTGTAGCGTTTCTGGGTTGCCTATGTAACATTCCTGGCTTTCCTCTCTGATATCCCTGTGTTGGCCTCTGTAATGTTCCTGGGTTTCCTTCTGTAACATTCCTGGGTTGCCCCTTTAACATTCCTGGTTTGTGTCTGTAACGTTCCTTGTTTGCCTCTGTAACGTTCCTGGGTTCGCTTCTGTAATTTTCCTGGTTTGCCTCTGTAATGGTTCTGGGTTGGCTTCTGTAACTTTCCTGGGTTGTCCCCTGTAACGTTTCTGGGTTTGCCTCTTTAACGTTCCTGTGCTGGCTTCTGTAATGTTCCTGGTGTTGCTTTCTCTCACCTTCCTCAGTTGGCTTCTGTAGTATTCCTAGGTTGGCCTCTGTAATGTTCCTGGGTTGCCTCTGTAATGTTCCTGGGTTCGCTTCGGTAATGTTCCTGGGTTCGCTTCTCTATCCTTCCTCAGCTGGCCTATGTAATGTTCCTGGTGTTGCTTTCTCTCACCTTCCTGGGTTGGCCTCTGTAACGTTTCTGGGTTGGCCTCCTTAACATTCCTGAGTTTGCCTCTGTAACTTTCCTGGGTCGGCCTCCCTAACATTCCTGATCTTGCCTCTGTAACGTTCCTGGGTTGACTTCTGTAACGTTCCTGGGTTGACTTCTCTAACGTTCCTGGGTTTGCTTCTTAAATGTTCCTCGATTGGCCTCTGTAACTTTCCTTGGTTGGCCTCTGTAAGGTTCCTGTGTTTATTTACAGAAATCAAAGCTATTTCAATCAACAACATCTTAACAGGCCAAGTTCCATGTTAACATAGGAGCCCTTCTCTGATATCACCTTCACTATTCTTGCATCCATTGAACTTGTGAGCTTTTGGAGACTTTCTGCTTGAATTTTTTTTGCAGGATGTCAGAATATCCTCCCAGAGCTGCTGTTTTGATGTGAACTGCCTCCCACCCTCATAGATCTTTAGTTTGAGGATGCTGCAAAGGTCCTCAACAGGGTAGGGGGAGGATGGTGGCCACACCATGAGTTCCTCTCCTTTATGCCCAAATCTAATTTGCATAATAATTTGTAATGCAGTGTTGCTAGTCTTCTGTTGAAGGTCTGTCACTTTAAAGGGGGATATTATTCATTGACTTATTTAACACTACATATTTATTATTCAATTGAAAAACATTACTTTGTAGAAATCCTGGGTTCGCTTATGTAATGTTACTGGGTTGTCATCTGTAGTGTTCCTGGGGTCGCTTCTCTAACCATCCTCAGTTTGCCTATGTAACGCGTTTCTGGCTTGGCTCTCTATCCTTCCTCAGTTTGCCTATGTAATGTTCCTGGTGTTGCTTTCTCTCACCTTCCTCAGTTGGCCTCCGTAATGTCTCTGGGTTGGCCTCTGTAACGTTCCTGGGCTGGCCTCTGTAACATTCCTGGGTTGGCCTCTGTAACTTTCCTGGGTTGGCCTCTGTAACTTTCCTTGGTTGGCTTCTGTAACGTTCCTGGGTTGGCCTCTATAACTTTCCTGTGTTACCCTCTTTAACGTAACTGGGTTGACCTCTGTAATGTTCTTTGGTTGGCTTCTGAAACGTTCCTTGGTTGGCCTCTTTAACGTTCCTGGGTCGCCTTCTGTAATGTTCCTGGGTTGGCCTCTGTAACATTCCTGGGTTGGCCTCTGTAATGTTCCTTGGTTGGCCTCTGCAACGTTTCTGGGTTGGCCTCTGTAACATTTCTGGGTTGGTCTCTGTAAGTTTCGTGATTTGACGTCTGTAACGTTCGTGGGGTGGCCTCTGTAACATTCCTGGGAGGCCTCTGTAACGTTTCTGGGTTGACTTCTGTAACGTTCCTGGGTTGGCTTCTGTACATTCCTGGGCTGGCTTCTGTAATGTTCCTGGGTTGGCCTCTGTAATATTCCTGGGTTGGCTTCTGTAATGTTCCTGGGTTGGCGTCTTTAATGTTCCTGGGTGGCTTCAGTGACGTTCCTGGGGTTGGTTTCTCTCACCCTCCTCGGTTGGCGTCTGTAATGTTTCTGGGTTTGCCTCTGTAACGTTCCTGGGCCGGCCTCCCTAACATTCCTGAGTTTGCCTCTGTAACATTCCTGGGTTGGCCTCTATAACATTTCTTGGTTTGCCTCTGTTACGTTCCTGGGTTGGCCTCCCTAACATTCCTGATTTTGCCTCTGTAACGTTCCTGGGTTGGCCTCTATAACATTTCTGGGTTGGCCTCTGTAACTTTCCTGGGTTGGCTTCTGTAACGTTCCTGGTTTGTGACTGCAACGTTCCTGGTTTGTCTCTGTAACGTTCCTGGGTTGCCTTCTGTAACGTTTCTGGGTTTGCCTCTTTAACGTTCCTGTGCTGGCTTCTGTAACGTTCCTGGGTTGGCTTCTGTAACTTTCAAGGGGTGGCCTCTGTAACATTCCTGGTTTGGCTGGTATAACGTTCCTGGGTTGGCTTCTGTAACATTCCTGAGTTTGCCTCAGTAACATTCCTGGATTTTCCCTTAATAACATTTCTGGATTGGCCGCTATAGCGTTCCTGGGTTGGCTGGTATAACGTTCCTGGGTTGGCTTCTGTAACGTTCCTGGGTTGGCCTCTATAGCGTTCCTGGGTTGGCTGGTATAACGTTCCTGGGTAGGCCTCTGTAACATTCCTGTGTTGGCTTCTGAAACATTCCTGGGTTGGCCTCTGTAGCATTCCTGTAATGGCTTCTGAAACATTCCTGGGTTGGCCTCTGTAGCATTCCTGTAATGGCTTCTGAAACATTCCTGGGTTGGCTTCTTTAACGTTCCTGGGTTTGCCTCTGTAACGTTCCTGGGTTTGCCTCTTTAACGTTCCTGTGCTGTCTTCTGTAATGTTTCTGTGTTGGCTTCTTTAATGTTCCTGGGTTGGCCTCTGTAGCGTTCCTGGGTTGCCTATGTAACATTCCTGGGTTTCCTCTGACATCCCTGTGTTGGCTTCTGTAATGTTCCTGTGTTGCCCCTGTAACCTTCCTGGTTTGCGTCTGTAACGTTCCTGGTTTGCCTCTGTAACGTTCCTGTGTTCGCTTCTGTAATGTTCCTGGGTTGGCCTCTGTAATGTTCCTGGGTTCGCTTCTCTAACCTTCCTTGGTTTGCTTCTGTAATGTTCCTGGGTTCGCTTCTCTAACCTTCCTTGGTTTGCTTCTGTAATGTTCCTGGGTTGTCCCCTGTAACATTTCTGGGTTTTCCTCTTAAACGTTCCTGTGCTGGCCTCTGTAATGTTCCTGGGTTGGCTTCCATAACGTTCCTGGGTTATCCCCTGTAACGTTCCTGGGTTGGCCTCTGTAACGTTCCTGAGTTGGCTTCTGTAATATTCCTCGGTTTGCCTCTGTAATATTCCAGGGTAGGCTTCTGTAATGTTCCTGGGTTGGCGTCTTTAATGTTCCTGGGTTGGCCTCTGTAATGTTCCTGGTTTGCCTCTGTAACGTTCCTGGGTTGCCTCTGTAACGTTCCTGGGTTCGCTTCGGTAATGTTCCTGGGTTTGCCTCTGTAATGTTCCTGGGTTGGTTTCTCTCACCTTCCTCGGTTGGCCTCTGTAATGTTCTGGGTTGGCCTCTGTAACCTTCCTATTTTGGCCTCTGTAACAGTCCTGGGGAGGCCTCTGTAACGTTTCTGGGTTGGCCTCCTTAACATTCCTGAGTTTGCCTCTGTAACGTTCCTGGGTTTGCCTCTGTAACATTCCTGGGGTGGCCTTTGTAACGTTCCTGGGTTGACTTCTGTAACGTTCCTGGGCTGGCTTCTGTAATATTCCTGGGTTGGCTTCTGTAATGTTCCTGGGTGGCTTCAGTGATGTTCCTGGGGTTGGTTTCTCTCACCTTCCTCAGTTGGCGTCTGTAATGTTTCTGGGTTTGCCTCTGTAACTTTCCTTGGTTGACTTCTGTAACGTTCCTGGGTTGACCTCTATAACATTTTTGGGTTGGCCTCTGTAACGTTCCTGGGTTGACTTCTCTAACGTTCCTGGGTTGGCCTCTGTAACTTTCCTTGGTTGGCCTCTGTAAGGTTCCTGTGTTTATTTACAGAAATCAAAGCTATTTCAAGCAACAACATCTTAACAGGCCAAGTTCCATGTTAACATAGGAGCTCTTCTCTGATATCACCTTCACTATTCTTGCATCCATTGAACTTGTGAGCTTTTGGAGACTTTCTGCTTGAATTTTTTTTGCAGGATGTCAGAATATCCTCCCAGAGCTGCTGTTTTGATGTGAACTGCCTCCCACCCTCATAGATCTTTAGTTTGAGGATGCTGCAAAGGTCCTCAACGGGGTAGGGGAGGATGGGGCCACACCATGAGTTCCTCTCCTTTTGCCCAAATCTAATTTGCATAATAATTTGTAATGCAGTGAAGCTAGTAGTCTGTTGAAGGTCTGTCACTTTAAAAGGGGATATTATTCATTGACTTATTTAACACTACATATTTTTATTCAATTGAAAAACATTACTTTGTAGAAATCCTGGGTTCGCTTCTGTAATGTTCCTGGGTTGGCCTCTGTAACTTTCCTGGTTGCCCTGTAACGATCCTGGTTTGCCTCCCTAACGTTCCTGGGTTCGCTTCTCTAACCATCCTTGGTTTGCCTCTGTAATGTTCCTGTTTTGGCTTCTTTAACTTTCCTGGGTTGTCCCCTGTAACGTTTCTGGGTTTGCCTCCTTAACATTCCTGAGTTTGCCTCAGTAACGATCCTGGATTTTCCTTTATAACATTTCTGGATTGGCCTCTATAGCATTCCTGGGATGGCCTCTGTAACGTGCCTGGGTTGGCTTCTGTAATGGTCCTGGGTTGGCCTCCTAACATTCCTGAGTTTGCCTCTGTAACTTTCCTGGGGTTGGTTTCTCTCACCTTCCTCGGTTGGCCTTTGTAATGTTTCTGGGTTGGCCTCTGTAACGTTCCTGGGGTGGTCCCTATAACATTTCTGGGTCTGCCTCTATAGCATTCCTGGGCTGGCTTCTGTAATGTTCCTGGGTTAGCCTCATTAACTTTCCTGGGTTGGCTTCTGTGACGTTCCTGGGTAAGCCTCTGTGACTTTCCTGGGTTTTCCTCAGAACGTTCCTCGGTTGGCTTCTGTAATGTTCCTGGGTTTGCCTCTATAACTTTCCTGTGTTACCCTCTGTAATGTTCCTGGGTTGGCGTCTGTGACTTTCCTGGGTTAGCCTAATTAACTTTCCTGGGTTGGCCTCTGTAATGTTCCTGGGTTGGCCTCTGTAACATTTCTTGGTTTGCCTCTGAAATGTTTCTGGGTTGCCTCTGTAATGTTCCTCGGTTGGCTTCTGTGACGTTCCTGGGTTTTCCTCTGTAATGTTCCTGTGCTGGCTTCTTTAACGTTCCTGGGTTGGCTTCTGTAACGTTCCTGGTTTGGCTTCTGAAACATTCCTGGGTTGTCCCCTGTAACATTTCTGGGTTTGCCTCTTAACGTTCCTGTGCTGGCTTCTGTAATGTTTCTGGGTTGGCTTCTTTAATGTTCCTGGGTTGTCCCCTGTAACGTTCCTGGGTTGGCCTCTGTAGCGTTTCTGGGTTGCCTATGTAACATTCCTGGCTTTCCTCTCTGATATCCCTGTGTTGGCCTCTGTAATGTTCCTGGGTTTCCTTCTGTAACATTCCTGGGTTGCCCCTTTAACATTCCTGGTTTGTGTCTGTAACGTTCCTTGTTTGCCTCTGTAACGTTCCTGGGTTCGCTTCTGTAATTTTCCTGGTTTGCCTCTGTAATGGTTCTGGGTTGGCTTCTGTAACTTTCCTGGGTTGTCCCCTGTAACGTTTCTGGGTTTGCCTCTTTAACGTTCCTGTGCTGGCTTCTGTAATGTTCCTGGTGTTGCTTTCTCTCACCTTCCTCAGTTGGCTTCTGTAGTATTCCTAGGTTGGCCTCTGTAATGTTCCTGGTTGCCTCTGTAATGTTCCTGGGTTCGCGGTAATGTTCCTGGGTTCTTCTCTATCCTTCCTCAGCTGGCCTATGTAATGTTCCTGGTGTTGCTTTCTCTCACCTTCCTGGGTTGGCCTCTGTAACGTTTCTGGGTTGGCCTCCTTAACATTCCTGAGTTTGCCTCTGTAACTTTCCTGGGTCGGCCTCCCTAACATTCCTGATCTTGCCTCTGTAACGTTCCTGGGTTGACTTCTGTAACGTTCCTGGGTTGACTTCTCTAACGTTCCTGGGTTTGCTTCTTAAATGTTCCTCGATTGGCCTCTGTAACTTTCCTTGGTTGGCCTCTGTAAGGTTCCTGTGTTTATTTACAGAAATCAAAGCTATTTCAATCAACAACATCTTAACAGGCCAAGTTCCATGTTAACATAGGAGCCCTTCTCTGATATCACCTTCACTATTCTTGCATCCATTGAACTTGTGAGCTTTTGGAGACTTTCTGCTTGAATTTTTTTTGCAGGATGTCAGAATATCCTCCCAGAGCTGCTGTTTTGATGTGAACTGCCTCCCACCCTCATAGATCTTTAGTTTGAGGATGCTGCAAAGGTCCTCAACAGGGTAGGGGGAGGATGGTGGCCACACCATGAGTTCCTCTCCTTTGATGCCCAAATCTAATTTGCATAATAATTTGTAATGCAGTGTTGCTAGTCTTCTGTTGAAGGTCTGTCACTTTAAAGGGGGGGATATTATTCATTGACTTATTTAACACTACATATTTTTATTCAATTGAAAAACATTACTTTGTAGAAATCCTGGGTTCGCTTCTGTAATGTTCCTGGGTTGGCCTCTGTAGTGTTCCTGGGGTCGCTTCTCTAACCATCCTCAGTTTGCCTATGTAACGTTTCTGGCTTGGCTTCTCTATCCTTCCTCAGTTGGCCTATGTAATGTTCCTGGTGTTGCTTTCTCTCACCTTCCTCAGTTGGCCTCCGTAATGTCTCTGGGTTGGCCTCTGTAACGTTCCTGGGCTGGCCTCTGTAACATTCCTGGGTTGGCCTCTGTAACTTTCCTGGGTTGGCCTCTGTAACTTTCCTTGGTTGGCTTCTGTAACGTTCCTGGGTTGGCCTCTATAACTTTCCTGTGTTACCCTCTTTAACGTAACTGGGTTGACCTCTGTAATGTTCTTTGGTTGGCTTCTGAAACGTTCCTTGGTTGGCCTCTTTAACGTTCCTGGGTCGCCTTCTGTAATGTTCCTGGGTTGGCCTCTGTAACATTCCTGGGTTGGCCTCTGTAATGTTCCTTGGTTGGCCTCTGCAACGTTTCTGGGTTGGCCTCTGTAACATTTCTGGGTTGGTCTCTGTAACTTTCCTGATTTGACGTCTGTAACGTTCCTGGGGTGGCCTCTGTAACATTCCTGGGGAGGCCTCTGTAACGTTTCTGGGTTGACTTCTGTAACGTTCCTGGGTTGGCTTCTGTACATTCCTGGGCTGGCTTCTGTAATGTTCCTGGGTTGGCCTCTGTAATATTCCTGGGTTGGCTTCTGTAATGTTCCTGGGTTGGCGTCTTTAATGTTCCTGGGTGGCTTCAGTGACGTTCCTGGGGTTGGTTTCTCTCACCCTCCTCGGTTGGCGTCTGTAATGTTTCTGGGTTTGCCTCTGTAACGTTCCTGGGCCGGCCTCCCTAACATTCCTGAGTTTGCCTCTGTAACATTCCTGGGTTGGCCTCTATAACATTTCTTGGTTTGCCTCTGTTACGTTCCTGGGTTGGCCTCCCTAACATTCCTGATTTTGCCTCTGTAACGTTCCTGGGTTGGCCTCTATAACATTTCTGGGTTGGCCTCTGTAACTTTCCTGGGTTGGCTTCTGTAACGTTCCTGGTTTGTGACTGCAACGTTCCTGGTTTGTCTCTGTAACGTTCCTGGGTTGCCTTCTGTAACGTTTCTGGGTTTGCCTCTTTAACGTTCCTGTGCTGGCTTCTGTAACGTTCCTGGGTTGGCCTCCTTAACATTCCTGAGTTTGCCTCAGTAACGTTCCTGGATTTTCCCTTTATAACATTTCTGGATTGGCCTCTATAGCTTTCCTGGGTTGGCCTCTGTAACGTTCCTGGGTTTTGCTCTATAACGTTCCTGGGGTGGCCTCTGTAATGTGCCTGGGTTGGCTTCTGTACATTCCTGGGCTTGCCTCTGTAACTTTCCTGGGTTGGCTTTTGTAATGTTCCTGGGTTGGCATCTTTATTGTTCCTCGGTAGTGTCAGTAACGTTCCTGGGGGTGGTTTCTCTCACCTTCCTCGGTTGACCTCTGTAAGGTTCCTGGGTTGGCTTCTTTATCCTTCCTCAGTTGGCCTGTGTAATGTTCCTGGTGTTGCTTCCTCTCACCTTCCTCGGTTGGCCTCTGTAATGTTTCTGGGTTGCCCTCTGTAACTTTCCTGGGTTGGCTTCAGTGACCTTCCTGGGTTGGCTTCTGTGACGTTCCTGGGTTGGCCTCTCTAACATTACTGGGTCGGCCTCTGTAACATTCCTGGGTTAGCCTCTGTAACATTCTTGGGTTGGCCTCTGTAACGTTCCTGGGTTGGCCTCTCTAACATTACTGGGTTGGCCTCTGTAACATTCCTGGGTTGGCCTCTCTAACATTACTGGGTTGGCCTCTGTAACGTTCCTGTTTTGGCCTCGGTATTGTACCTGGGGTGTCCACTTTGATATTCCTGGGTTGGCCTCTGTAACATTCCAAGGGTGTCCTCTGTAACGTTCCTGGGTTGGCCTCTGTAACTTTCCTGGGTTGGCTTCTGTAACGTTCCTTGGTTGCCCCTTTAACGTTCCTGGTTTGCCTCTGTAACATTCCTGAGTTGGCTTCTATAATGTTCCTAGGTTGGCCTCTGAAATGTTCCTGGTGTTGCTTTCTCTCACCTTCCTCGGTTGGCCTCTGCATTGTTTCTGGTATGGCTTTTGTAATGTTCCTGGTTTGGCCTCTGTAACGTTCCTGGGTTGGCCTCCTTAGCATTCCGGAGTTTGCCTCTGTTACGTTCCTGGGTTTGCCTCTGTAACGTTCCTGGATTTGCCTCTGTAACGTTCCTGGGTTGACCTCTGTAACGTTCCTGGGTTTGCCTCTGTAACGTTCCTGGGTTGGCCTCTGTAACGTTCATGGGCTGGCCTCTGTAACGTTCCTGGGTTGGCTTTTGTAATGTTCCTGGGTAGCGTCAGTAACGTTCCTGGGGGTGGGGTCTCTCACCTTCCTCGGTTGGCGTCTGTAATGTTCCTGGTTTGGCTTCTGTATATTTCCTTGGCTGACTTCTGTAACGTTCCTGGGTCGGCCTCCTTAACATTCCTGAGTTTGCCTCTGTAACGTTCCTGGGTTGCCCTCTATAAAATATTTGGGTAGGCCTCTGTAACGTTCTTGGGTTGGCTTCTGAAACGTTCCTTGTTTGGCCTCTGTAACGTTCCTGGATTGCCCTCTGTAACGTTCCTGGGTTGGCCTCTGTAATGTTCCTGGATTGGCTTCTGTAATTTTCCTGGGTTAGCCTCATTAAATTTTCTGGGTTGGACTCTGTGACGTTCCTTGGTTGGCTTCTGTGACGTTCCTGGGTAGGCCTCTGTAATGTTCCTGGGTTGACTTCTGTAATGTTCCTGGGTTGGCCTCTATAACATTTTTGGGTTGGCCTCTGTAATGTTCCTGTGTTTTTATTTACAGAAATCAAAGCTATTTCAATCAACAACATCTTAACAGGCCAAGTTCCATGTTAACATAGGAGCTCTTCTCTGATATCACCTTCACTATTCTTGCATCCATTGAACTTGTGAGCTTTTGGAGACTTTCTGCTTGAATTTTTTTGCAGGATGTCAGAATATCCTCCCAGAGCTGCTGTTTTGATGTGAACTGCCTCCCACCCTCATAGATCTTTAGTTTGAGGATGCTGCAAAGGTCCTCAACAGGGTAGGGGGAGGATGGGGGCCACACCATGAGTTCCTCTCCTTTTATGCCCAAATCTAATTTGCATAATAATTTGTAATGCAGTGAAGCTAGTAGTCTGTTGAAGGTCTGTCACTTTAAAAGGGGGGATATTATTCATTGACTTATTTAACACTACATATTTTTATTCAATTGAAAAACATTACTTTGTAGAAATCTGTTTCCTCAGAATATGTTTTTTTTTTGTTATTAAAAGCCTCCATATAATGACCATGATGAGTTAAAAAAAAAAAAACACAACAAAATACAGGGGGGTAAATACATGGCAGCCTTCTGGTGAGTTTAAAGGCTCAAATTTACTCAAAATTCAGATATCTAGTTAGGTTTTTTTTTTGTTCAAAATATATATGAGAGATAAAAATATCTATCCAACAAGATGAACTTGTCTGATAATGCAGGGTTCCTTTTTAAAAGTGATGAG
Organism: Cheilinus undulatus; assembly: GCF_018320785.1. NCBI lineage: Eukaryota > Metazoa > Chordata > Actinopteri > Labriformes > Labridae > Cheilinus > Cheilinus undulatus. The sequence continues at coordinate 43,010,200 of NC_054882.1, forward strand.
AAAAGATTAACATTTGGTAAATTGGTGTAAAGTGGCAACGGTGTAATTTAAAAAATATTTTTGTTTTTTTTTACGGCATCTGGTGACCTCTTCTCAGTGTCTCATGACCCCCAAGTGGGTCCCGACCCAAAGGTTGAGAACCACTGGGTTAAAGTACCAGGATGGAACGCTCTCATCCAAATAAAGCATCAAAACATTTAAAAGAAAGAAATGATGTGTCCTGTGTGCAAACGGACCCATTAACCTGTCCCATGCTCTTCAATAACTCCTCTTTACCCCACGCTCTGTGTTGAGGCGACTCCATCCTCAGAAAGCCTGCCCCATACAGGGATCCTGCTTCCTTCACTGATCAATGATGTGGTTTACAGCAAGCTGCTGTTATTAATGAGCATTAAAATGCATGTTTAGTCCTATAAATCTGATTACCACAGACTGGCTTTGGCCCTAAATGTTTCAATGTTTTATTTAAAGAGTCACCGTTGGAGAGTTTACTGTACAGCTCAGAGCTGCTTTCACTGCAGCACTTTTGTTGGTAATAAAACTACAGATTTGTTTCTGTAATTATCAGTAAACCATAAAACAGTTTGGGTATTTATGGTCTGATGTGAATAAATGTGGATTGGCTTGGATTATTCTCTCAGTCTGGCTCTGAGTTTCACATTTTAATCCAAGTTTGGATTTCTGTCATAAACTTTGTGAAGGAAATAAAAAAGGATTTTTTCTTCCATTTCATTTAACCTTCCAGATTGGACTGTATTATAAAAACCAGAATAAAAACAGTTTTAGTGTTATATCAATGATGTGAAGGCGTCTTTAACACGCCGAGGATCCTCACTGTTCAAGTATATTAGGTCGGCATCTGGAGCTCATAATAAAGGTCCTCTGAACCCCGTAAAACCTTTATAAGTTCCTGCATGAGTGAAAAAACAGGAAGCACACAGACTAAGGCTAAAACCAATCCTGAAGGATCAGGACTAAAACCTGGGATCAGACTTTTACTGTCACAACCAGTGCAACGTGTCTTCTCTCATCATGACAGGACTGTGTCAGCTCTTCAGCCACACACCACTGCATTTAAAAAAAACATGTATGAAAAAAAATCTCTTTTCTAATCTCAATCTGGAGCTCTAAGACAAACTCACACTTAGAACCTCTATCTGGAGCTGCACAAGCTCCCAGCAGAGAAGGAGGAGGTGAGAGAGGGAGCGTTCCAATCATAACAGCTTCTATCCAGAGAGTCTAGAGAGAGTTAACACCTTCACTGTGGAAGAGCTACGCTTTAACAGGGTGTTAGCTGAATTAACAAATTACAACAAACCAGAAACATATACGACCACCAGACTCTGTCAGAGCGCCAGCAGACCTCAGCTTCACATGATACTGCAAGAAAAAGTCATGGCAACATCAAATTCCTTGTCAGTTTGACTTCAAGTTTCTGAGGAAGCAGTGACAACTCTATATTTGAGGTTCAGACAGTCAGCTGTAATTGTAAAGCATATTATGATTGTTTGGAATCAGGTTCTCACTTCATCGCTCCGTATAGATTTGTGTTTTATATACAAAAATGGGGATGTGATAAGATAACGTCTCTAACACGCTGTCAGAGTCTACAGATGGAGGCTGGGGTGGTTGAAAGTGAAAGTGCACTGATTTTCCTGCAGCTGAAACTCCTTTTGCACATTTACAGATGGACTTGTGAACAGATATCTAAAGTAAATCTTCTGATAAGAGTCACAGTGACAACTGCAGCTTCCATCACTTTTTACATGAATAAAATCACACGTGAAGGGAGCAGGTTTAGTCCAGCCTTATGAATAAGCCAAAAGGCCAAGTATTCCTTGCCTGGAGAAACAATGTGGATTTCATCCTGGTTGTAGGACAGTGAGCCAGCTCTTTGCCCTTGCAGGAGGCCCTTGAGGGAGCATGTGAGTTTGCTCTGGCTTACAAGTGTTTTGTGGACTTGGAGAAGATGGTGTTCCTTGGGGGGGTTCTGCAAGAATATGGGGTTCCGAGCCTGCTGCAGCCATCAGGTCCCTGTATAACCAAAGTGAGAGTTTGTTGTTTGTTGAGGTCAGGATGAGAGAGTCAAAAGCCATGGTTCTCCACTGGAAAAGGGTGGCTTGCTCCCCCCAGGTGGGGAGTGAGTCTCTGCCTCAGGTGAAGGACTTCAAGTAGCTCAGGGTCTTATCCACAAGAGATTGAGAGGCGTGCTGCGTCACTGAGGGAGCTGTGCCGGTGAAGATGGAGCTGAGCCAAAAGACAAAGCTCTTCAATTACCAGTCCTCCCAACTTTGAACTTTGGATAATTTCCAAAAAGATTGAGATTGTGGATACAAGCGGCTGAAATAAGTTTTCTGTGGAGGGTGGCTGGGCTCAGCCTTAGAGGTAAGGTGAGGAGGCCGAACATCCAGCAGGAACTTAGATTAGAGCTGCTGCTTCTTTGCATCAGTGGTTCATACATCTGGTCAGGATGCCTCCTGGGTGCTTCAATGTGGAAGTCTTACAGGCAAGGCCTGCTGGGAGGAGAACTCAGGGAAGACCCAGGATGTGCTGGACAGCTTCTGAATCCTGTCTGGTCTAGGAACAACTCAGGATCCCCCATAGGGATTTGAAAAGTGACACTGGGAAGAGGAATGACTGGGTTGACTGGATAGATGGATGGAAGCATGGATGGATGGATGGATGATGCCTGAATGGATGAATGGATGCATGGATGGATGGATGGATGGATGATGCCTGAATGGATGAATGGATGCATGGATGGATGGATGGATGATGCATGAATGGATGAATGGATGCATGGATGGATGGATGGATGATGCATGAATGGATGAATGGATGCATGGATGGATGGACGGATGATGCCTGAATGGATGAATGGATGAATGGATGGATGGATGGATGGATGGATGGAAGCATGGATGGATGGATGGAAGCATGGATGGATGGATGGATGGAGGGATGCAGGGATGCAGGGATGGATGGATGGATGTACAGTGCTTAACTAATTTATAAGACCACTACCCAAAGTAAGGTTTATGCCACAGCTGCCCTAAATCAGCAGCATTGGTAAAACCAAAATCATTTTTTATCTTTCTGCAATGGTTAATACACCAAAATGTAGAAGCTCTTTAACCCAAATGATTTTTTTAATGCTAAAATAGAATTATGATTATTATCCATGAATTTTCTAATTTACTGATTTACAAAAAAACTGAAAAAATAGTAAAGCACATTATTATTTCTTGATTAATATGTCAAAATAGTTATTTACTGTATTTCCCCTAACAGAAAAATGAGTTTTCGTGGTTGAATGTTATGCTTGATTCATTTCTGACTTCTCAGAGAAGCCCAGATAGCCGGCTCAAATTTGGGTTTAAAAAGGTGAATTCAGTTTGAAATTCCTCATTCCTGTTCAAAATGGTAAAACGTGGAGAGCCGACTGAAAATGAAAGAGTCCGCATTAAAGCACTTCATGATGCTGGATGGTCTCTGAGACAGATATGAAAGGTGGTCTATAAATTTGTTAAGCACTGTGAGTATGGATGAATAGATGGATGCATGGATGGATGGATGGATGAATGCATGCATGGATGGATGGAGAGATAAATGAATTTATAGATGCATAGATGCATGGATAGATGGATGGATGCATGGATAGATGGTTGCATAGATGCATGGATGGATGAATAGATGCATGGATGGATGGATGGATGGTTGCATGGATGGATGAATAGATGGATGCATAGATGCATGAATGAATGGATGGATGGGTGATGCATAGATGCATGGATGGAGGGATAGATGCATGGACAAATAGATGGATACATGGAGGGATGAATGGATGCATGGATGGATGCATGAATGGATGATATATGGATGCATGGATGGATGGATGAATGGATGATGGATGGATGGATGGATGGATGCATGGATAGATGGATGGATGGATGCATAGATGGATGGATGGATGGATGGATGCAGAGATGCATGGATGGACAGATGGATGCATGGACAAATAGATGGATGCATGGACGGATGAATGGATGCGTGGACAGATGCATAGATGCATGGATGAATGGATGGATGGGTGATGCATAGATGCATGGATGGAGGGATGGATGCATGGACAAATAGATGGATACATGGAGGGATGAATGGATGCATGGATGGATGCATGAATGGATGATATATGGATGCATGGATGGATGGATGGATGCATAGATGCATGGATGGATGGATGGATGGATAACACATGGATGGATGGATGGATGAATGGATGATGGATGGATGGATGGATGGATGGATGCATGGATAGATGGATGGATGGATGCATAGATGGATGGATGGATGGATGGATGGATGCAGAGATGTATGGATGGACAGATGGATGCATGGACAAATAGATGGATGCATGGATGGATGCATAGATGTATGGACGGATGTATAGATGCATGGATGAATGGATGGATGGATGGATGGATGAATGGATGGATGGATGATTGGATGGATGGATGGATGGGTGGTTGCATGGATGGATGAATGCATGAATGGATGGATGGATGGATGGATGGATGGATGGATGACAGATGGTTGCATGGATGGATGAATGGATGATGCATAGATGCATAGATGGATGGATGGATGGATGGATGGATGGATGGATGGATGCATGGATGGATGGATGGATGGATGAATGATGGATGGATGGATGGATGGATGGATGAATGGATGGACAGATGGATGGATGGATGGATGGATGGATGGATGGATGGATGGATGGATGGATGCATGGATAGATGGATGGATGGATGCATAGATGGATGGATGGATGGATGGATGCATAGATGCATGGATGGACAGATGGATGCATGGAAAAATAGATGGATGCATGGATGGATGAATGGATGCATGGATGGATGAATGGATGGCTGCATAGATGCATGGATGGATGGATGGATGGGTGATGCATAGATGCATGGATGGAGGGATGGATGCATGGACAAATAGATGGATACATGAAGGGATGAATGGATGCATGGATGGATGCATGAATGGATGATGCATGGATGCATGGATGGATGGATGGATGCATAGATGCATGGATGGATGGATGGATGGATGAATGATGGATGACAGATGGATGGGTGGATAACACATGGATGGATGAATGGATGGACAGATGGATGGATGGATGGATGGATGGATGGATGCATGAATGGATGATATATGGATGGATGGATGGATGCGTAGATGCATGGATGGACAGATGGATGCATGGACAAATAGATGGATGCATGGATGGATGAATGGATGCATGGATGGCTGAATGGATGGATGCATAGATGCATGGATTGATGGATGCATGGATGGATGGATGGATGGATGGATGGATGGATGACAGATGGATGGATGGATGGATGGATGGATGGATGGATGGATGAATGGATGGAGAGATGGATGGATGGATGGATGCATGGATGGATGGATGCATGGGTGGATGGATGGATGGATGGATGGATGGATGGATGGATGCATAGATGGATGGATGGATGGATGAATGATGGATGACAGATGGATGCATGGACAAATGGATGGATGAATGGATGAATGGATGCATGGATGGATGGATGGATGGATGGATGGATGGATGGATGGATGGATTTATGGATGGATTTATGGATGGAAGGATGGATGGATGGATGATTGATGGATGGATGCTTAGATGCATGGTTGGATGGATGGATGGATGGTTGGATGCATGGATGGATGGATGCATAGATGCATGGATAGATGGATGGATGGATGGTTGCATGGATGGATGAATGCATGAATGGATGGATGGATGGATGGATGGATGGATGGATGGATGGATGGATGCATGGATAGATGGATGGATGGATGCATAGATGGATGGATGGATGGATGGATGGATGGATGGATGGATGCAGAGATGTATGGATGGACAGATGGATGCATGGACAAATAGATGGATGGATGGATGGATGCATAGATGCATGGATGGATGGATGGATGGATGATGCATAGATGCATGGACAAATAGATGGATACATGGAGGGATGAATGGATGCATGGATGGATGGATAACAGATGAATGGATGGATGGATGGATGGTTGCATGGATGGATGGATGGATGGATGGATGCATAGATGCATGGATGGATGGATGGATGCAATGATGGATGGATGCATAGATGCATGGATGGACAGATGGATGCATGGACAAATACATGGATGCATGGACAGATGAATGGATGCGTGGACGGATGCATAGATGAATGGATGGATGGATGGATGGATGGATGGTTGCATGGATGGATGAATGGATGGATGCATTGATGCATGGATTGATGGATGCATGGATGGATGGATGGATGGATGGATGACAGATGGATGGATGGATGGATGGATGAATGGATGGAGAGATGGATGGATGGATGGATGCATGGATGGATGGATGGATGGTTGCATGGATGGATGGATGGATGGATGCATAGATGGATGGATGGATGGATGCATAGATGCATGGATGGACAGATGGATGCATGGACAAATAGATGGATGCATGGATGGATGAATGGATGGATGGATGGATGGATGGATGGATGGATGGATGGATGGATGGATGGATGCAGAGATGTATGGATGGACAGATGGATGCATGGACAAATAGATGGATGGATGGATGGATGCATAGATGTATGGACGGATGTATAGATGCATGGATGAATGGATGGATGGATGGATGGATGAATGGATGGATGGATGATTGGATGGATGGATGGATGGGTGGTTGCATGGATGGATGAATGCATGAATGGATGGATGGATGGATGGATGGATGGATGGATGGATGGATGGATGGATGACAGATGGATGGATGGATGGATGGATGGATGGATGGATGGATGGATGGATGGATGGATGGATGCATAGATGCATGGATGCATGGATGGATGGATGGATGGATGGATGGATGAACGCATTGATGGATGGATGGATGGATGGATGGATAGAATGTTTGGTTTAATCGAATCATGCTTTGCTCTGAGGATTTATATGTGTTGTGAGATTGTGCTGCCATGTAATGATGTTGATGATCAATGATGGATGGATGGATGGATGGATGGATTTATGAATGGATTTATGGATGGATGGATGGATGCATGGATGGATGGATGGATTGATAGATGGATGCTTAGATGCATGGTTGGATGGATGGATGGATGGATGTATGGATGGATGGATGCATAGATGCATTGATAGATGGATGGATGGATGCATAGATGCATGGATGGATGGATGGATGGATGGATGGATGCATGGATGGACAGATGGATGCATGGACAAATAGGTGGATGCATGGATGGATGAATGGATGCATGGATGGATGGATGGATGGATGGATGACAGATGGATGGATGGATGGATGGATGGATGGATGGATGGATGGATGACAGATGGATGGATGGATAGATGGATGGATGGATGGATGCATTGATAGATGGATGGATGCATAGATGGATGGATGGATGGATGGATGGATGGATGGATGGATGGATGGATGCATAGATGCATGGATGCATGGATGGATGGATGGATGGATTTATGGATGGATTTATGGATGGATGGATGGATGCATGGATGGATGGATGGATTGATAGATGGATGCTTAGATGCATGGTTGGATGGATGGATGGATGGATGCATGGATGGATGGATGCATAGATGCATAGGTGCATGGATAGATGGATGGATGGATGCATAGATGCATGGATGGATGGATGGATGGATGAACGCATTGATCGATGGAAGGATGGATGGATCGATGAACACATGGATGGATGGATGGATGGATGGATGGATGGATGGATGAACACATGGATGCATGGATGGATGGATGGATGGATCGATGGATGGATGGATGCATAGATGCATGGATGGATGGATGGATGGATGGATGGATGAACACATGGATGCATGGATGGATGGATGGATGGATCGATGGATGCTTAGATGCATGGATGGATGGATGGATGGGTGCATGGATGGATGGATGGATGGATGGATCGATGAACACATGGATGGATGGATGGATGGATGGATGGATGGATGGATGGATGGATGAACACATGGATGCATGGATGGATGGATGGATGGATCGATGGATGGATGGATGCATAGATGCATGGATGGATGGATGGATGGATGGATGGATGAACACATGGATGCATGGATGGATGGATGGATGGATCGATGGATGGATGGATGCATAGATGCATGGATGGATGGATGGATGGATGGATGGATGGATGGATGAACACATGGATGCATGGATGGATGGATGGATGGATCGATGGATGGATGGATGCATAGATGCATGGATGGATGGATGGATGGATGGATGCTTAGATGCATAGATGCATGGATGCATGGATGGATGGATGGATGGATGGATGGATGAATGCATTGATGGATGGATGGATGGATGAATGCATTGATGGATGGATGGATGGATGGATGGATAGAATGTTTGGTTTGATCGAATCATGCTTTGCACTGAGGATTTATATGTGTTGTGAGATTGTGCTGCCATGTAATGATGTTGATGATCAATGATTTAGTGGTTATCAGTCATCAGACAGCCTTATTTTATCAGGATGATAAAGGTGCAGAAAAACCGTGGAAGTCCAGAACTGTCCGCACCTTCAGAATGAAAATACTTAAGCTGACTGTGAGAAAACATGCTAAGGCGTTCTCACTCTTAGATTTCAAATGTTTTTCTGGTTCTGGGAACACGAGACAGGATTTCAGCTGAATCTGGTGCAGTGACAGAGAATTACTCAGGAGGTTCAGACCTGAAGAGGAGGCTTCACTGATGCCTGTCTGTAATTGGTCGAGGTCACGGCCGCCGCTTCACTGCTGATGACCCAGGCAGGCATTATATATTATTACAAGACGAGGACTTCAAACCGCTCAGAAGGGGAACTATCAGGGGTATTTCTCCAGACTTTTAGCTCTGGAGGTCTGCACTTTGTAAAAATCAAGGAACCACCCCTCCTCCTCCTCCTCCTCCTCCTCGTCCTTGCTGTATTCTCCTGTCATTTTCAAACATTAATTCACAACAACAGTACTTTTCATTTGAGTGAGAGCAGAGCAAGGCGAGGTTCACTCAGCATCTGGTGGAGAGGTCAGAGACCCCAGAGCTCGGGTATAAGAGCCAACGGAGCAGAGCAATGGACAATCATTTAGAGAAATATCTGTGATGGTGACACTGCAGACTCTGAGATGGACATGACCACGACCAGTGAGCTGCTGCATGGAGGAAACACGGCTTAATACATCGCTGGAGGAAAGTCAAATCTCTATGATCAGAGTTTTAATACTCATAACCTCTGATAAACTCATGGTAGTAAACCTCCATATTATCAGAGTTTTAATGCTCATAACCTCTGATAAATCCACGTCTGTAGACATTTCTGGGTTCGTTGGAGTCAGCCCCATCCTGATCAATCAAAATCAATCAGGGTTAGGGTTAGGGTTAGGGGTTAGGGAGCGTCATGCAGGCCAAAACTCTGTGAGGCCAAGTTAGAGTGGGGTCAAGGTTCAACTTAGTGTGATGAGAGTTTATAAATCATAAACATTTCAAGCATTATAAATACTAAAATAAGATGAGGAAGATCTGCGAACACTGGTTTTCATATTCGCAGTGAAAGTGCTTCTCACATAATGAGTTGAAAGAAAGACAGCACCAGAGTAGACATCTATAATTAACAGAAATGAGAGAATTAAAGAAAGAATGGATAGGTAGAGAATAAAATTAAACTATTTCATGCCTTTCTAAAATAAAAGGGCTTGAATATTAATCCTCTCATCACACTGACTCTGAAGAGTTCAGATAGAGAAGGTTTGTGCTGTTCTAGATGTTCACTGTCACAGTTCCTCGTCCTGCAGAGATATTAGGATAAATTAAACTGACTGAGCTCAGATTTATCACCGAAGCGTTCACGTTTCATTCGCTGCACTAAACATGGAGAACGTGTCAAGTGGTAGATGTGGATTTTGTAGTCCATCAGTGTTAAATTGTAGTTTTTACTCAGATAACACACTGTAACATCCATCTTGATCACCACTGTTCTCCTTTCCTTTTTTTGGCCATTTTTGGACTTTTTGAACAGACCCCTGGACTTTGAACAACTGGAGATTGAACAGTAAATGAGCTCTCTCTCTCTCTCTTTAAATAGATTTGACAGCAATAAACAAGATCTCTGCAACTCTGCAACACAAATCTCAGGCTTTGCAAATTTGTTCAACCAACTTCCTGTCTAAAATAAATCCTTGTATTAAAAGCCACTGACAGAATTTTTTTCATTTATCTGAAAATGACAAGTTTGTGTAAATTTCTCAGGTGAATTCTGGCCTACAATAAATTTATCAGAGGTGCTTCTGACCAGAAATTAAGGTCTGAGTTTTTGCAGGTGTCTTGCACTTTTCCAAGGAGGCAGAATTATCAGTGACCCAGTGACTGCTGATTTAAATCAGATTTTAACATGAATGTTAAGAAGAGTTCATCTGAAAATTCCCAGCCTGAACAGAAGAGTGAAAAATCTGAGCTCACTACCACAGGTAAGACCCTAAATGGGCCTACCAGCTCTCTCCCCATGATTCCGGCCCAGAACATGACTCCGCCCCCTCCTCGCTGACGTCACAGCCTTGTTGGGACATGGTGGCCATCCACCAACCATCCACTACTCCTCCATCTGGACCATCCAGGGTTGCACAGCACTCGTCAGTCAACAAGACTGTTTGAAAATGAGTCTTCATGTATTTCTGGGCCCACTGCCACCATTTCTGCTTGTGAGCATTGGTTAGGGGGGGCTGAATAGGAGGTTTATACACGACTGCAAGCCTCTGGAGGTTGGTGGGACTCCAGAGACACCAGCAGCTGCTCTCTTAATCTGATTAATTTTTCTTTCAGAAACCTTCCTCATTATGCCTTTATCTGCAGGAACCCGTCTGTGCTCTGAATCAGACACTAATTTCTTCACAGTACGATGATCACGCTGAAGTTTTTCCTGAAATATCTCATGTTTTCATTCCTTTTCTAAGACATTGCTCTAGTTGAGGCTTTTCAGCAGCAGAGATCCTTTTTCTTTCCCATATTGCTGAAACCTGTGGCCTGCTTAATAATGTGGAACGTCCTTCTTCACTAGTTTTCCTTTAATTATGCTCACCTGGCAGACTAATGATCACAGGTGTCTGACATTGATCTCAGTGATCCACAGAGCCCTGAGACACAACACCATCCATGAGTTTAACTGAAAAACAAAATAATGAATGTTTATGACACTAACATCCATTGGAATAATAACTTGGTAGGCAGTGTCTATTGATATTATTGATGAAGTGCTGTGGTTTTACATCAGACTCTTAAACTTCAAAATTATTCTCTGGGGGCAAATGTTCCCCTTCATTAACAATTTTTAAAATATTTTATCCTCTACATTTTCTTTCAGCATTTTCTCAAATCAAACTTTAACTAGATCACAGATGAAAACAGCCAAAACATTAGGTACAGCTGAGTCTATGAAATCAAAATTTCCAAATTACCAAAAAAATAAATACAAAAATGGAGTTAAAATCCTGCTGTTAATCATTTTTACTTTGAATATTTGGGTACTTTTCTTACTCAGAAGAATGTAAGTGGACTTTAAGAAGATTGATGACATGACTGTTTTTTTCCACCGGTTCCTGCAGCAATGTTTGGATTAAACCAACTACAGAGAGAGAAAGGGGGGGCTCATGTTTAAGGTATGAAATATGGTACAATATGATAATACATGTTGCACATAACTAAAGTTTTAAAATAATAGAGATAGAAACAAGTCTGACTGAATGTGCAGACTCCAGGATCCAGGATGCTGCTTCACCAGGATCCAGGATCTTCTGTTTAAATGAATGAGGCAAATCTAGCCTAAAACCCAGACTAGTTTCTGCTCATTTGTAAACTAATCTTGGAGCTAACTGGTCAGAGGGAGTCTGATTCCTTAAACACATGTGAGCAGTGTCCCACAGCCGGAGGAATCTTAATGAGGTATTCAGGAGGAGGTGGAGCTGGCGTGATGAATGCGGCCTGTAGGTGAGCCCGTCCCGCTGCATGAGTATGATGTGTAGACTATCAGTGATAACTCTGCTTGTTGAAAAGCTCCCCTTAAGCGGATCGAAGCCCCCTCAGAGAGAGATCGTATATCTGCAGAGCCGAGTTTATTCAGACAACACTTCATCCTTTTCTCCATCAGGAAACTAATGCAGGATTCTTTAACGAGTCTGGGACCTGAAGAATGTCTGTGATTGGTGACTCCAGATATTAAAGAGCAAAACCAGGATTTATGAAAACACCCCATTGTCCATGTTCAGTGTTATTGTAGCTCAGAGACTCCCACTGAGTAATACGAGCTTTACATTCCTTCATTAATCCTGCAGCTTTCAAATCACACTTTCATACTTTCATTATCAATATTTTCATCTGCTTCAAGAAAAGTAAGAGAACGAAACATAGAGAGGGGCAAAAAACAGCAAACGATGCTTTCTATATCCGAGGCTGTACCCTGAAAAACCTGCAGACTTAAATGAACACTAATGCGTGTGTATATGGCTCCAAACACAGCTGGTACCTTAACATGAATAAAGCGTCTTTATCGACTCTTTTAGGAGATAAAAACGACAATTCTGAGGACAAACCAGCGTTAGCTCAGCTCTTCTTTGTAGTGTTAGAAAGTCACAGCTATTGAAGTGTAATCTCATATTAACACTGGCAGCCAGAAGGCCATATCAGGCCCCTAAAAGCCCCCTAGCTGGCCCCCAGAAGATCATTAAATTCAGAAAAGGAGGAACAGAATATGTTGTGGTTTTAAGGGTATCTTTTGCCTTTCTGCAGCTGTTAAATCCATCCCAAAATTATCAAAACTGAAATAGTTTTAGAATGTCTTGATCTGCTTTTACAGAAATCCACTTAAAAGCCATTATTAGAAAATATTTTAATTTATATATATTTTAAAAATGGATTAAGACTGATGGAAATTTTGCAAAAAAAAAAGCCAGATAAAGGGTTTAAGGGGGTTAGAGTGGCAAAAATGGGTGATAAGTGTCAATCAGGTTGTGGAGCGACTCAAAGGGGCGAAAACTTTTTTGGAGTTTCCCCTTGACTAATAAAGGAATATCTTATCTTATCTTATCTTATCTTATCTTATCTTATCTTATCTTAAAATGGCAGGAAAAGTGGTTAAAAAAGAGGTTAAAATGTGGCAAAAATTAGTAAAAGAAGGAATAAAGGGCAGAAAGTATCAAAAATGGGCTAATGGGTTAGAGGCAAAAATGGTGCAAAAAACAACAATGAAAATGGGTTAAAAAGTGTCAAAAATTGTTAAAACGTGTCAAAAATGGATAAAAGAGCAGCACAGAGGGAATAAAAAATGGACAAATGGTTAAAAAGGGGTTTAAGAATGACAAATATGAATTAAAGTAGCAAAAAAAAAAACAAAAATGGGTTAAAAGTGACAAAAATAAATCAAAAATAACCTGGCAAAGTAGCAAACAGGGGTCAATAAGTGGCACAGAGGGGCGATGTTCTGCAGGAAAGTGGCTAAAAGAGCTTAAAGAATGGCAAAATTAAGTTAAACCTTTACCTACTGAGTTTAAAATGGCAATGTGGACATATTTTGTTATTATGGCTGTTAGTCTGAAAGTTCTGGTCCCTTTTTTCTCAGGAGTACTTGAACTTGACTGTTCAACACCTGGTTAATGATGATTGCACATTATATGGAATAGTCAGCATTTTAAAAGAAGAGCAATACAAAACTGGTGTTTTTCTATGAATGTCCACGTCATATGGTTGTGAGTACCGTAATGAACCATATATGTGTGCATGCCCACCATTCTCAGCTTTCCAACACCGTTGGAATTTTTCTGATTGGACAAACTTTGACAGAGTTACAGTAATAATACAATGGCAATGACATATAAAACACAGCGCTGGCGCTATGGCAGTAGGTAAAGGGTTAAAGAGGCAAAAACAAAATAGCAAAAATGGGTTAAATGTGGCAAAAATATATCAAAAATAGCCTGGCAAAGTAGCAAAAAAGGGTTAAAGAGTGGCAGAAATGGGTTAGGAGTGACAAAAGACATCACAGAAATGGCCAAATGAAGTCATGATAAGGGTTTAAAAAGTGTCAAAAAAGAGTTTATATTGGTGCTAAATCCCGACTGGGGGGCATTCCGTGGGTTTTTCGGGTCGCAGCTATTTCTGTGGGTGGGACCTGTCCCCTTGTGGCCTGCTGCAGTGTAGGTCATCGGGATAGACCTCACTGTTAAATGCTTTAAAATGTTCTGCAAATACTAATACAATAATGTGTTAATAAGGCCAAAATCTTTATTTAATTTTAGTTCAGTAGAAAATACAGCCCCCAGAGCTTCTGTCAAGACTAAACCAAATGAACCTGCTGACCCCTGCTGTAAAGTGTGAATATTTAGCTGATTAATCAATAAAATCATGGGATTATTGCTGGATGAAGATGAAAGATTTTAACACATTATTTCCAACATTCTAACATTTACTTCACACAGTGGATAGTTTTAGTTCTTAGGTTGAGATATCAGATTTAAATAAATAAAATTCAAAGTGAAGAGAAGCCTGCTTGGATGTACTTTTAGAATTTGTCTGATTATTTTTTTCTGTCCCTTTTGGTTTCTTTGCCCTGACCAGTCAGCAATATTCAAAGTTAAAAAAGAAAACCAGGCTCTCCAAATGTGAAAAATGAGGAGGAAATTCTTAAAAAGCCTTTATTATAATCAACAAACCATTTAAAAAAGCCAACATCCTGCAGTCTGTGATCGGCTCTATAGAAACTACAGTCACAGGAAGTCACCAGAATCAGAGAGGAGAAGCCGAGAGTCTTCAACCAGGACTCATCCATCAGCCAGCACCAGAGACAACCACTGAGACGCAGCTACACATAAACAGGAGCCTGTGGTTCATATAAAAGAGTCGGTTCATAGAGCAGGCTCGTTCATCAGTGGCACACCATAGATGAGTGTCATACACAGATGTACCAACAGTCTTCTCTTTGGTTCACTCCTGTGTTGTTGTTGTTTGGTAAAGTGGGCGGGTCTGGCGAGGAGCGAGGGTTTCCCTCAGACACGCTCTCCTGCAGCGTCTGAATAAACAGAAGAATCCATAATCTTTAGATAAACAGCAGTTTACTGTTATGTTGGATGTCCTTCCTGTTTCTCAGCTCTTTGGAGCGTCCTGAGCGGTAAGGCCGTCATCATCTCCTCTAATGCATAGGTAATCACATGTGTGTCACTCCTCACAGCCCCCTCCGCCCGCCGCCGCCCCCCTGCCCCGGCAGCCACTCCAACATGAAAAACATCCTTTTTACAACCTTTTTATTCGCCCTGCGCCGCTGATGGACACCCGGGGAGACTGTGTGACACTGATGGCGGGGTGAGGGCATCATTTCCATGAGTAAAATATCACGCCGCTGTCAGAGCTGTCAGCCAAACGCACACCGACACACACTCAAAGCATGCTGGGAGAAAGCCTCGTCTTTGGTTATGGATCCCGTTTTTTTACTCTGGACTTTTCTTTGGAGCCTCAAATGGCTCCTGGGGACAAAGAAAGCATTTGTATTCACGTGTGTGACAGTTGAGGGGCCTCGCTCAGTGTCAGGTGGTTTACCGTTCAGCGGGCGGACGCAGAGAAATGGCAGCACTTAGCCCGGCGGCGGCGCGACTCATTTTGTTTTCAGTTGGCAGCATTTACAGACGCTCTAAAGAGGTTTGTGGAAGAAAAGTCATTTGTCCGTTTGAGCGTTTTGTTTTTCCTAACTTCTGTTTATTTCTGCAGAGACGCTGATGTATGATTCCTCAGATCAGAAGCCGTTCACGGCCCTGGAGGTGCAGAAATCGCCTCATCATTTATATCCATCACAATCAGACATACACAGCAGTAAAGCTCCGTCACTTAACGTTGTACAACTGTTTCTAACACTGGGAATGTTCTGGTCACTGGCTCTAGCTCTTTGCTTTGTGTATTTTTTTTCTGAAAGTTTAAAATAAATTCTACAGTTTCTCAAGCTCTAAAAAGGAAAAGAACAATCTCAGAGGAACATCCTAGAACACACTGACCAGCTTACCTGTCCAGGAGACTTTCTGCTCACAGATCAAGAAATCAAACGTCCAGGAAATCCACTTTGGTGTGGTGATGATTGAGGGAGGTCTGAGTTTTTTAATGCTGCCAGGAAAAACAAGATTCAGGAGGAGAAATCCCAGCACATGTATGACTTAATTCTTATTTAAGCTTAGATGTTGGAACGGGTTAGAATAAATGGATATGCTAAATGAATAAGAAAATCTGTCTTTGACCTAAGCTGTGATTTCTACAACCCCAGCAGGCCAAAAACACAAAGACCAACACTTTTCCAGATGAATATGAGGGAGCTACTCATTTAAAGGTTCAGTCGGTAGAACTGGGAATAATAAGAACATCTAAGAGTCAGATTCTAGACTGCAACGCTCGCTGCTGGTGGAGTCTGAAATAACATGAACCTGTTATTTGGTTCCTTCTGTGGTCCTGTAGAAACATTCAGGTTGGGGGAGTCCGTGGATGGGACCCTCTCTGTGTTTGAATGGAAGTTAATAGAAATTAGACTATTTTATATATATTTAAATATTTAAACACTCAGACAAAGCTCATACATGGTCGCTCCTTGAACACTATGAAGTTATAAACAGTTTAAAAAATGTTTTTGTGTAGCATTAATATAAAAATCTCTGCTTGCAGCCAAGGGAACTTCATCTCTGCTGGATGGCGTCACCTGGAACAAACCTATAAGCTTCAAAAGGACGATGGCATCCTTTAAAAAAACATTCCATCCTTGCCTATACAGATAATAAAACATTCCATCCTCGCCTATACAGATAATGAAACATTCCATCCTCGCCTATACAGATAATAAAACATTCCATCCTCACTTATACAGATAATAAAACATTCCATCCTTGCCTATACAGATAATGAAACATTCCATCCTCACCTATACAGATAATAAAACATTCCATCCTCACCTATACAGATAGTAACACAATCCATCCTCGTCTTTAAAGATAATGAAACATTCCATCCTAGCCTATACAGATAATAAAACATTCCATCCTTGCCTATACAGATAATGAATCATTCCATCTTCACCTATACAGATGATAAAACATTCCATCCTTGCCTTTACAGATAATGAAACATTCCATCCTCGCCTTTAAATATAATCAACATTCCATCCTCACCTATAAAGATAATAAAACGTTCCATCCTCGCCTTTAAATATAATCAACATTCCATCCTCGTCTTTAAAGATAATCAACATTCCATCCTCACCTATGAAGATAATAAAACGTTCCATCCTTGCCTTTAAATATAATCAACATTCCATCCTCACCTATGAAGATAATAAAACGTTCCATCCTTGCCTTTAAATATAATCAACATTCCATCCTCACCTATAAAGATAATAAAACGTTCCATCCTCGCCTTTAAATATAATCAACATTCCATCCTCGTCTTTAAAGATAATCAACATTCCATCCTCACCTATGAAGATAATAAAACGTTCCATCCTTGCCTTTAAATATAATCAACATTCCATCCTCACCTATGAAGATAATAAAACATTCCATCCTTGCCTTTAAATATAATCAACATTCCATCCTTGCCTTAAAAGATGATGAAACATTTCATCCCCGCATATGCAGATAATAAAACATTCCATCCTAGCCTATACAGATAATAACACAATCCATCCTCGTCTTTAAAGATAATAAAACGTTCCATCCTTGCCTATACAGATAATGAAACATTCCATCCTCACCTATACAGATAATAAAACATTCCATCCTTGCCTATACAGATAATGAAACATTTCATCCTAGCCTATACAGATAATAAAACATTCCATCTTCGCATATACAGATAGTAACACAATCCATCCTCGTCTTTAAAGATAATCAACATTCCATCCTCACCTATAAAGATAATAAAACGTTCCATCCTCGCCTTTAAATATATTCAACATTCCATCCTCGTCTTTAAAGATAATCAACATTCCATCCTCACCTATAAAGATAATAAAACGTCCCATCCTTGCCTTTTAATATAATCAACATTCCATCCTCACCTATAAAGATAATGAAACGTTCCATCCTCGCCTTTAAATATAATCAACATTCCATCCTCACCTATAAAGATAATAAAACGTCCCATCCTCGCCTTTTAATATAATCAACATTCCATCCTCGTCTTTAAAGATAATCAACATTCCATCCTCACCTATGAAGACAATAAAACGTTCCATCCTTGCCTTTAAATATAATCAACATTCCATCCTCACCTATGAAGATAATAAAACATTCCATCCTTGCCTTTAAATATAATCAACATTCCATCCTCGTCTTTAAAGATAATCAACATTCCATCCTCGTCTTTAAAGATAATAAAACATTCCATCCTCACCTATAAAGATGATAAAACATTCCATCCTCGTATTTAAAGATCATAAAACATTCCATCCTTGCCTTTTTACATCCAGGCTGGTTGTCGTTTCAGTCCAACAGTACCTGACAGGGTTTAGTGTCTTAGAAGTATATACGTTCCCATTAAAAGCATATTTATGAGATAACGAGGGAGAAAAGCTGCTAAAGAGGCGCAGCTAGCCTCTCATCTCAGAAGAAGACTCCTCTGCTCCAGACTCTTGTGTCAATCATCCGTCTAGACGTGTTTAGCAGGTCTGCAGGAATAAGTGATACTGATCACCTTCATGCCAGGTAAACCACTTACCCTGTGGTCAGAATCCCCGTTTCTGTAAGTGTAGGGGTCATAGCCTATCGGTGTGAAAATGTTCTCCACTTCCTGCCCACCATCTGACATTTGAGCGTCATTGGGATCATGTGACTGCAAACGTGCTTTATGTGGAAACTTGACTCTGATAGCAGCGTTGAAAGATCTAGATGCTACACTAAGGACTGTTGCAGAGTTTTAGTTTAGCACTGCTTCGGATTTTAAAAACATGAGCAACAACCTGGGTTTCTTTTGGGGCTATTGAAGACTGTTTTCATGCATAAGGAAACTTAAAAGATGTTTTTTTCCCTCGTTGTCTCCCAGCCATGGCTGTTTAACCCAGGCTAATAGGTAAAATAGTAAGACAGATCTTTGTGTCTTTAGTTTCTGTGATGGAGAAACTAAAGGTGCTCACACTCAGAGCTTTATTTGTTGCTTCATGTGACTTTGACTTGAATATCAATACATCAATTAACATGCAGAAAAGCTCAAATCTAATGTCCCGGGCCTCACTGAGACCCTCCCCTCCCTCCTCCCCCCCTGCTGTTAGCTTGAGGGAGCCTTGGCTAAAATGTGATGGAGTAGATTTATTCAGATTACCAGGGGCCTGATACGCTCTCTACATTTGGGGCCTAATAAGGAAAGCAAACACAGATATCACTGCTTCTTATTGGAGGACAATTGTTGCTGATGAGTTGGAGGATAAGAAGCCGAGGATGGGGAGGAAATTGGGCCCCGGGGTTCCTTCTACGACCCGGCGGGAGGCTCAGCGCAAAGCTTGAATAACAAATGAGTTTTTCTGAGGATTTGGCTAATCATCTCAGAAAGAGAGAGAGAGAGAGAGAGAGAGAGAGAGAGAGAGACCCAGCACTTGAACTGCAGACCCCGCGCCCTAATTAACGACAACCACAAATGAAAAGCAGCTGGCAATAATTACATAATTAAAGTGCCTTTAGGGGGAAGAAAAGCATAATTTCTGCAGCCATCGCCATAAATCTTGTGCTGTCCGAGCCCATACACTTAACATGAACTTTTCCCGAGCAGGTTCATGCATTACTCATATAAAAACACAGGATCTCTTTGTGTTTGCCTTGGACCTGCTTAATAACAAAGAGGCTGCAGGATCGCCGTGCCCGTGAACGCCTCACAGAGCTGCTGGAGCGTGAAGTGCCGACACCTCCACTTACCTCCACGTGTGAACATCTCTCCTTTTTTCCACTCCCTGCTCCATAACACGGCGTCGCTGGGATCAGACATGTTCACAGCAGAAAAACAGGAACTTCATGTGGCCTTCTCCTCTACGGAAGCCCGTCTCCACCAGCAAAAATAAATAGAACCTTAGCATTTAAAACAATTCTAAACCTATACCAACTCATAAATAATAATCAGCAGACTTTTACTGAAAACGTCAGATCGAGCTGTCAGATTTCTGTGATTCAAAGATAAAGCTGTGTCATTTTCTGCTGCATGTTAGCCTCCATCAGGGCTGCTGTCACCAGTTTGTGATTTTATGGACAGGATCTGAAGGTGCAGCAGGGGGTTGGGAGGTTTCTGGTTCCAGGATTTTTGAATTTCAGCTCAGTTTTGTGCAGATGATGTGGCTCTGTTGGCTTCAACAGCTGTAGGTCTGCAGCCAAAGCTGCTGTGATGAGGATCAGATCTTCTGAGGCCGTGGTTCTCTGACAGAAAACACCGGCTCGCTCCTCCAGCTGAGCAGAGTGTCAAAACCCAAAGAGAAGAGGCTGAAACCAGGGTGACAGATTAGACTAGAGCTGGGCAATTAATCGAAAAATAATCGAAACCGACATTTAGAGCCTATAACTGACGAACACCTGCCATGTCAATTATTTCATTTTTTTTCCCTTGCAATATCTCGCTCTACTAAAGCACCACCCCCTTAAAAACATGTGATAGGAAGCCAGTAGTTTCATGTCAGCTGTGTATTTTGATTTCAGTTGTCTCAGTAAATAACCATGACTTTTTAATCTATGCATGTTCCTCTCAGTTATTCGTTTTAAAATTATACAAATATTTACAGAACAAGAGTGGGAGGTTGGGGGTGGAAGAATCCTTAATTGACTGTAATTGAGGTAAAAAGCCCAAATAAACCAATTCAAGGGCCCTGAAAATGCATTTGTTCTCCACCATCCATTTAACATCCATCCATGCATCCATCCATCATCTATCATCCATCCATACATCAATGTAATATCCATCTATCCGTCTATTTATCATCATGCACCATCCATGCATGCAAAGATAGTTGATGATCCATCCATCAACCATCCTTCAGCCATTCATCCATCTGTTCATCATCCATCCATCAACCATCATCCAGCCATGCAGTCATTGATTCATCATCCATCCATCCATCCTTCCTCCATCCTTCCATCAGTTCATCCATTCATCTTTCCATCTATCATCCATTCATCCATCCTGAGGTGTTCTCAGCCAGGTATGTAAACCCTGCAGAGTTTTGAGTCTACTCTGGGTCTCTTCCCAGCAGGACATGCCCTAAAGACCTCCACAGGTAGGTGAACAGGATGACTCCAGATCCTCACCTTCCTCCTTTATATTTGAAGGAGCAGCAGCTCTTTTCTCCAGGCTAAGCCCAGCCCTGATGAAATGTTTGTATCCATGATCTCTGTCAAAGCTCATGAGGTAGAGGTTAGAGCTGGAAAGAAGATCAACCGGTGAATAACAACCTTCTGCCTTCTGGCTCTGTTCCCTCTCACTATTGTGGTAAGGATGGAGCAGCTATTTCAGCTTTAAAAGCGATTTTCTTTTCAGGCTTGTTTTTCTAGAGGAGGTTGGGGGTGAGAGAGTGAGGACTATCTGTGGGAAAGGAGCCACAGGCTGGACTTCTACCTGGTCCCCTTGATTATCTCTGAATTTTAACTTTTACATCTTAGGTTAATGCTTTATGACATTATTTTTCCCCATCAACGTTTCTCTTTCATTCATCGTTGTTTTCTACTGGCAGTCTTGGGTCTCTGTACTTTTCTTTGACTCATTCCACCTCCACCTTGAGCTGTAAGAGAAAAACCCACAAACACTTTCACATCTTCAAATCAGCAATTAAAACCTCAAAGAGCACATTTGGTTTTACTTTGGATAATTCGGCTGAAACTCTGCGCAGACGGGAACTTTTACGCCGCCACCAACAGACGAGCAATTAAGCAATTAGAGTGGTGTGATGGAGCGAGCCATAAACACCTCTGTGCTGCACAGAGGAGCAGCTCAGCACGCTCCACGTCAGCCGCTCCCCTCGCCATGATTAATAGTTTAATTTCTCTAAATTATTTAGACACACAAATAATTTGATACAACCAGGGGCTATTAGCACATCTAGTAATAGACATGTTACACTGATGAAAGCTTTAATTTGTTTTTAGAGCACTTACAGGGTTAGAAAGCCACCACACGCCCCATCATCAATCATGTGTCACTTAGCAGCAGAGCTAGATCAGGGCAGAAATGCAAATATGAGCCTAAATGCATGCTGTCCAACAGCAGGCCTCGTTGAATCTCTGAGAACTGTTTTCACTGTAAAGAAAATTACAAGCAGCCATCCATGGAGGATTTATCAGCACAGAGGACGGACAGATGGATGGATGGATGGATGGATGAATGGATGGATGCATGGATGGATGGACGGATGGATGGATGAATGGACGGACGGACAGATGGATGGATGGATGGATGGATGGATGGATGGATGAATGGACGGACGGATAGACGGACGGACGGACGGATGGATGGATGGATGGATGGATGGATGGATGGATGGATGGATGAATGGACGGACGGATAGACGGACGGACGGACGGATGGATGGATGGATGGATGGATGGACGGACGGACGGACGGACGGATGATGGATGGATGGATGGATGGATGGATGGATGGATGGATGGATGGATGGATGGATGGACGGACGGACGGACGGACGGACGGACGGACGGATGATGGATGGATGGATGGATGGATGGATGGATGGATGGATGGATGGATGGATGATGGATGGATGGATGGATGGATGGATGGATGGATGGATGGATGGATGGATAGATGGACGGACGGATGGATGTATGGATGAATGGATGGATTGATGATGGATGGATGGATGGATGGATGGATGGATGGATGGATGGATGGCTGGATGATGGATGGATGGATGGATGGATGGATGGATGGATAGATGGACGGACAGATGGATGTATGGATGAATGGATGGATGGATGGATGGATGGATGGATGGATGGATGATGGATGGATGGATGGATGGATGGATGGATGATGGATGGATGGATGGATGGATGGATGGATGGATGATGGATGGATGGATGGATGGATGGATGGATGGATGGATGGATGATGGATGGATGGATGGATGGATGGATGGATGGATTGATGATGGATGGATGGATGGATGGATGGATGGATTTTGACTTTTAATTTTATACTTTGAGCATCTCAACTCAGTTTTGAGTTTTCTTATAATATTTAGAGCTTTAAGATTCATAATTCAAATTTTTAATCCATATTTTGACCTTTTTACCCAATTATTTCTTTTTACCTCATATTTTCAACCTCAAACTTTGACTTCATTATCCCATAGTCTGACCTTTTAGACTCACAATTTAAAATTTTGAATCATATTTTGAGTTTTAATTTCATGATTTTAAATTTTTTTTTGTATTTTGACCTTTTAAACTCATGATTTTGACTTTCTTTTATTATATTTGCCTTTTAAAAAACATTATTTTTCAATTTCTATTTCATGTTTTGACCTTTTTAAACTAATAGATTTACTTTTCTCAGATTGTGAGCCTTTAAACGTATCTTTTCAACTTTTTAAATGTCAAAATCATTGATCATCATATATATATATATATTATTACCAATGAAACAAGGTTGACAGTTTCTGGTTAAAAAGGTGACCCTGTTAGGCCCTCAGATAGTCCTGAATCCAGAATCTGGCCCCTGCTTAGAATGAGTTTGACACCCCTGATTTAGAAAAAAATGTTGGAGTTTGGACCCTAAATTAATAATTAAATTAAATTACACAAAGAGACAGGATAAAACACGTCATTACAGAAAGACATGCATGCAGAAATACATCGTATTTTTTTAATTTTTCCCAGTATAGTACAGTACAAATAGGGCAGTTATCCAGAAACTTCCTTCATATCCTGAAACAGCTGTTATCCACAGAAAAGCAGTTAAAGAAATAATGAGACAAACACTGAAATTTACCAGAGGAAAACCCCAAAAATACATTGATGAATTTAGGTTTCTTGTCACACATTAGCAAACTGCTGGAAAGAGCCTTGTGACCCACTTTTAGGTCCAGACCCACCTGTTTAAAACCACAGTCACAGAGCACCAGATCAGCCAGGAGAAATTTATCCACAGCATTCAGTTGCAGTAGAAGGTTTCAACCTGTAGAGGGCAATCAAGCGCACATTTTTAACAGATAATGTAGAATTTAAATACTTTGTTCTAAAAAAGAAAGATTTGGATCCTGACTGATCAACAGGAAATACACAGATACATGAGGTTACATCTGGAAACGGGCTCTGAGGGTTTAGGTAGTCCTTAAAGATGAACATGAACTTTGTTTGACTTGAATTTCTGTTTCCATGTCGTCGCTGGGAGGAGACTGTCTCGTCTGAGGTGTGTTTGTGTGACATGTTTGGGTGCAAAATGAAACAAAAGCAGAATTATTCAGACCATTCAATCCCTGCTGGTACTGACTGAGAGCTCAGTGTTGCATGAAGTTCAGACGGACTACAAAGCTGCTGCTCAAGGTCGGCCATGTTCCCCTCATCCCCTCCTCCTGCTCTCACTTTAACCATTATTTTTTTAAACAGATGTTTTGTTGTGAGGTTCAAAAGGTGGCAAAGCTCACAGAGGATCCTGTATTACATCTGTCCTGAGGTTTTCCTCCTGAACCGGCTCACATCTGTCCTGAGGTTTTCCTCCTGAACCGGCTCACATCTGTCCTGAGGTTTTCCCCCTGAACCGGCTCACATCTGTCCTGAGGTTTTCCTCCTGAACCGGCTCACATCTGTCCTGAGGTTTTCCTCCTGAACCGGCTCACATCTGTCATAAAGGTTTTCCTCCTGAACCGGCTCACATCTGTCATAAAGGTTTTCCTCCTGAACCGGCTCACATCTGTCCTGAGGTTTTCCCCCTGAACCGGCTCACATCTGTCAAAAAGGTTTTCCTCCTGAACCGGCTCACATCTGTCCTGAGGTTTTCCTCCTGAACCGGCTCACATCTGTCATAAAGGTTTTCCTCCTGAACCGGCTCACATCTGTCATAAAGGTTTTCCTCCTGAACCGGCTCACATCTGTCCTGAGGTTTTCCTCCTGAACCGGCTCACATCTGTCATAAAGGTTTTCCTCCTGAACCGGCTCACATCTGTCATAAAGGTTTTCCTCCTGAACCGGCTCACATCTGTCCTGAGGTTTTCCTCCTGAACCGGCTCACATCTGTCCTGAGGTTTTCCCCCTGAACCGGCTCACATCTGTCCTGAGGTTTTCCTCCTGAACCGGCTCACATCTGTCCTGAGGTTTTCCTCCTGAACCGGCTCACATCTGTCAAAAAGGTTTTCCTCCTGAACCAGCTCACATCTGTCAAAAAGGTTTTCCCCCTGAACCGGCTCACATCTGTCAAAAAGGTTTTCCTCCTGAACCGGCTCACATCTGTCCTGAGGTTTTCCTCCTGAACCGGCTCACATCTGTCAAAAAGGTTTTCCTCCTGAACCAGCTCACATCTGTCAAAAAGGTTTTCCCCCTGAACCGGCTCACATCTGTCAAAAAGGTTTTCCCCCTGAACCGGCTCACATCTGTCAAAAAGGTTTTCCCCCTGAACCGGCTCACATCTGTCAAAAAGGTTTTCCTCCTGAACCGGCTCACATCTGTCCTGAGGTTTTCCTCCTGAACCGGCTCACATCTGTCCTGAGGTTTTCCTCCTGAACCGGCTCACATCTGTCCTGAGGTTTTCCCCCTGAACCGGCTCACATCTGTCCTGAGGTTTTCCTCCTGAACCGGCTCACATCTGTCCTAAAGGTTTTCCCCCTGAACCGGCTCACATCTGTCCTAAAGGTTTTCCCCCTGAACCGGCTCACATCTGTCCTAAGGTTTTCCTCCTGAACCGGCTCACATCTGTCCTAAGGTTTTCCTCCTGAACCGGCTCACATCTGTCCTAAAGGTTTTCCCCCTGAACCGGCTCACATCTGTCCTGAGGTTTTCCTCCTGAACCGGCTCACATCTGTCATAAAGGTTTTGCTCCTGAACCGGCTCACATCTTTCCTGAGGTTTTCTCCTGAACCGGCTCACATCTGTCCTGAGGTTTTCCTCCTGAACCGGCTCACATCTGTCCTAAAGGTTTTCCCCCTGAACCGGCTCACATCTGTCCTAAGGTTTTCCTCCTGAACCGGCTCACATCTGTCCTAAGGTTTTCCTCCTGAACCGGCTCACATCTGTCCTAAGGTTTTCCTCCTGAACCGGCTCACATCTGTCCTGAGGTTTTCCTCCTGAACCGGCTCACATCTGTCCTAAGGTTTTCCTCCTGAACCGGCTCACATCTGTCCTAAAGGTTTTCCCCCTGAACCGGCTCACATCTGTCCTGAGGTTTTCCCCCTGAACCGGCTCACATCTGTCCTGAGGTTTTCCTCCTGAACCGGCTCACATCTGTCATAAAGGTTTTCCTCCTGAACCGGCTCACATCTGTCATAAAGGTTTTCCTCCTGAACCGGCTCACATCTGTCATAAAGGTTTTCCTCCTGAACCGGCATTTCCAGCGTCTTGACAGCCTTCAGGGTTAAGATGTTCTGAATTAGATTTGAATTACAACCACTAAATGCCCCTGTCAAAGCTAATTTCCTCCTGAACCGGCTCACATCTGTCATAAAGGCCCTGAACCGCTCTTATAGGAGAGGCTTAAACAAAGAAATACTTGGAGGCAGCGCCCCAGAAATTGTCACAGTGTAAAAGGGTAATAGGGAGGTATTTCTCAGCTAAGAATGCTAATCCACGCTCGCTCTGCTGTGGTGGTTTGGCTCATAAAAATCAGTAGAAATTTTTCTTCAGAGTTGTTTATCTGCAGATAATTAGATTTGAATTACAACCACTAAATGCCCCTGTCAAAGCTAATTACGGCTGACACTGGCCATGTGCGAGGGGCCGCCTCGCTCTTATAGGAGAGGCTTAAACAAAGAAATACTTGGAGGCAGCGCCCCAGAAATTGTCACAGTGTAAAAGGGTAATAGGGAGGTATTTCTCAGCTAAGAATGCTAATCCACGCTCGCTCTGCTGTGGTGGTTTGGCTCATAAAAATCAGTAGAAATTTTTCTTCAGAGTTGTTTATCTGCAGATAAAAGCCAAACTGCATTATTTAGAGGGAGGGTGGCTTTTTATAAACTTCAGTTTAACTTTTTTTTTTACTGATTCTAAGCAGGTTTAACCATCATTGGTCCACCAGATCCCTCTCAGTTTGCCAATGGAGAAGGAATTCCACAGAGAACCTTGATCCTACGGTGGCCCTGAGGGTCAACTAATGATTATGCCTACAAGTTTCTGTAAATGCAGAAATATTTCCTAAAACCACTGCTTACTGTTATGAATAAATAATAATAATAATAATTATTATTATTATATATTTTTTTTATTATGTTATATTTCGTAACTGCAAAAATATACCAACACTATGAATAAATAAATGTCGCCACATTTTTCAGCAACAATATTTTAACATTGCAAGCTTTTTATTTTAATCATAATTGAACTTCCAAAAACATCCCATCCATAAAATATGTAACTCTTTGCAAAAAAGAAAAGAAAATTCACCAAATAGGAAAAAACAAAAATACTCCGCAAGCAGTATTCAATCTTCTACATCAAAATATTTAATCTATTAAAAATAATTCAGTTCCTGCAAAGAATATTTAGTGTTGGGCAGAAACATTTACATTTTTCTAAGTCTGAACTCTTTTTAAATGCTCTGCATGAATATATTTAATAAAAATTATTTCAAATCTTGCAGCAAAAAGAAGAGAAAAAAAAAACAAAAACACCCACACAAGAAATGTCTGCCGAACAGAAAATATTCAGAAATATTGTTCACCTCTTTTGGTAAAAAAAAAAAATATATATATATATATATATATTTCAACTCCAGCATCCAATGTATAGTAATTTCCAAGAAAAAATAATTATTTGATGTTATGTCAAAAAAGCTGTTTAGAAAATGTCTTTTTTTGAAGCAAATATTTTAACTTCCACAAAGAAGTCCACCTTTTTTGGCAGACCAGCTAATAAATGTTCTAATGCTTTCACCTTCTGTGAAAATATGTCAAAGCCATTAAAATATATTAGACCTTCCACCAGAGCCATCTCTTGTGAAGGGGGAAATGATTCACTTTATTGCAAAGAATATTTCATCTTCAAAAATGTTCTCCTCTTGATGTGAAATCTATTTAAACTCCTGCAAAAATGGCCCTTAAAAGGCAAAAAAATAAATACATTAATAAATTAAATAAATAATCTTATCTTGAAAGAAAAGTCACCCTCCACAGAATAATTTCCCACCTATGTGAAAAATGTTTCACCCTCTGCAAAGAAAATCTCCTCTTCTGCAAACAGTTTCAGCTTTTGTGCCTTGCACAACAATCCCCCTCCTCCCTGCTCTTCTTCCTCACATCAGGAACATTTCTCTGTTAGAGCACACTCCTGTAGGTACACAGTTTGATCCTCTAGGTGGCGCTATGAATGTCGTTGGTTTGAAAATCCACCAAGAGGAAAGAAGAAGAGAAGACCATGGACCCACTCTGGTCAGTATTTGTTTATGTATGTGGACCATGGAGTCTATCCTGCTACTGCTGATCCTTTTAGAGACTCCCACAGCTCCCCTCTTCCTACCTCCACGTCTACCGTGCAGCTCAGAGGATAATGTGCTAGAGCACGGCGGCATTCACATTTCCCACCAGCTGTGACTGAGTAAACATGGATCTGGATTGATACTGCCTCTATAAGTGAACAAAATAAAGCCTAAATATTCTGAAATGTTTGTGTAGTCCATTGAAACATCTTTGCTTGATTTTGAAATGTATTTGTATTCATAAAACATTTTAGTCTTTAATTTAATTATGTTTCTTGTTGTCATGAACTATTTTTACAGTTGACCTTCAGGGCCACCGCACGTTTAAGAGGGACAGGCGTTCAGAAGCAGCTCCATCTCTCTCGGCGGCTGCAGATGTTTAAGCTCACTCTTCCTGACACGGTAATTGCCCGGGGAGCCGAGGTATCGTTAAACGACGCTCAGCGTGGCCTGCAGAAATGAAAGGACGATGAAATGAATTAAAATTCTTGTGTGAAAAGCTGAAAATAAACAGCGAGCCTGACGTGGCACCGACGGCCCACAGAGATCGACTCTGGGATTTCTCACAGTTCAGACTTCCAGCACTGACACGGCGGCGAGGCCGGAGTTCTCCTCACCTCTGTGACAGCTCAGGTGTGAAAGTTTCACCATCAGGAGTCCCACCACCCCAAGAGCCTGGAATTAAACCAGACCAGGAATAAGACCAGACCAGCAATTAGACCAGACCAGGAATTAAACGAGACCAGCCGGGAATCAAACCAGACCAGGAATTAAACCAGACCAGGAACTCTAGACCAGACCAGGAATTAAACCAGACCAGGAATTAGACCAGACCAGCAATTAGACCAGACCAGGAATTAAACGAGACCAGCTGGGAATCAAACCAGACCAGGAATTAAACCAGACCAGGAACTCTAGACCAGACCAGGAATTAAACCAGACCAGGAATTAGACCAGACCAGCAATTAGACCACACCAGGAATTAAACCAGACCAGGAATTAGACCAGACCAGGAATTAGACCACACCAGCTGGGAATCAAACCAGACCAGGAATTAAACCAGGCCAGGAACTCTAGACCAGACCAGGAACTCTAGACCAGACCAGGAATTAAACCAGACCAGGAATTAGACCAGACCAGCAATTAGACCAGACCAGGAATTAAACGAGACCAGCTGGGAATCAAACCAGACCAGGAATTAAACCAGACCAGGAATTAGACCAGACCAGCAATTAGACCACACCAGGAATTAAACCAGACCAGGAATTAGACCAGACCAGGAATTAGACCACACCAGCTGGGAATCAAACCAGACCAGGAATTAAACCAGGCCAGGAACTCTAGACCAGACCAGGAATTAAACGAGACCAGCCGGGAATCAAACCAAACCAGGAATTAAACCAGACCAGGAACTCTAGACCAGACCAGGAATTAGACCAGACCAGCAATTAGACCAGACCAGGAATTAAACGAGACCAGCTGGGAATCAAACCAGACCAGGAATTAAACCAGACCAGGAACTCTAGACCAGACCAGGAATTAAACCAGACCAGGAATTAGACCAGACCAGCAATTAGACCACACCAGGAATTAAACCAGACCAGGAATTAGACCAGACCAGGAATTAGACCACACCAGCTGGGAATCAAACCAGACCAGGAATTAAACCAGGCCAGGAACTCTAGACCAGACCAGGAATTAAACCAGACCAGGAACTCTAGACCAGACCAGGAATTAAACCAGACCAGGAATTAGACCAGACCAGCAATTAAACGAGACCAGGAATTAAACGAGACCAGCTGGGAATCAAACCAGACCAGGAATTAAACCAGACCAGTAACTCTAGACCAGACCAGGAATTAAACCAGACCAGGAATTAGACCAGACCAGGAATTAGACCACACCAGCTGGGAATCAAACCAGACCAGGAATTAAACCAGACCAGCCGGGAATCAAACCAGACCAGGAATTAAACCAGACCAGCTGGGAATCAAACCAGACCAGGAATTAAACCAGGCCAGGAACTCGAGACCAGACCAGGAATTAAACGAGACCAGCCGGGAATCAAACCAGACCAGGAATCAAACCAGGCCAGGAACTCTAGACCAGACCAGGAATTAAACCAGACCAGGAACTCTAGACCAGACCAGGAATTAAACCAGACCAGGAATTAGACCAGACCAGCTGGGAATCAAACCAGACCAGGAATTAAACCAGACCAGGAACTCTAGACCAGACCAGGAATTAAACCAGACCAGGAATTAAACCAGACCAGGAATTAGACCAGACCAGGAATTAAACCAGACCAGGAATTAGACCAGACCAGCTGGGAATCAAACCAGACCAGGAATTAAACCAGACCAGGAACTCTAGACCAGACCAGGAATTAAACCAGACCAGGAATTAAACCAGACCAGGAATTAGACCAGACCAGGAATTAAACCAGACCAGGAATTAGACCAGACCGGGAATTAAACCAGACCAGCCTGGAATTAAACCAGACCAGCCTGGAATTAGACGAGACCAGGAATTAGACCAGACCAGGAATTAAACGAGACCAGCCTTGAATTAAACCAGACCAGGAATTAGACCAGACCAGGAATTCTAGACGAGACCAGGAATTAGACCAGCCCAGGAATTAAACGAGACCAGGAATTAGACCAGACCAGGAATTAGACCAGACCAGGAATTAAACCAGACCAGGAATTAAACCAGATCAGGAACTCTAGACCAGACCAGGAATTAATCCAGACCAGGAATTAGACCACACCAGCTGGGAATCAAACCAGACCAGGAATTAAACCAGACCAGCCGGGAATCAAACCAGACCAGGAATTAAACCAGACCAGCTGGGAATCAAACCAGACCAGGAATTAAACCAGGCCAGGAACTCGAGACCAGACCAGGAATTAAACCAGACCAGCCGGGAATCAAACCAGACCAGGAATCAAACCAGGCCAGGAACTCTAGACCAGACCAGGAATTAAACCAGACCAGGAACTCTAGACCAGACCAGGAATTAAACCAGACCAGGAATTAGACCAGACCAGCTGGGAATCAAACCAGACCAGGAATTAAACCAGACCAGGAACTCTAGACCAGACCAGGAATTAAACCAGACCAGGAATTAAACCAGACCAGGAATTAGACCAGACCAGGAATTAAACCAGACCAGGAATTAGACCAGACCAGCTGGGAATCAAACCAGACCAGGAATTAAACCAGACCAGGAACTCTAGACCAGACCAGGAATTAAACCAGACCAGGAATTAAACCAGACCAGGAATTAGACCAGACCAGGAATTAAACCAGACCAGGAATTAGACCAGACCGGGAATTAAACCAGACCAGCCTGGAATTAAACCAGACCAGCCTGGAATTAGACCAGACCAGGAATTAAACCAGACCAGGAATTAAACGAGACCAGCCTTGAATTAAACCAGACCAGGAATTAGACCAGACCAGGAATTCTAGACGAGACCAGGAATTAGACCAGCCCAGGAATTAAACGAGACCAGGAATTAGACCAGACCAGGAATTAGACCAGACCAGGAATTAAACCAGACCAGGAATTAAACCAGATCAGGAACTCTAGACCAGACCAGGAATTAATCCAGACCAGGAATTAGACCAGATCAGCCCAGGAATCAACCCAGACCAGGAATTAAACCAGACCAGGAATTAAATCAGACCAGCCTGGAATTAAACCAGACCAGGAATTAGACTAGACCAGGAATTAAACCAGACCAGGAATTAAACGAGACCAGCCTGGAATTAAACCAGACCAGGAATTATACCAGACCAGAAACTCTAGACCAGCCAGGAATTAGACCAGACCAGGAATTAGACCAGACCAGGTATTAGACCAGACCAGGAACTCTAGACCAGACCAGGAATTAAACCAGACCAGGAATTAGACCAGACCAGCAATTAGACCAGACCAGGAATTAAACGAGACCAGCCTGGATTCAAACCAGACCAGGAATTAAACCAGACCAGGAACTTTAGACCAGACCAGGAATTAAACCAGACCAGCCTGGAATTAAACCAGACCAGCCTGGAATTAAACCAGACCAGGAATTAGACCAGACCAGGAATTAGACCAGACCAGGAATTAAACCAGACCAGGTATTAAATCAGACCAGGAACTCTAGACCAGACCAGGAATTAAACCAGACCAGGAATTAAACCAGACCAGGAACTCTAGACCAGACCAGGAATTAAACCAGACCAGGAATTAGACCAGATCAGGAATTAAACCAGACCAGCCGGGAATCAAACCAGACCAAGAATTAAACCAGACCAGGAATTAGACCAGACCAGGAATTAAACGAGACCAGCCGGGAATCAAACCAGACCAAGAATTAAACCAGACCAGGAATTAGACCAGACCAGGAATTAAACCAGACCAGGAATTAGACCAGACCACAAATTAAACGAGACCAGGAACTCTGGACCAGCCAGGAATTAGACCAGACCAGGAATTAGACTAGACCAGGAATTAAACCAGACCAGGAATAAGACCAGACCAGGAATTAGACCAGACCAGGAGATGAACCAGACCAGGAATTGAACCAGACCAGGAATTAAATCAGACCAGGAATTAAATCAGACCAGGAATTAAATCAGACCAGCCTGGAATTAAACCAGACCAGGAATTAGACCAGCCCAGGAATCAAACCAGACAAGGAATTAAACCAGACCGGGAATTAAATCCGACCAGCCTGGAATTAAACCAGACCAGGAATTAGACTAGACCAGGAATTAAACCAGACCAGGAATTAAACGAGACCAGCCTGGAATTAAACCAGACCAGGAATTAGACCAGACCAGGAATTAAACCAGACCAGGAATTAGACCAGACCAGGAATTAAACCAGACCAGGAATCAAACCAGACCAGGCATTCTAGACCAGACCAGGAATTGGACCAGCCCAGGAATTGGACCAGCCCAGGAATTAAACGAGACCAGGAATTAAACGAGACCAGCCGGGATTCAAACCAGACCAGGAATTAAACCAGACCAGGAACTTTAGACCAGACCAGGAATTAAACCAGACCAGCCTGGAATTAAACCAGACCAGGAATTAGACCAGACCAGGAATTAAACCAGACCAGGAATTAGACCAGACCAGGAATTAAACCAGACCAGGAATTAGATGAGACCAGCCTTGAATTAAACCAGACCAGGAATTAGACCAGACCAGGCATTCTAGACCAGACCAGGAATTGGACCAGCCCAGGAATTAAACGAGACCAGGTATTAAACCAGACCAGGAACTCTAGATCAGACCAGGAATTACACCAGACCAGGAATTAGACCAGACCAGCCGGGAATCAAACCAGACCAGGTATTAAACCAGACCAGGAACTCTAGATCAGACCAGGAATTAAACCAGACCAGGAATTAAACGAGACCAGCCGGGAATCAAACCAGACCAGGAATTAAACAGGACCAGGAATTAGACCAGACCAGGAATTAAACCAGACCGGCCGGGAATCAAACCAGACCAGGAATTAAACCAGACCAGGAATTAGACCAGATCAGGAACTCTAGACCAGCCTGGGAATTAAACCAGACCAGGAATTAAACGAGACCAGGAATTAGACCAGACCAGGAATTAGACTAGACCAGGAATTAAACCAGACCAGGAATTAAACGAGACCAGCCTGGAATTAAACCAGACCAGGAATTAGACCAGACCAGGAATTAAACCAGACCAGGAATTATACCAGACCAGAAACTCTAGACCAGCCAGGAATTAGACCAGACCAGGAATTAAACGAGACCAGACAGGAATCAAACCAGACCAGGAATTAAACCAGACCAGGAATTAGACCAGACCAGGTATTAAACCAGACCAGGAATTAGACCAGACCAGGAATTAAACCAGACCAGCCGGGAATTAAACCAGACCAGGAACTTAAGACCAGACCAGGAATTAAACCAGACCAGGAACTTAAGACCAGACCAGGAATTAAACCAGACCAAGAATTAGACCAGACCAGGAATCAGACCAGACCAGGAATTAATCCAGACCAGGAATTGGACCAGACCACAAATTAAACGAGACCAGGAATTAGACTAGACCAGGAATTAGACCAGAGCCTGGAATTAAACCAGACCAGGAACTCTAGACCAGCCAGGAATTAGACCAGCCCAGGAATTCAACGAGACCAGGAATTATACCAGACCAGGAGTTAAACCAGACCAGGAATTAGACCAGACCAGCCATGGAATTAAACCAGACCAGGAATTAGACCAGACCAGGAATTAGACCAGACAAGCCTGGAATCAAACCAGACTAGGAATTAGACCACACCAGGAATTAAATCAGACCAGCCTGGGAATTAAACCAGACCAGGAATTAAACGAGACCAGGAATTAGACCAGACCAGGAATTAGACTAGACCAGGAATTAAACCAGACCAGGAATTAAACGAGACCAGACAGGAATCAAACCAGACCAGGAATTAAACCAGACCAGGAATTAGACCAGACCAGGTATTAAACCAGACCAGGAATTAGACCAGACCAGGAATTAAACCAGACCAGCCGGGAATCAAACCAGACCAGGAATTAAACCAGACCAGGAACTTAAGACCAGACCAGGAATTAAACCAGACCAGGAACTAAAGACCAGACCAGGAATTAAACCAGACCAGGAATTAGACCAGACCAGGAATTAAACCAGACCAAGAATTAGACCAGACCAGGAATCAGACCAGACCAGGAATTAATCCAGACCAGGAATTGGACCAGACCACAAATTAAACGAGACCAGCAATTAGACTAGACCAGGAATTAGACCAGAGCCTGGAATTAAACCAGACCAGGAACTCTAGACCAGCCAGGAATTAGACCAGCCCAGGAATTAAACCAGACCAGGAATTATACCAGACCAGGAGTTAAACCAGACCAGGAATTAGACCAGACCAGCCATGGAATTAAACCAGACCAGGAATTAGACCAGACCAGGAATTAGAACAGACAAGCCTGGAATCAAACCAGACTAGGAATTAGACCACACCAGGAATTAAATCAGACCAGCCTGGTAATTAAACCAAACCAGGAATCAAACCAGACAGGGAATTTAACCAGACCAGACCAGGAATTAAACCAGACCCGGAATTAGACCAGACCAGGAATTAAACGAGACCAGCCTGGAATTAAACCAGACCAGGAATTAAACCAGACCAGGAGATGAACCAGACCAGGAATTAGACCAGCCCAGGAATTAAATCAGACCAGCCTGGAATCAAACCAGACTAGGAATTAGACCACACAAGGAATTAAATCAGACCAGGAATTCTAGACCAGACCAGGAATTAAACCAGACCAGGAATTAGACTATACCAGGAATTAAACCAGACCAGGAATTAAACGAGACCAGCCTGGAATTAAACCAGACCAGGAATTAAACCAGACCAGGAATTAGACCAGACCAGGAATTAAACCAGACCAGCCGGGAATTAAACCAGACCAGGAATCAAACCAGACCAGGAATTATACCAGACCAGAAACTCTAGACCAGCCAGGAATTAGACCAGACCAGGAATTAAACGAGACCAGACAGGAATCAAACCAGACCAGGAATTAAACCAGACCAGGAATTAAACCAGACCAGCAATTAGACCAGACCAGGAATTAAACCAGACCAGCCGGGAATCAAACCAGACCAGGAATTAAACCAGACCAGGAACTTAAGACCAGACCAGGAATTAAACCAGACCAGGAACTTAAGACCAGACCAGGAATTAATCCAGACCAGGAATTGGACCAGACCACAAATTAAACGAGACCAGGAATTAGACTAGACCAGGAATTAGACCAGAGCCTGGAATTAAACCAGACCAGGAACTCTAGACCAGCCAGGAATTAGACCAGCCCAGGAATTCAACAAGACCAGGAATTAGACCAGACCAGGAATTAAATCAGACCAGCCTGGGATCAAACCAGACCAGGAGTTAAACCAGACCAGGAATTAGACCAGACCAGCCATGGAATTAAACCAGACCAGGAATTAGACCAGACCAGGAATTAAACCAGACCAGCCTGAAATTACACCAGACCAGGAATTAGACCAGACCAGGAATTAAACCAGACCAGGAATTAGACTAGACCAGGAATTATACCAGACCAGGAATTACACTAGACCAGGAATTAAACCAGACCAGGAATTAAACCAGACCAGGAACTCTAGACCAGACCAGGACTTAAACCAGACCCGGACTTAAACCAGACCAGGAACTCTAGACCAAACCAGGAATTAAACCAGACCAGGAATTAGACCAGACCAGGAGATGAACCAGACCAGAAATTAGACCAGACCAGGAATTAAATCAGACCAGCCTGGGAATTAAACCAGACCAGGAATTAGACCAGACCAGGAATTAAACGAGACCAGCCGGGAATCAAACCAGACCAGGAATTAAACCAGACCAGGAATTCTAGACCAGACCAGGAATTAAACCAGACCAGCCTGGAATTAAACCAGACCAGGAATTAAACCAGACCAGGAATTAGACCAGACCAGGAATCGGACAAGACCAGGAATTAAACCAGACCAGCCTGGAATTAAACCAGACCAGGAATTAGACCAGACCAGGAATCGGACAAGACCAGGAATTAAACCAGACCAGCCTGGGAATTAAACCAGACTAGGAATTAGACCAGGAAATAGACCAGACCAGGAATTAGACCAGACCAGCCTGGAATTAAACCCGACCAGGAATTAGACCAGACCAGGAATTAAACCAGACCCGGAATTAGACCAGACCAGGAATTAAACGAGACCAGACCAGGAATTAAAGGAGACCAGCCTGGAATTAAACCAGACTAGGAATTAAACCAGATCAGGAACTCAAGACCAGCCTGGGAATTAAACCAGACCAGGAATTAGACCAGACAAGGAATCAAACCAGACCAGGAATTATACCAGACCAGAAACTCTAGACCAGCCAGGAATTAAACCAGACCATGAATTAGACCAGACCAGAAACTCTAGACCAGCCAGGAATTAAACCAGACCAGGAATTAGACCAGACAAGGAATCAAACCAGACCAGGAATTAAACCAGACGAGAAACTCTAGACCAGCCAGGAATTAAACCAGACCAGGAACTCAAGACCAGCCTGGAATCAAACCATACCAGGAATTAAACCAGACCAGAAGTTAAACCAGATTAGGAACTCTAGACAAGCCTGGAATCAAACCAGACCAGGAATTATACCAGACCAGAAACTCTAGACCAGCCAGGAATTAAACCAGACCAGGAACTCAAGACCAGCCTGGAATCAAACCAGACCAGGAATTAAACCAGACCAGGAACTCTAGACCAGACGGGAATTAAACCAGACCAGGAATTAAACTTGACTTGGAATTAAACCAGACCAGAGCTTTAGACCAGCATGGAATATCCCCAGGAGTTCAATTCAGAGCACTTAGCTAAAAATGTTTTAAAAAAATAAACAGGAGAAAATTAACATCAGAGTGATTCTAACTGTTGAGTGATCATCAGATTGACTCTGTGACTGTTGAGTGGTCATCAGAGTGACTCTGTGACTGTTGAGTGGTCATTAGAGTGACTCTGTGACTGTTGCATGGTTTTCAGATTGACTCTGTGACTGTTGAGTGGTCATCAGAGTGACTCTGTGACTGTTGAGTGGTCATCAGAGTGACTCTGTGACTGTTGAGTGGTCATCAGAGTGACTCTGTGACTGTTGAGTGGTCATCAGAGTGACTGTGACTGTTGCACGGTCATCAGAGTGACTCTGTGACTGTTGAGTGGTCATCAGAGTGACTCTGTGACTGTTGAGTGGTCATCAGAGTGACTCTGTGACTGTTGAGTGGTCATCAGAGTGACTCTGTGACTGTTGAGTGGTCATCAGAGTGACTCTATGACTGTTGAGAGGTTACCAGAGTCACTTTGTGACTGTTGAGTGTTTAAAACAAGATAATAAGATAATCAGGAATAAACCAGAACTTTGCTCGTTTGTCCTCAGGTATTTGTTTTGTGATAAATGTTTTATTTAAAGTTACTATTTTTTGTTAATTATCTTGCCCATTTATCTTTATCACCTGTTTTTTCAAAGCGTTCAGATTGTGGCATGTGCAGCTGATGTAATGAAATCAATGAGTGATGGAGTTTATAATTAATATCAGTGAACACATTTGTGATTATGATTTCTGCCATAAAGGAGCAGTCCTATTAGAGCCTTTATATTTTTATTTAACATGTAGTACTCTGTATTCCAGTTTCAGAGCTGTTCCTGTGAAAGTCAAATGAAATCTGGTCTGCGTCCTATCAGCTCTGGGTGCTCTGGCTGGGCAGGGACACGTTTATGTCCGTTACATTTTTGTTTATAGAGGAGAATAAAAGTTTAAATCAGCTCTATCGCTGCCAAATGAAATCTCAGAATGTTTTTTAACACTCAGTATTAATGCGTTTGCGTCATTTTTGTACAGACGTATTATTGTTTTCTCTCAAATGTCCTTCTGGAGCTTGGAGTGGTTTATTCGTGTTTACAATGGCTCTCAGGAGCTCTGATGTCATCCCGCTCTAAAACAGCGCTCCAGCAACACCTCGTTACTCGGCCCGCTCGCCCTGCTGTTGCCTTTGCCCCCTCAACCTCTCGAGGTGCCCATTTGGTGACGCACACAGGACCCCCTTTCTGCAGAAGCCTGCCCCTGACCCGCTCAGCTGCCCCCCCCGGTCCTTGGTGTGCATTACATACAGCAAGTGCAAATTAGGTTAGTGAGTAATATCCAGCAGACGGGGGCCGCCGGGGCCCATGCCAGCGCTCATGAGTACGTTAAGGAAAACAGTTACCGAGCTGTGATTATCAGGGGGGGGATTAGAGCGGGATTTGGCCGGCCGTAAATATATCACAGCTTCATTAAACATGGACAGAGCCAGAGGGAGCAAACGGGATGAGGGCTTTGGGACAGGGGCTGTGGGGGCCTCTAGTTTGGTTTGCAGGATCGGGGTTGGGGGTCTGGTCAAGGCTTAGCTAATTCTCTTAGAAGGGGGGTTGTGAGGACTGAAAAACCCTCTGAGAGCTCTTCATTAGGAAACCCCCCCCACCCCACACCACCAGTGCAGCAGCATGAAACAGCTGAGGGTGAAAGCTGAGAGGAGCCTTGATTTGGAGCGTTTATGCCTCATCACTGTCCGGTGGGGGCTCAGTTTACACCGCAGGGGGGCCGGGTCACCAGTAGCCAGATTAGCTTTGATGCAGTTTGGAGAAATTTCACAAACAAGCAGCAGAGTTCAGAGGGATTATTTTGTCTGAATTGATTCAAGAAATGTGCAAAAATGCAGCACAGTGGCAAGACACGACTTTTGGTTTTTGATTAAAAAAACGGCAGGAGGTAAAACTTGGATGACCATGGAGAGCAGTGGTTTTCAATGGTGTTGCCTGGTTGAGGCAAGTCTTGCTGTTCCTTGAGATTTTGGTTTGATCTCAGGTGTGCTTTGGGCAAAAAAAATTTGAAAAACATGGATGACTGTGCTTTTATGCTGCTAAAATCACCAAAAAGCTGATTTCATTACATTTTTTATTAGAAGACCATGGCTCAGTCCCATTTTTAAGTTCACCTCCACCCCTTGATTCTGAGAGCCTCCTTTCCTCATCAGACAGAGGGTGGAGAGGTGAAATCATCCCTCTATGAAAGAGGATGGCCCTCCAAGATCCTAAATTTGTGTCCAGCAGTCGTTAACAAGGCCACACATAGAGGGGGAAAGGTGAAAGCTTTCTGGTGCTGAAGCTTTGGAGGGAAAACGTACATCTATACAAAATGTATCAATCTGATCTACATTCTCATTATCACTACAGATGCGTGATACTGGACGTTTGTTGATATCTGATTTTCCAAAATTAACAGTGTCAGTGTAGCCAATACAGAAATCAATACAAAAATATAGATCTAGTTAAGGTATAAGACTTCAGGCCATTTAACAAGAAAAAGGTCAAGGAATGAGGATGAAAAAGGACAAGACTTAATATCTGTTGGTACTGACTAAAACTCTATTCATTTAGTGCATATGGCAGATATTTAAGGCTAATAACAGCCCATATATACGGCTGATTTAGAACATTATTTACAGCTGATAAAAGCCAGTATTAACTGATCATATAGTCTGATATTCTGGCTAATAAAGACTGATAATTACAGTAGATGTAGACTGATAATTAAAGCTGATATTGGCCCATATTTAAAACTGCAAGAGTCCCAAATGCACAAATGAAATAGGCTGAAAAGCCTAGGTGATGTATGTTAATATTTAAAGCTTATTTAGAACTAAAATTGTGGGTGATTAAAGCTGACATAAGCTGGGATTTACAGCCAATATAAGCCATATATACAGATGATTTGGCCTATTACAACTAATGCAGTCTGATAATTACAGCAGAGATAGACTAATATTTAGAGCTGATATTGACTAGTATTACAGGGGCCAGTGCTGGAGTATTTACAGCAGGGGCCGATACTGGAGTATTTACAGCAGGGGCCGATACTGGAGTATTTACAGCAGGGGCCGATACTGGAGTATCTACAGCAGGGGCCAGTGCTGGAGTATTTACAGCAGGGGCCGATACTGGAGTATCTACAGCAGGGGCCGATACTGGAGTATTTACAGCAGGGGCCGATACTGGAGTATTTACAGCAGGGGCCGATACTGGAGTATTTACAGCAGGAGCCAATACTGGAGTATCTACAGCAGGGGCCAGTACTGCAGTATCTACAGCAGGGGCCGATACTGGAGTATTTACAGCAGGGGCCGATACTGGAGTATTTACAGCAGGGGCCGATACTGGAGTATTTACAGCAGGGGCCGATACTGGAGTCTCTACAGCAGGGGCCGATACTGGAGTATTTACAGCAGGGGCCAGTACTGGAGTATTTACTGCAGGGGCCAGTACTGGAGTATTTACTGCAGGGGCCAGTACTGGAGTATTTACAGCAGGGGCCAGTACTGGAGTATTTACTGCAGGGGCCAGTACTGGAGTATTTACAGCAGGGGCCGATACTGGAGTATTTACAGCAGGGGCCGATACTGGAGTATTTACAGCAGGAGCCAATACTGGAGTATCTACAGCAGGGGCCAGTACTGCAGTATCTACAGCAGGGGCCGATACTGGAGTATTTACAGCAGGGGCCGATACTGGAGTATTTACAGCAGGGGCCGATACTGGAGTCTCTACAGCAGGGGCCGATACTGGAGTATCTACAGCAGGGGCCGATACTGGAGTATTTACAGCAGGGGCCAGTACTGGAGTATTTACTGCAGGGGCCAGTACTGGAGTATTTACTGCAGGGGCCAGTACTGGAGTATTTACTGCAGGGGCCAGTACTGCGGTATTTACAGCAGAAGGAGAAGCCACCATAATAACACTGTAATATTAGACTCCTGCTCCTTATTTTTCTTTCAGATCCTGCATGTGTCATGTTGGGCTCCCTCCTACAAATAGGAATTGAGGGTATTACTCCGTGGTATTCCAGTCTGGCTCATGAACAGACGATCCAAATGGAAGCCAGGTCCCATCTCTCTGCCACAAAATGGCATGGCTGTTAAGAAGGAAAATAGAAGAGACGAGAGGCTGGGAGATCAGATTATCATTAAGTAGCACCAGATCTGCTGGTATTTTGTCGAGAGATTTGGGTCTTAAATCTCTGCTTCAAAGTGGCTAATTACGCTAAGTCCTGATTTCATGGTCACAGCTGCTCTTTATTACCAATCACAACAGCTCAGCAGACTTCTGCGGCCGCTCGGCAGCACGAGAAGCTGCGGCTTATCTCTGCCGTATCCATGTCAGAGAGACGCTCAGCAGAAACATCTGGACTGATAACTCTGTCTCGTCTTCATCATCATCAGCAGAAACACCAGATTCCAGGGATTTACCTTTACTGTTAGTACAAGAGCAAAAAACCCTGTGAGTTCTTGCTCATCACCTCCCTGGATCCCTCTCCCTTCATGCTCCGTCTCACCACTCGCTCGCACTTTAAAGCAGCATGTCACACTGGATCAGCAGCCGTGGAGGCTCCAGTTAGAGCTCAGACGTCTACACGCTGTTCAACTTCCTGCAGTCATCGGCTGTCAACAGCACGTCACGTTTCTGAGCCTCCCTGCGAGGACGCTTCAGCCTGCTGGGTATGAAATGGAGGGATGGATCATACTGGGCTTTTGTTGACCTTTAATATGCTGATAATTCCAGACTCTCCCCAAAGAGAGGCTGAGTCAATCAGAGTTGAGAGAGGAAGTAGACAGTCTGAAAAACTATCCCCACTCCTAATTTATTTCTTTCTTTGGCATATTTGCCATACTTAAATGTTTAAGATCATCAAAAATAATTTAAGATTACACAAAGATAACCAGAGTAAGGACAAAATTCAGTTTTTAAATGATGAATATCAATTAAATAGAACCAGTCTGATGAAGTGAAATGTCATCATGGCGCCATCTAAAGAAATTCAAGAACAGATGAGAAGCAAAGTCAGTCTGAAATGTTACAAAGACATTTCCAAGGCTTTCAGACTCCAGCCAACCATGCTGAGAGCCATTATCCACAAATGGAGAAAACTTGGAAAAGTAGTGAACCCTCCCAGGAGTGGCTGGCTACCAAAATGACTCTAAGAGTGCATGGATGACTCATCCAAGAGGTCACCAAAGAACCCAGAACATCTCAAGACCTGCAGGCCACAATGACTCAGTGTTCATGATCCAACAATAAGGAAGAGACTGGGAAAAACATCCATGAGAGAGTAACAAGGCAAAACCACTGCAGACCAAAAAGAACACAAAGGTTCATCTCACATTTGCCAACGACTATCTCAATGATCCCCAAGACTTTTGGAGAAATATTCTGTGGACTGACGAGACAGGAGGTAAACTTTTTGGAAGGCGTGCGGCCTGTTACATCTGGGGTAAAAAATCATCATAGCAACAGTCAAACATGGTGGGGGTAGAGTGGTGGTCTGGGTCTGCTTTGCTGCTTCAGGACCTGGACCGCTTGCTATGATTGATGGAACCATGAAATCTTCTCTTTAGCAGAAAATCTTGAAGATAATGCTCGTCCATTGAAACACACCAGCTAGTCCACCTCTGAAAGAAACATAAAAGGAAGGTTTTGGAGGGACCTAGTCAGAGATAAGGGGTCTGGCTGCAGACTATTCTTCTGACGGCCACTCTCACAGACCACTCTCTAATCTGAGAAGCCATATAATCTTAGGAAGGAAGTGCCATAAACTGCTGGTATAAAATATTTCCAGTTTTAGATAAAACAAAAACAATCATCTTTATTCAGAAACTGTCTGCCACTTACATTCATGAAATAACCACATTGCAAATGTTACAGACTGATTAACATGTCGTTATTAAAGCAGAGGAAAGGCTCAGAACTCTAATCCAGGGATTTCATTATTTTAAAAACCCATTTTAGAAATAGTTACATGAACAGTAGCTTGCTTTAGCTTTGTTAGCCTTAGCTAAAGCAAACGTAGCGATCCTAGCTACATAAGCCATTGCAGCTATGTTTGCTTTAACAACTCAAGATTTAGCAAACATGGCTAAAGCTACTGTAGCTAGATAACTTAGCGACATAGATAACATATCTCAGTAGCTTACATAGCTGCTTTGTGGCTTAGCTTTAGCTAGATTAGCTACATAGCTCTGTAATATGTAGCTAAGTCAGCTTTATAAACGTGAGCTTTTGCACTCATAGCTAAAGCTAACTTAGCTATGTAGATAACAAGGATATGTAGCTTACAAGCTGCATGAGTTTAGCTTTTGCTATGTTAGCTACATAACTACATCAGTGATAGCAAGGCTAGCTACATAACTGTTATCTATAGCTTAGCACATTTTAGAAAAGTTAGCTTCAGCAAAATTAGCTGAGGCTAACTTTGCTGTGTACATAATGTAGAAACATGGCTTACATGGCTGCTTTGCTCATTTAGCTTTAGCTACATTAGCCATGTAGCTCTGTTATCCATAGCTACATAATTCACATTACTACACAAGCCAACGTAGCTAAGCAAATTTTAGCGATGTAAGTGTCAGCAAATGTAGCTAAAGC
The DNA here is from genome assembly GCF_018320785.1 of Cheilinus undulatus. NCBI lineage: Eukaryota > Metazoa > Chordata > Actinopteri > Labriformes > Labridae > Cheilinus > Cheilinus undulatus. The sequence continues at coordinate 43,055,074 of NC_054882.1, forward strand.
TAACTTTTGGATGAAGATATTGGTAGCTAACATAGCTGCTTTGTGAGCTTAGCTTCAGCTACGTTAGCTGCATACAATACACAGATAACATACAGAGCTTAACAAATGTATCAGACCAGCTGTCATCTCTGTCTCAGAGACCATCCAGCATCATGAAGTGCTTTAATGCGGACTCTTTCATTTTCAGTCAGCTCTTCACATTTTACCATTTTTAACAGGAATGAGGAATTTCAAACTGAATTCACCCAAATTTGAGCCGGCTCACTGGGCTTCTCTGAGAAGTCAGAAATGAATCAAGCATAACATTCAACCACTAAAACTCATTTTTCTGTTCAGGAATGACAGTAAATAACTATAATCTGACATATTAATCAGAAATATTAATGTGCTTTACTATTTTTTCAGTTTTTTTGTAAATCAGTAAATTTGAAAATTCATGGATAACAATAATAATTCTATTTAGCATTAAAAATATCATTTGGGTTAAAGAGCTTCTACATATTGGTGTATTAACCATTGCAGAAACATCAAAATGATTTTGGTAATTACCAATGCTGTTAATTTAGGGCAGCTGTGGCAGAAACCTGACTGTGGTTAGGGTTAGGGTGGGCTAATACATTTGTTAAGCACTGTATCTCCATAGCTTACATATCTGCTTTTTTGCTTAGCTTTAGCTACGATAGCTACATAGCTCTGTAATCGGTAGCTAATTCAGCTTTAAAAACGTGAGCTTTTGCACACATATCTAAACCTAACTTAGCTATGTAGATAAAAAAGATATGTAGCTTACAAGCTGTTTTGTGAGTTAAGCTTTTGCTACGTTAGCTACATAACTACATTAGTGATAGCTATGTTAGCTACATAACTGTTATCTATAGCTTAGTATCCTTCAGAAATGTGAGCTTCAGCAAAATTAGCTAAGGCTAACTTTGCTGTGTACATAGTGTAGATACATGGCTGACATGGCTGCTTTGCTGGTTTAGCTTTAGGTACATTAGCGATGTAGCTCTGTTATCTATAGCTATGTAATTCACATGACTACATAAGCCAATGTAGCTAAGCAAGCTTTAGCAATGTAAGCTTCAGCAAATGTAGCTAAAGCTAACTTTTGGATTAAGATATTGGTAGCTAACATAGCTGCTTTGTGAGCTTAGCTTCAGCGATGTTAGCTACATAGCTTATGTAGCTAACATAGCTATGTGAGCCTTGCTGGCTGTGTTAGAATGACCTTTTTTCTGTTCGCAGACTGCTTACTCAGCTTTATTTAACGTTTTCTAACCAGGTTCCACTGGTCAGGTCTTTTCTAACTTCTGGTTTCCCAGCTGTTACCTCTTAGCTTTAGCAGAACCCTGAACGTTTTAGTGTGTATGTCTGTTCTGAGATATGAGGTGTCTCAAATGAACGGCCTGTGAGAGTGGCCATCAGAGATGAACAGTCTGCAGCCAGACTGTCTTGAATCAAACCTAAAATCTGACTTAAATCTGACTGATGCTGTGGCATCTTAATCTTGCGAAGCAGATGGATTTGCCCATTTCCTTGTTTCTCACTGGCGAATCCATCTTCAAAGCTCCAGTCTGAACCGTTTGGGCCCGGTTAGAAAGTGACAGGACCAATCAGCTAGGAGGGGCGGTACTTTCAGTTGCAGCAGAGTCGTGACGTAAACAGGCAGCAGCAAGAGCTGGTGCAGTTATGGAGGAAGAGATTAGCGTGGATGCTGCTGAAGCGCCAGTTTGATCAGAACTTGACCACATTTCTTTGTTGAAAGAAGAACAAAGAACAGCAGTGAGTTGTTTTCTTTTCAAAAACCACAAAAGTCGAGTACTGACATGTCTATAGTCGTCATGTTTCGCGTTATTCCTCAGGAGCTGCGCACGCGCAGCTCAATAGCGGCTACGTCACGTTTTGTTGCTCTGATTGGCCTGTAGAGATGTGACGGACAGAACGTTCATCCAATCACACTCCAAGTTTTTTTCAAAGCCTCTGCCTTTTCTCAAACATTTCCTATTGAAGCTTTCCCAGATGGATGTGTGAAACTAATCCATCTGGCGTGTCCGGTTAGTGGCATCTTGACATTTAAGCTGATATGAAAAAGGATGTTATCTAAATTTGCATTAGTTGCTCCGCCTTCTTTAAAATTCAAGTAAACAAGAAGGTTTAGCCAAATTTAAGTCTGTTTCTCAGTATCTAAGACTTTAATGACCTTCAGACCTCCTCATGTACTGGTTAGTCATTATACAGTCAGATAATGCTCTGACAGCGTTACCCATGATGCTCTTTGTCTAACAGCCGTCTCTCTCTGTCTCTCAGAGAATAAAATCCTCCACGTCTCTTCCAATCCGTCTCTCTCTCTCCCTGACTTTGACGATGTGCAGAGTGAACCTGATACTCCGACAGAGGAGTTTGACGTGATCAGCGTGTGATTGAAAGCGACACGCCGCTCTCTGTGGTCCAGCGCTCTGAGCTCACAACAATCACTCGACTTAGTTTCTCTTTAATAAAACATGTCTGCTGCTGGCGTGCTTGGCCTCCACCATTCCAGACGCAATCAGACTAATATTTTTGTCTTGAGTTACTAATGACTAATAATCACAGGCTAACATAGTGGAAACACTAAACTCTGCTTCTCTCTGCTGCATGAATCCTCCTCAGAGGCAGGATGACATTTTGGCTGAAGATCCGTCGTGTAACGAAGCGCAGCTCCAATAAAAAGTCCCTGATAAACTCTGTGTGCTCTACCTGCTCAGCGTCAAGTCTGATAATGGGGCTGGATGTGGACTTTATAACTGTATGAAGCTATGAGTCAGTGGTTATGACAACGCTCCACAAAGTCAAAACCCTTCTGCAGAAATGATTGGCCCTTAAACCTGGAAATGAATTAGCATTTTAGCATTGATTGTACTTTCTTTATGTGTCAAGTGCCTGACCCTCATTGGTTTTATAAGACACCAAAAATACCCCCCAGAAAAATCTGTGCATTACAGTCAATGACAAAGTCGCATGATCTTTTCCCTGCTCAGCTTTTCTTCCAGGCTCTGCACATAAAATCTTTAACAAAAAAAGGTTTCTTCTCCAAAGCAAAACTCATGTTTTGCTGCTTTTCATGTTTTTCATAAACGCTTAACGTTCCGTCTCCATCTTTCTTGAAACAATTACGTCAAACATAGCACAACCCACTTACCCTGCACGCGCATATCGAACTAAAACAACAATGGCGGATCACAGGGCTGTGTTCGTGCTGCAGAAGCTACTGAGCTCATTAAGGCTTTTACAGCACAATCTGATGCTCTTTTATCACCACCAAGAACAGTGGACACCAGATGTTCTTAGATCCTCCGTAGAAAACAACCAAAAGAAAAATTTCTGTCAGTTTTCTGTGATCTTCCCTTTTTTGGTGCATTTCCGTGGCAGTGTTACAGCACCACTTACTGGCTTGGCATATAAACTACAGCGTTTCAGTCATTTTCAGTGGTTCCATAACCTGACACTGGGAATCCATCTGGGAAAGCTTCAATAGGAAATGTTTGAGAAAAGGCAGAGGCTTTGAAAAAACTCGGAGTGTGATTGGGTTAATGTTCTGTCTGTCACATCTCTACGGGCCAGTCAGAGCAACAAAACACGTGACTGCTATCGAGCTGTGCGTGCGCAGCTCCTGAGGAATAACGCGAAACATGGCGACTATAGACATGTCAGTACTCGACTTTTGTGGTTTTTGAAAAGAAAACAACTCACTGCTGTTCTTTGTTCTTCTTTCAACAAAGAAATGTGGTCAAGTTCTGATCAAACTGGCGCTTCAGCAGCATCCACGCTAATCTCTTCCTCCATAACTGCACCAGCTCTCGCTGGCCTAGAGAAGTCTTGGACTGAAAAATATCAGTGTAGCGACACCGCCGGCCATCAGGCGAACTACAACAACATTGTGTGGCTCGCCGACGACGGCGCGCTCCTTGCTCATGAACGAGCCTCCGGTTTATCAGCTGATACGCAGACCACGGTGATTTACCGGCATCATGTATACAGAGGAGGTAAGTGAAGTTAAAAGTTCCACAAACTAAAAATAAAAATGAATAAAGTATATTTGAACCTCTAGAGCGGACACAGCACAAAATTAAAGGACGATATTTTCGGGACCATTTTTATGAATGAACAACTTCGCTACTTAGTGCAGCATTGACCAATTTTATTGTCTTTTTACGTGTGTAATGTGTGATGTGTATTGAATGGGACGCGTTTTAGAGCAGAAACAACAGGGCTAACGTTGCTTAGCTCTGCTAATGGAGCCTCGACCACAGATATCAGATAGCTGATGTGTTGAAGACATTTTACAAACTAAGTATCAAAAATAAACTCAGTAAGTTGAGTCCAGTGCCAGGAAGCAACAAAAAGATGCAATATTATCCGGAAAACACTAAATGAGCAACGTGACATTCTCATCATTTGGATAGCATCTTTGTAATCAAGCTAACGTGATGTAGCATATGGCATAAAACACTACATTGTATTTCATGGTCCAGAGTGATGCCTAACCTCCTCAACAGAAAGACGGCCATCTCTGGATCGGTATTTATCCCGAGCGAGGCTCCCTCCATTTCTCATATTTATCCATATTTATCCTCGATGTCCCCCTGCGTCGGTCACACTCTCTTTTAGCTTGACGGGCTTCAGCAGATAAAACTGTCTTAGTTTTTTATGTTTTCGCAGAGTTTGTGTGGGTGTTTGGGCTGAGCTAGCAGAAGCAGCCTTCTCCATTCAACACGCCGTTGTCAGGTATAAACAGAGCAAGGGGGCGCGCATTACGTAGTACCCGACGTCACTTCTGTTGAGATTTCGTGGAAAATTTGTCCCGAATTCCCGAGAAACGACTCCACAGGCTTATACAGGCAAACAAGGAAGACATAAAGAGCCTCATTGTTCACATCGAGATAGGTGCGCACCGTTATATACTCAAAAATGGGAAGTTTTAAAGCAAAAATCTTACATAGAGCCCTTTTAACGGGAACACTGATAAACCTGGTGCTGGTTACTGGTTAGACTGGAATGAAAACTGGAGGCTGAGACTGGCCTGCATGGAAAAGGCAAGGATGGAATGTTTTCTAAAGGTTTTCTCTATTGAATTCTCTCATCATCTTTCTTAAGCCTGTTAAAGACTTCAGTGTTGGTGAAGCTGGGGATGTTGGGGCTTTTTCTAGAGTAGGCCATAGTTGTGGTTTGAGCCTTTGAACAGAAAGCTGTGCTAAGAGACAAAACTTGTGACACGACTTTAAAATGATTCCTGGTCATTCTTGATGGATTTCTGCTCCTTGGAGGTTTGGTATCACGCTGTGTATCTCCAGTGATGAAAACACTCTGTGTGGGTGGAATAATATCAGGTTTTTTCAGTTTGAATGAAGTGAACAATTAGTGTAAATGCAGCGAGAGCGTGACAGCTTGAGACCTGAGATAACAAGACACCGGGTGTGATATGTTTTTGATATATTATTATCTGTATAATAAGTTTTTTTCCTCCATGATGGTGGCCGTGAGTGTGTTTCCCTCTCCATCAGCAGACCTAATATCAGACTCTGACTCCTCTCGTTCAGCGGCCTCCTATCATATTTAAAGCCTGATGATTGACTCCCCCCCTCCTGATGATGGCATATTTCTCATTTAGGTTAAATCAAAGAGACGTGGTGTCAGGCCTAACCGCTGCTCATTACCGCCATCGCAGGAGTACAGGGAGCAATTTACCTGCAGAGCAGCGGTAATGCTGAGTGGAAATAGACCGAGCAGGAGCTGAAATGATGTTTTTAATTATGTGGCACCTCTCCAGGCGTTCCCATGCTGAAACACGGGCCGCTGACATCCAAACTTCATTTCAATATTTGCAGACAGATGGGGGAAGGAGGGGAGGTGGGGGTGTTTGAGGGTGTGTTAGACATCTTTACACAGCGACCTCTGCTCAAACAAAACAGCAGCATCGCACAAAGTTGTCATGGCGTTGATTATCTGTTTAAGCGGGCGCCGTAGGCTCGTTTTCCTGTCGCTAACTCTCTCTAAGGCTTCAATCAGCAGCTTGATTCTCATTCATCTCCACTCTGAGCTGGTTATCATGACCAAAGCTGATCCTGCTGTGAGATCAGAGAGAAACTGTTAGAGATTCAAATAAAACAAGAATCAGAGAAATTAAAAGTCCAAAGTCCTGATGAACCCTGAGACCGGTCTCCACTCCCACTGAGGACAAAAACACATTTATGAAACATTAGAACGCTCCATCACGGTTCATCAGATGGTTAAAGATCCAGTTTGTTAAATAGATAAACTATACATGTATGAATAAAAAATAAATACAGTACCTTTAAAAAAATTCACTCCTTTAGATGTTTTACCCTTTTATCAGTCATGGTCATTTTAATTCTGATTTTCTGACAAAATCCATAAAACTCTTAAATGTCACGGTGAAAACAGATTTCTACAGGTAATGTCAACCAAGCAAAAAATATACAAAATAAAAACTAAAAAAGCACTCAGAGAGCACAGACCTCCACCATCAGCCCTCTTTCCCAATAGTGAAGACTCCTTTAAAAACATTGCTGGATCCAGACGGTGATCACTCCCAAAATCAGTTCTTCTTTATGCCATTTCTGACATTTCCTGAAAATTTCGTGAAAATACACCCATAACTTTTTGAGTTATGTTGCTAACAAACAAACTAACTAACTAACAAACGAACAAACCCACCCGATCACATAACCTCCTTGGCGGAGGTGATAACTTTTTTTGTATAGTACAGGTCCATCTAAAAACTGTAGAATATCATGAAAAAGTTCAACATTTTTTGTCACTCTTTTCTGAAAGGTAAACCCATGTATTATATAGACTCATTACACATAGAGTGAAATATTTCAAGCTTTTATTTCTTGAAATGTTGCTGATTATGACTTACAGATAATGAAAACCAAAAAATTAGAAAATTACTCAGAAAATTAGAATATTACATAAGATCAGTTTAAAAAAGGATGTTTTAAACAGAAATGTCAGGCTTCTGAAAAGTACGTTCACTTCTATGCATCAATACTTGGTTGGACCTCCTTTTGCATGAATTACTGCTTAAATGTGGCATGGCATGGAGGCGATCAGCCTGTGGCACTGCTCAGGTGTAATGGAAGCCCAGGTTGCTTTGATAGCAGGTCATCTGCATCATTTACGTTCTCATCTGCTCTTTTTAACCCTTTGCTGAAGCATCATACACATCTTGACTGAAAACAGAATCCCTGGTTGTTTGGACTGTACAAGAAGCTTTTCCCTTCATCAGTCCTTACAGATGTTTCATTTATTATTATTATATTTACTGTGATAGAAGACGACAGTGGAGAGATTTGGAAACAGGGAGGAGAGTGGGGAAAAACATGACAGCAAAGAGCCGCAGGCCGGATTCAAACCCGGGCCGCCCGTGTACATGGGGCATGCCTTAAACCACTCGACCATCTGCACACACCCCTATCTATGATTTTGTGTTGGATTTCAGTGATTACCTCTCCGGTCATCACTAATGATGTGGACTGTTTTCCCACTGACAGCGTGCTGCTTTGTTCTGATTCAGATGATAAAACGATAAGGTTGCTGTGTTTTTCTCTCAGGCTGTAATGTGTAACCCTACTACTGCGTTTAGATAGACCTAGCTAGTGGAGACGTATGAGTCTGTTTAGGTAAAGACCCAGATATTCATCACCTCTGGCTCAGGCCCTGCTGGTGTTAGTCTACACTGAGGATGAACCACAGCTGATCCAGAAGCAATAATCCTGATCTACCTGTCACACACTAGTTAATCAGGGTATATCTGACTAACAGGGAAGGAGTAATGGATTAAAATTTACTTTAACAATCTGCAGCAGTGGCACAGGGCATTAAAGTTTAACATTGAATGTAGACATTGAGGTGTGAGTGCTGAGTAGCTGCAGCTCCAACAGCAGACTCTGCAGGTCACTAAAAGCCCTTTATTTCAGAGGGGAACCACTCACAGGGGTCTCTCCTTCATCCAGCATATTTATTTGAGCTCTCTGTTGTTTTTACAGCGCAGAATAAATGGATCATGTGACACAGCAGGAGTCTGCACATTATCAGCACAGCTAATAAGTCACCATTAAGCCGCTCATTCCCACACAGACACAGGCCTGATGTCATTCAGCTCCCAGTCACAGGTTCTCAAAACTCTGCTCCATTTCTCTGGCAGAGAGGAACAATAAAAAAGATTGAAAGTTAGCTGGACGAGGAAATGTCGAGGTTCAGAAATCAGCTGCTGCTATGAGACGTTCGCGCTAACCTGACCCGAGGCGTCATTGTCCTGCTGCACAGATGAACAAATCTGATGCTCTGGCGAGTCATTAACCAGCCGGTTAACCAATGAGAATGCTCGTTCACAGCGCGGTGTAAAGCCGTGATATTTACATCATGTGACCATGCACTTAAAGCATTCCTTTAAAGGCGTTTAAGTGAATTAAAACAATCCTTTTGTAGTGTTTGTTAGTGTTTGTGTGCATGTGGGTGGGGAATGATAACTACTTCCTGAATTCATGGTCACATGACAACACCTTTGTTCCACATAGCCCACCCCCCCATCACTACTTCAGCTGTCCAGTGTATGAGGGACATCATGATAGTCACCTGTCTGCAAACTGTCCACATACAACCTCAACTCCAAAAAAGTTGGGGCGCTGTGTAAAATGTAAATAAAAACAGAATGCAATAATTTTCAAATTTCACACATATTTAATCTACAATAAAGCATAAACAACACATCAAAACCTGAAAATGAGAAATGTTACCATCTAATGAAAAATATTGGCCCATTTTGAGTTTGAAGGCAGCAACACGTCTCAAAAAAGCAGGAACAGGGCAACAGAAGGCTGGAAAAGTAAGTGGTACTAATGAAAACCAGTTGGAGGAGCATTTCACAACTAGTTAGGTTAGTAGGCAACATGCAGTTTAGTAACATGACTGGGTATTAAAGGAGCATTTTAGAGAGGCAGAGCAGGGGCATAGCTGGGGATTTTTGGCCCCAAGAAAGAATATCCCCCCCCCCCCATCCAACTAGCCAAGCAACAAATGTTGCTTCATTTTTACAAATCTGTGCATTTTAATGCATTTTTGAACAATGATTTCCCAATTTATGAGCAATACTTTTTACAATGATTAAATTAAATTTACTTGCATTATTTTGCAGCACTGGACTATACCATTTGGACATTTTTAAGGGAGGAGCAGGGCCCTTAGTATTGTATTTTACCCTATTTAAAACAAATTTCAGTCCAAGAAATAAATAGATGAAAACACACTTTTCATTGCAGGCTCCTGAAGGGCCCCTCCCTACTGTGGGCCCAGGTCAGTACCACTTTAATCAGTAATCAGTACCCTTTCCCCCCTGTGCTACACCCATGGGCAGAGTCTTTTAGAAGTAAAGATGTGCAGAGGTTCACCAGTCTGCTAGAGACTGCATCTAGAAACTGTGGAACAATTTCATAAAAATGTTCCCACAACATAAAATTGTGACAATTTGAATCTCCCTCCATCTACAGTCCATAATATCATCAAAAGATTCAGAGAATCTGGAGAAATCTCTGTGCACAAGGGACAAGGCTGAAGATAATACTGGATTCTGGTGACTTTAGGGGGCCCTGCATTAAAACAGGCATTAACTCTGAACCAAAAATCCCTGCATGGGGCTCAGGAACACTCATTGTTTGCTGTGTCATCCACAAATGACCATTAAAGCTGGATCATGTGAAGACGTCACATGTAAACATGATCCAGAACGGCTGCCGTCTTCTCTGAGACAACTCATTTAAAATGGACTGAGGCAAAATGGAAAACTGTTCTGTGGTCAGATGAATCACAGTTTGAAAACATTTTTGGAAACCAGTCGTGCAGGCTGAGCAGATATTTATTGATCTTTGGTGAGATTGTTAGTCTGGCATATTCTGGACAGGTGTTTTTATTGATCTTTGGTTATATTGTTAGCGGTATTTGCTTTGTTGTTGTGGGCACTTCTGCATTTTCATTCAAAGAAATACTCATAATGAGGAGTTTCAAACTAAATCCTCAGGTTAAGCTCTTCATTCTCCTCTGTGTCATATCCCTAACCTTCAACAGTAAAGACTGTTTAGTTTCTCTGTTAGCTCAGTGTGAACTCTGCCTCATGGTGAGTCCTCCTCCTGCAGCCCGACTCTGATCTTCGTCAGCAGCACCCTCTTTATTGGCTCCGTGTGAGGGGCCGTCGCAGTGTGAGCAGGACAGCAGGTTTAACGGGCCCCGGGGAGCCAGCAGGTACACAGGATCAAGTTTCAGCCTGGATTTAATCTGCTTACAGTCAACTTATCTGACCGTCAAATGCTCCTTAAACCAGCCTTTATACTGCTCTTTATTCATAAATGTTCATTTTTTCATTTTTGATCATGCAACTGTGGATACATCTCCAAAAGGATGATCATATCGCGGTGTCAGGAACAGTTTTAAAGCATTAATAATAATAATAATAACTTTATTTGTATAGCACTTTTAAAAACATGGGTTTACAAAGTGCTTTGAAAAGTGCAGAAGCAAGTACAAAAACAAAGCAACAACCCAGACAAAAGACAGAAACAGAACATGACATCTAGACAGATAATAATTCATCTACATCGATAAAGAGCGACAATATAGAACCAAACCTAGATGACCTGTGATGCCATGCAAACTAAGACATCACAGACGTCAATCAGAGTGCAGTCATGAACTGCACAGCTAAGACATCATGAACATCAGGATGCAGGCAAGACACAGACATCAGTACCATAAAATGATAGGAACCCAGGCAAAGCAGGAACCCAGCTACACAGGCTGAGACCGAGAGGACCAAAATTAAAGACATAAGAAATTAAAAGAGAAACAGTAAAATGTAAATAAGAGGGCAAAACAGATATTAAAACAGGGTGAAACAAGCTCTAAAACTGTAAAAGCAGTAAAATTGATAAGTATTATAACAGAGGTAAACATAAGGGGAAGCAGTAAAGGAGAGATTAAGAGGAAATTAGACTAGAATATGTAAGAATCTGTGAGAGGATAAAAATTATAAAAATTAAATAAGAAGATGAGATGAAGATGAGACGACATCACATAAAAGCCACTCTATAAAAATGAGTTTTAAGAAGTGATTTAAAAGATGTCAATGATTCTGCATGCCTTATCTCCTCGGGCAGGTCGTTCCAAAGTCGAGGGGCTCTGATGGAGAAGGCCCTGTCACCCTTAGATTTGAGTCTCGACTTTGGAACGACCAGGAGGTTCCCACCCGAGGATCTGAGGCTGTGGGCTGGGACATAGGGGAATAAAAGTTCTGTAATATATTCTGGAGCCAGACCCTTCAGTGCTTTAAAAGTAATAAGTAAAATCTTAAAATCAATTCTAAAAGTAATGGGTAGCCAGTGTAAAGATGCTAAAATCGGGGTGATGTGATGTTGTCTGTTAAAACCAGTGAGAAGCCTAGCTGCTGCATTTTGAACCAGTTGAAGGCGAGAGAGGGATTTTTGGCAGAGACCTGACAGGAGAGAGTTGCAATAGTCCAGACGGGAAAAAATGAGAGTGTGGATTACCTTTTCCAAATCTGTCTGGTGGAGAATTGGTTTTATTTTGGCAATTGTGCGTAAATGAAAAAAGCATGACTGTATAACTTTATTGATGTGTGTTGTGAAGGTGAGGTTGGAGTCAAATTCTACTCCTAGATTTCGAGCTGTTGATTTAATGTTTGTGGACAAAGGACCAAGGCTGTTAGTGATTGTATTGGGAGAGTTTGGAATATTGAAAAGAATGATTTCGGATTTGGAATTATTGAGTTGTAGAAAGTTTTGTGCCATCCAGCAGTTAATATCATTAACAATAAGATCCTGTGTCTACAGCTCAAAACCAATCAGACCACTTCTCATCATGGTTTATGTTGTTGACTCCTGTTTTCATCAGTAGACTTCATAAGATGTTTGAGTTTTACCGTTTTTGTTTGACTCACTTCCAGCTCCTGACTTTCTGGTGTTTGAAGAAACCCAAAATAATCCTTTGTCTTTGCTTTCAGCTTGCTGGCAGACACGCACCATGATCCATGTCAGCAGTGTGGGGGCCAACTCAGTCTGGCATGTGAGAAGTGCTCTGCATCATGAAGTTTTATGGCTGCTGCCATCTGCTGGTTTAATGGTTAACTACATCTTAAAACCACACTACATTAACACTATTGAATACGGCCATTTCCATGGCCGTAGATGTTGTCAAAGCATCTTTGTCTCTATATTCAATAACCCACAAGACCTCGGTGGTAGTAATCGTAACTTTACTTTATTGATTCAATAACCCACAGGAGCTCAGAGATAATAATAGTAAAATTACTTTATATATTCAATAACCTCCAAAAGCTCAGTGATAATGATGGTAACATTACTTTAATATAAGATTTTCCTTTATTAGTCCCACAGGGGGAAATTCTGATTCAAAAACCCACAGGAGCTCAGTGGTGATGATCGTAACATTACTTAATGATTCAATAACTCACAGAAGCTTAGTGATGATGATCATACCATTACTTTATTGTCGATATACTGGGCTACAATTATAAAAAAAAAAAGAAAAGAATCCAAACAAACAAAATTAAAGGTATCTGTGATCCATAAGGTGCAGACCGCAAACCACTGCAGCTCGGTATTACAGTATGATTGAGGAGTTTCTTTTCCAATGTCCCTTACACGCTCGCTGCAGGTTATGATGGCCCAAAATTCACCGCACTGACATCATCAGTCCATCACCCAATGACACGTTCAGCTCCACTCTGCTGGTGTTGGCCCACTCTGAGGGCTCTGAGCTGGATTTATGTGCTCATTTCATGCTGCCACTGTTAAACAAAGGGGATTTAATCCACCGTTCACATTGATCACAAGTTTTTCCCCGAGCTTAAAGGAAAAATCCACCCAAAAAAACTTGCAGTGTTTGAAATGGTGCTGGAAGTCTTCATTATTGGGTCGGTCAGATACCTGGTTGAAATATCCATCACAGAACTTTTGAACATCTAACATTTCTTCTTAGAATAAACTCATCAAGATGATTCAACATTAAACTTGATTAAGAACAAAAATCAGGGCAAACATGCACATTAATACTCTTTGGCAAGCAACATTTCTATTCCAAAAAGGCAGAGATTTAGTCAAAGATGCCCATAGGTAGAATGGTTTATTCACTTCATCTGTGTTCAGTTTAATGAGCTGTACCTGGGCCCAGTTTCTGCCTATTAAAATGGAGAAATCTTAGCAGAGCCATTCAATTATTTCATGGTCCCTTTTGGGACATCAAAGTTTAGTAAATTATGTCTAAAAGAATTAAAGATGGTAAAACTGTTTGACTTTCTCCACTTGATTGAGCCTGCAGCTGTTGAAGCTGCTGTTAAGGCTTCGAGTGATCAGATTAAAACTGACAGGATGAACTGTCGAAGTTCTTGTTTTTATCATTCTACCTCAGAAAACAGAAGTTGCTGCTCTCCCTGCTGTTTGTTGTGTTTAAAATGAGCCATTTCTTTTTGACTAATGCTGCACAATCTCAAATAAAAGCAAGTGTCAAAAATATCTACATCTATTCACAAGAACACGGAAACGTCTCATTTCAAGACCAGAGAAGCTAACTAGGGCAGCTTTACTGTAAATATCTGCCAATGGGGTGAGAACAATTTGCTCTACTGTCTTCAAATGTTTTAAAATCTTGTTTCAAGCCTGATTTGGCTCCAAAGCACAAGAACAATATTGGGTGGATTTTTCCTTCAAGCTTGAATAAAGGGCTGTGGAAGGACTGACGAACACAGCTCCGACTGTGATGCGAAACTGTGTTTTTAGGATTATATGGTCATGATACCAAAGTAGTCAGTCAGTTATTCAAGGGTCATTTAAGTCATTTATGGGCATGTTAGGCCGGCCACACAAAGACGATTCTCAGTTAAACCACAGACAGGACAGCCCTGCCCAGAGCAGTCCGTCCATCAGAGTCAGTCTTACAAACGTGAAACCTCCAGAATGCTTAGGCTACGATCATGAAGCTAGTCTTCCTTTGTTTGACAGGGAACATTAAAATAGTCATTTTTGACTAAAAACTTGAGTTATTTGGCCAAATTATTGATCTTAAATTTGTCCTCTGATCATTGGTGGTGGGTCATAAAGTCATCTAGAGCGTAGCTAGTCCTGAATTCGTCCAGGTTTTCTCTAGTCTGCTGATGAACTTTCCTCCCACAGCCCCTCCTCTAGTCTGTATTTGAAACTCGATTCGTCAAACACCGGCAGCAGAGACTGAACCACCAGTTAGTCCTCTTTAACATTTCATATATACACTTTTTTAATTCTGTTTCCTCCATCGTTCACTCCCTTTCACACTCTGACATGAGGTAAAGTATGGCGCCCAAGTGCAATGCTCATTGTGCTACATGTACAAAAAAGAAAGGAACAAAATGAAAAAGTCAATCCGCCTGTACGAGAAAACCGCTCTGAGAAACACTCCTCTCTCCTGCACCCCCCTCCTTAAAAAACAAAAACAAAACCAGAGACCGTCGTGGTGTTTAAAGCCGGGTTCAATTATTTCTGATGCTTACTTTCAGTCACAGAGCGAGCGTGGCGCTGTACGAGTGATTCACATTCTGTGTTAGTAGCCCCGCCCCCCGTTAACGTGGAGACTTGCTGTGGTTAGTGTGTAGTAGCTGGGTGGGAATTTGTGTGTTATGGACTGTGACTCTGTCATCAGATTGCACTCTTTTTGACAGAGATTGATCATTATTAACATTTTTACTGAGTTCCTATTGTTTTTATATAATTTTATAGCTAGCTATAGCTAGTTATGATTGGAAGATAAATATAAAAATGGTCTGAGACCTTAGTGGTGGTAAGCTGTTAGCAGGCTACAAAAATGATCGTCAGATTAAGCAAAGAGAGAATTTTAATACAAGCTATCCTTGAAAACTATGAATTCACAGATACAGATTATTAGTCGCTTACAAGGGCAATGACTGTTATTTGCTAGGCACTGATCAAGGAAAATAAAGAATTTAGCCCTAGCTCTATCAGGAACACTGGAGGACATGCCAGACCCTCACTGTCTCAGTGGCACCCAGGATTGAGCTCTGATTGGCTACTACTCATGTGACAGCTAGCCAATCAGATGGTGTTGTCTACAGGAAATGTGGTGAGGCTGTGAAGGGTGAAAGTAAAGCCAGAGGGGGAGACTAATTTTGCAGTGGAACCAAAGTACATGACTTTTGGATTCATTGACCTTATTGATTATCTGTAAAATACATTTCCAGTACCGCTAAAATATCAGCCTCAATAATGGGCCAGCTTATTAGTTTGATTATGTAAATCCTGTTGGATTTATCTCTTTGTTTCATAAAGTCTGAGCTCCAACCGCACTTTAAATAAATCCTGCTTTGGTCACATATTGTCGTCATAGAGCTGATGGTTGGGAACCACTGGTTTGAAGTGAGAAGATTTTTTTTTTTTTTTCTAACGAGGCAGAAACAGAACAGCTCTAAATGTTCACATTATGTCCGGGTAACTGGGATCCCTAAAACAACAACTCCAACTGTCCCTGGAGATGCTCAAAGCATGAAAATCTGCAGTGGACACTTTATTTAAGGGATTTATTTTGCCAAAACTTTCAGCTAAGGACCATAGCTTTATTTATATTTTATTTACAGGTACTGGGAGCTTGAAGGCTTGTCTTCTTGTGTTGGGGGCTAGGGGGCGCTGTAAACACAGAATGGGGGAAACATAGAAAAGGGCCTTTAGAGCCACCAGTGAACTTTAGCAGCATGTATTTGGTCTGTTAGAAGAAGCTGGAGAGAAGACTCCAGTTTGATAACCTTTTCAATAAGGTTTCAAATTCCTAAAATAAGCTTCTTCTGTTTTTTGGGGGTTTTTTTTTTGTTTTCTTTTACCTCCATGTTGAAAAGAGTGCAATCTGATGACGTCTACAAGCACAGACCCATCTGATCAGTGAGTCTGGTTTCTTTGAACCAGAACACTAAAACCAGATTCTTCACTGATGAAACTCAAAGCTAATGAGAAAAAAAAACCAACAGTTCTGTGCAGAGGAGTAGACTTCCTGCCCCCCTCCCCCTCCCCAAAAAAGTGTCAACCTCAAGTACGGGAGGGGGGAAAAACGCCAACGCAGCTCCCTTCTACAGCCTGATGGCCGACCAAAAGGACAACCAAACCAAACAGATTTCCAAAAATTAAAATTAAAAAAGGTCAAATAAAGAGGTATTATAGTTACAGTGCAAAAAAGATGAGAAATTCAAGCTTAATACAAAAACATAGCACCAAACAAAAAGAAAAAATAATAAAGACAAGAAAAATGCATGCAATTAACTGAGGTATTCAGGTGAAAAAAGGGCTTATTGATGAGAAACAAAGACATTTAGCAATAAAAGGCTGGTATCCTTCTCCTTAGGAATCGACTTCTTCAACCTGTCACATGGGTCATAGCTTTGGTAGGATGTCAGGAACACTCGATTCTGCACGTGGGATTGGTAGAAAAGTCTGCAGCATTTATCCAAAGTGTGATATGTCTCTCTTTTTTATATCAAAACTGGATGATTGGCTGAAAGACGTTTTCATCGGCTCTTTGAATCCAAACTGACTGGTGGAGATAATGCCATAAACATTTGATGTGGATAGAGAGGATATCCGTAGATTCTAACATTTACAGAAGCTGTCCAGTCGTCATGGTTACACAGAAGCTACAACAACATGCAAGCAACCTCCATGTGGTTAAAAAAAGGAGTTTAAATTACAGTAACTGGGAATGTTGAGACAGGATATGAGGGCGAGCCTCATGGATTCTTCTTAGAGATTTATTTAGAGACTTTGCTACGTAGATGATTTTGGTGTCAAAGTAACAGACCCTAATGGAAGAAGTGCAAAAATGATTCAGAATACCTTTTCAAGGCAGAGGTGCCACCAGGTTCTCTTTTGTTGCTCCAGTGGTATCCGTTCGCCACGTCTGCCGTTAAAACTGACTGGCACTAGTGCACAGGCTGAGGAGTTTAGCGTTTTTGTTTCTTTTCTTCCCACATACTCTGGTTTACACCGTTGATTGAACTATGTACAGTCTATTAATGATAAGCAGAAGCATCGCCTCACTGACACCGAGGTTAAAACAAATCACAAACAGTGAGGGGTAGACGCCGCCACCTGACCTTTTTTTTTAACACTTAGCTAAACGTTAATAAAGCACTCGTGATAACACAAGCAGAGAGGGAAAGGAAAGATTGTGTTTGCGCAAAAAAAAGGGATTAAAAAGAAAAAAGGTAGGAGATGGGATGTGAAATCTGTTGAGAGATCAGTCTGCTTCTCTGGCGTCTGCATCTCCATGGCGAGCGTCACGCTGGGTTTTGGGAAGCCGACGTTGCTTTTTCTCCGTTAGCGTCTCTAGCTTAGGTGCTAATGCTGAGCTCAGTTGTTTTGGACCTGAGGTTGATTGGCTTTGAGGCTGCGCAGAGCTCGACGTGCCGCTGCCGACTTGGCAATCCGGTAGCTGCGGCCAACTCCTTTGAACTTGCCCTTACCGACGACCTCCACTGTTACCCGGACTTTCCCGTCGTACGTCCTCTCTGCAGGGCTGCACACAGAACAGAGGATCCCAGTGAGAACCAGGTTTTAACCGAACCCTAACCACTGGACTGTTAACCCTTTCATCCTTAGGTCCTTTTTCAGTGTTCAAGCTTGAAACTGACATACCCAAATACAACTGAGTTTCTCTGCAACTACAAAGTCGACATGAACACGCTTGGCATCAGTGCTAAGAGAACTCTTCACAGGTTTCAGCAGACGTGTAAAATCCTTGTAGGAGTTACTGGGACTGAGTAAATAAAGATGGAAATTAGCATAACTGATTTTTTTTTCTACCGATAAATTGTTACAGAGTAACTCTCTCCTGTGTCACTGGCATGAAATATTGTTGAAGTATTGCTATGACTTAGATCAGGGGTGTCAAAACTCAAACACAACAGGGGCCGGATTTTGAATTTGGGTCTAACAGGGCCAATATTTAACCATTGAGTGTCAACCTAAATGATTTTGAGATTCTAAGGTCAACATCAGAAGTTAAAAACTCAAAATCTGAGATAAAAAGTCAAACGCATAAATTTTAAATGTAAAACATGACATTTAAAGTCAAAACAATGTTTTTAAAAAGCAAAATATGAGATAGAATACTGAAACTATGATTTTTAACAGACAAAATATGAAAAAGTCAAAATCATGAGTTTTAAAGGTCAAAATATGAAATAAAATTAAAAATCATGAGTTTTAAAGGTCAAAATATGAAATAAAATTAAAAAATCATGAGTTTTAAAGGTCAAAATATGAAATAAAAGTGGAAGTTAAGAGTTGAAATGGTCAGCAAAATGGAGATAAAATTCAAAATCATGATATTTAACAATCTAGATATGAGATAAACATCGAAATCTAGAGTTTAAAATGTCAAAATATGAAATAAAATTAAAAATCATGAGTTTGAAAAGTAAAAAATGAGATAAAAGTCAAAATTATGACTTTCAAAGGTCAAAATAGGGTTTTAAATTAAAATTATCAATCTAAGAGGTAAAAATATGAGATAAAAATTAAAAGTTATGAAATGTAAAAGTTAAAATATGAAACAAATGGTGAAAACCATAACTTTTAGTCATTATTGTGAGATGCAATATTGAAAATATAGAGAAAACAAATTTCTCCTATGTTCCTGAATTTGTATTAAATTATTTTTACTTTTTCTAATTTTTATGACTCAGCAAGGATTTTATAAATCATCAAGGTTAAGTTTACATTTTTATGCTGGAGGAAATCTGCAGACCTCATACCAGTGGGCCAGTTTTATTAAAGATATCGTATGATCTGGTGGGCCGGGTATAACTGTACTAGGGGCCGGATTTGGCCCCCGGGCCTTGAGTTTGACACCCCTGACTCAGATAATTATGCTCTGGGGCTAACGGCTTGTCTAAAGCTGTTTATATTCCACGTTTAAAATAAATATCACTGTTAAAATAAGCCTCATAAACACGAATCATAATTTTAAATTGTACCAGTAAATGGCTCTGTAAAACAGATCAGAATGCACCAGAGAGATGTTCTGTTTTTAAAATGTTCTGCCAATAACCTTGACCCCCTCACCTGATGGTGGAACGATGAGTGAAAAATATTTAAATATTTAAAGGATTGACCAGAAGAACAATAAATAAATGATAATAGACTTGACTTGTAAACTCAGTATTTGTGCAAAGAACTTGTTTTTTTGGACAGTAGCTTAGAAATTAACCTTAAAAATCAGAATAAAATGAACCCTGATATTATTTGAGATTTTGATTTAGCCCTAAAATAATCCTGATATGATATTTGTTCCAAACTCCATATTTACATTTTGTTTAAGATATAAAATGCAGCATCTTTGCTTTCCTAGCATTAAAACTACAGGACTATTAGCTATGAAAGTGATGTTGTACCTGAACTTGGCAGTTTCTGGTTCCATCTCCAGCAGCTCCCTCACAGGAGAGCGTGGCACATTGGCAGAAAATTTCTCTACAAAAAGAAAAGACAATTTAGAAATTAAAGTCACAGAGGACATCATGAACATCTGTAGGTGTTTAATTCAAATGTCTCTATTCCTGAGTATTACAGATCACAGTCACTGAATCAAATACAAAAGCAGGTAACCCTTTCCTCACCTATGAGAGGCCTCATCATTGGATAATAAACCTGCCACACAGTCTCCAGGGACATCCTGCTGTCCATGTAGATCGCTCCAGCTAAAGACTCAAAGATGTCCCCCATGGCCTTCGGGACCTCAATGTCTTCCTCTTTCTCCTCGTCTTCTTCAGAGCGGCGCAGCTGGAAGTTACAAAAAATATATATATTTTTAGAGCTCCAGTGGTTGAAGGATTATTGGAGTTAATCTGAGAAAGCAGCTTCAGCAGCTGCTACTGACAATGCATTCATCTTTACAGCTGGGTTTGATGCATTTGGACTGAGTACTAGGGCTGGGCAATTAATCGAAACTTTGATTAAATCGCCAGATAGTCTGCAGCAATTTTTGAACCGCAGAAGGTGCAATATTTTTTAACCCTGAATTTGCGTCCAAATACTGGTTTGAAACTTTTTTGCGGCATCAGAGATGTTATGTGTTACATAAAGGGCTAAACAATTTGCAAAATTGATTTTTTTTTTCCAATATTGCGATTTAATATGCGATCATTATTAGATTACTCAACTTGTGCATTTTTCAACAAATTCAAGCAATAAATCAATATTCTGACCTACATTCAGCCAGGAACACTCATACATTTAACCATTTCACTGCAAAATGGATCTACTAGAGTTTTACTCTGCAGAGAAGGATCTGCTCTAAAGATGCTGCCTGGGTTAGTCAGCAGCCGCTTTGACTTTTAGAGAGTTCATAGCTAGAAACCCTCATATAGATGGACACATAGATGACCATGTGTACTGAAATAATTTCAGAATCAATTAATCCACAGTAGCATGAACCTGAAAATGAGGGTGAAACAAGCTTTAAGCTATAAAGGAGGCAGCTGGGGTGGAGGAAGTTAAACTTTTAAAGCTGCTGCAAAAAATGAATGTATTATCCTTGTTGAATGTTATATGTATGTCTATGTATATTGTCCCTTGAATTGTGTACAACGGAGCTGCTGTTTTAATGCAAAACAAATTTCAGATCTTGCATCTCACAATAAAGTATTATTATTATTATTACTTAGATTATTTTCCCCAGTCCTTCAGCCCTACTGAGTACTAACCCTAAAATCAGTCAAACTTCAGAATAAAGGCATCGTTTGAAAACATGAGTATTCTATCATTGAAACAAGACTAGGTTAAACCAAACGGCAACCTTCAGTCCTAAAAAATGAAGCCAATGCGGAAGTGCAAAAAATTGCTATACCGCGAGTGTCCACTTGAGGCTGGCTGCAGGAACACCAGAAGTTCCGTCTGCACACATGTTAAACAGCCAGTTTTGACACTAGAAATAAACTGGTTTACAGCCTGGTTCAAAACACCAAACGTGTCTCATTAGCTAGTTTCTTATTGTGCTCCCTCTGTACGGGGGGTGAATTTTTTTATAGCTATCTGGGATGCCTGTAGAAAAGCCTGACTGAAGTGTGTGTTCTAGCAGAATGATGTTTTGCTGAGGTGTGCTGTCCCTAATGTCTGTGGGCTGAGAATTTAGGAATCCCAGAAGTTCAAAACATAAAGCCCTGTCAACAGGAAACAGCTAACCTGACACGCCAGATCAACTCATATCCATTGCAAGAATAAATTCGACATACATCTGAGAAAGCTAAAAATAAATTAGGGATGCATGATATTGGATTCTTGCTGATATCCACATACTGTCCCCCCTAAGGTGAGTCTCCAGTTGCCCAGGGCTGAGTGGTCAAACTCCCCACCAGCCACTGCCAGGCCAAGCACTTGATACCAAAGTAGACAGCCCCCTCACCAGGTAAGGGCAACAACGAGCCCTTCGCCTGCAGCCACCAGTGCGGGGTTGTTCATAAACAATGATGGGGGCTATCGTTTAGATGTGTTGGAGATGTAGGACATAAACCCATTAATATGCCTGCTCTGGATAAGGTTTTAATGTGTTGTTGATGTTTATTACCATAATGAAAATGCAGATGTTAGAGACACACCTAGATGCCTTTGATTTTTAAAGTTTTTCCCCACAGGGCAGATGGCTCGTGTCATGACTGTGTAAATTTTGTCTTTATGTGAAACTTAAGCAGAGAGTCTGACTTTGATTGCATGTTTTAAATATATTGTTATTTTTTTTAGAACTTCTTTTAAATGTTTGCCTTTACATTGATCAGACGGCTAAAAAGAGACAGGAAACTTGGGGAGAGAGACAGAACCATGATTGGGATTTGATCCTGTGTACAATGCGTCAAGGACTACCTCTGTTTTCTGACGCCCATTCTACCACCTGGGCTTAACTGACGCCCAACATGTTTTAAATTTAATAAGGCAGGTTTGAGTGTCAGAAAACTTATGAAGCAGCTTTTAAGACCTGGTTAAAAACTGTTGACAGAGTGAGATGATTCACTGACAGACTGACAGGAGCATGTTACGGTTTAAAACATGCATTAGCAGCTTCATGGTGTTATTGTTCCTCTGATTTGATGCATAGTGAGCAGTGGAGTGGTACCAGATCATTGCAGCACATTGCTTTATTTCTTTCAGCTGTCTTTCTTTTCAGGATGCTTGTGTATGTGCCTGTTGAGCCTTAGGCTCATAAGTACCTCTCCTGCAGAATGAGAGGAGATCTGGTGCCAAGATAGCCATTTCCAGGCAAATTAAATCCAACTGCATTTTCTGCTCAGTGCTGAAATCTTTGGAATATGAAACAGATTCATAGAAGCTGACAGCCGTGTTATTCAGGCAGATCTCTCTGAATGCTGGGGGAGAAAAAACATCTACAACAGCACAGATAAGGTTTCTTCCTGCCAGCTTTTGTTGTTCACTTCTGATGCAGAAATAGGACTTACCTCAGAGTCCATGCCCTGCATCTCGTTCTTCTCTAGCTGAAACTGCACAAAGTCGTCGATGACATGGAACAGCTCAGGCGAGATTGCCTTGAAGTACTTGTGGTAGTCGTACTTGACGGCCAGAGAGGCAAAGATGGTG
Source organism: Cheilinus undulatus (assembly GCF_018320785.1). Lineage (NCBI taxonomy): Eukaryota > Metazoa > Chordata > Actinopteri > Labriformes > Labridae > Cheilinus > Cheilinus undulatus. Next base: position 43,077,777 of record NC_054882.1, read on the forward strand.
TTGTTGACGAGAGCAGAGCGCAGGTCCGTCAGCACGCCAGGGGAGTGCTGCCGTGGGTCTTCATAAAGGTGCTTTGTTATGAGGTAGTCTAGAATTGCATCTCCGAGGAACTCCAGCCGCTGGTAACAATCTGACGAGAGAGGGCGACAAACACCAGGGCAGGGTTAAAATCAGAAGAGATCTGGTGAACAGGGGCGTAGCAGATATGTTGGTGGGTATGGTTGAAAGCATGTGCCGATATTATCTTCATCCCTAGTTTGCATTTAGAATATTTGAAAAATACATTTTTTCCTTTTATAATTCTGAGGTTATTATTTTCAGAACCTTTTCAACAAACTGTTTTAATTCATATTAAAAATTAAACCTCTTTATCACCTTACTCTCTCTGTTTGTCCCTCACTCTCACACATCTCTGTTTTAAAAAAATGTTCTTCAGATTGTACTGCTGGGATTTTGAATCTCAGCTTAAATATGACCAGCAGCCTCCTGTGCCATTAAAACAAATGTTTTATGGACTGAAACTAACGTAACTTAAAAAGAAACATACAAAACATTTGTACATTATGTACTAGTATACAGTTCACCCTACAGTACTATTATACAGTTTACCCTACAGTGATGTTCTAGTATATTCCATTTCCCAGTGATGAAGCCGTGTCCAGTCTGACCTGTGATGGTGTTGTAATGGTATGAGGCATGGGTGAAGGCCTGCAGCAGGTAAGCCTTGTTCTGAAAGGTATAGTTGATCTTCTTTTCAAAGTTCTCAAAGCCAGAGATGAGGTGGTTGAGGGTCCGCTCTGCATCCGGATGGTCCAGCATGCAGCGTGGAGGGATCTTCAGCCAGCCATAGCACTGGTCGACAGCTGTGTGCCGGCTCTGCCCCTCTGCACTCGTCAAGGTCCCTCTCTCCAACGGCAACACCTGAAGTCAGATGAACAACTTTTAAGAACTCTAGATACAGGGTGTGTAATTCATCAGTTTCATCACCACACCATGAGGTAAAATATAATAGGTTACAGTAAGATCAGATAAGATGAGGTAAGCTAAGGTAAGGTAGGGTTTGGTTCGTACATTTGCTGCATTTGTTTTGTCGTTGATAAGTTCAGGGCTTATTGTACAGAACAAAGCATCCTAAAACAATGTCTTCATGAACCAAAGACCAAGACTGTGGTAAAGCTCAAAACCAGGACACCTGAGCCTGATGCTCAGTGATCTGTAAACCAGTCTAACCAGTTAAACCAGTCTATAGTAGACCATAATTTGTAAACCAGTAGTAGTAAAGCTGCCTAACCAACTAGTCCAGTGGTTCTCAAATGGTGTGCCTTGAAACAAGTCTAGGTGTGCCTTGAAAATTAGTCTGACTTTACATAAGTACTACAACTATGCAAAAACTAAAGAGACTATAGCCAGTGTCTTTACTGCATGCAAGCGATACATGTTCTTTTGCATCATATAGCATTGCATGCTCACTGTCTGTTATCCGTGAAATATGCAAATGTAAATTTGCATATAAAAATATGACATCTCATGCTTTTACTTAGAAAATCGGAGGTATGGTGCCTCTAACAGCTGTGAGCCATATAGTTTTGTCTCCATGTTAGCATAAGTCAGACCATAAAAATTCATAAATGGGTATGGAGAATATCCATGCAACACAATCCTCTATGTAAAACAAGCTAAAAAGTTTCAGGAGTGAGAAAAGTAGAAGAAAATGAAGAATATCCTCTGGTGGGACACTCCTGGTGTCTTGTCATCCTTTGTGCAACCTCTCCCCTTGCTACTTGTCCATCTTAATAGGAGCAACAGAGAGAAAATAGGAACAGGGTGAGTGGGGATAAACCTGGGGAGCTGCAGTGCATCACTTGCAGAATGTCAGGATGCTACAAAAGGAAACTCTGTAATCAAACTGATGTAGCTGGTCAGCTTGCTTTTTGGTGTGCCTTGGGCAAAAAAGTTTAAAAAACCATGGAACTAGTCTGTGGCTGACCTTGAGACCCAGGGAGCAGAGGAACATCTGAGCCGCTCTCTCTCCACAGCTGGTCAGGTAGCAGCCCAGCAGCGCCTCCACACAGTCGGCGATGCTCTTGTCAGCGATGCACTGCTCCGTGTGAAGGTCGTACGAGATAGACTGCTTCCCCAGCTCGGCTCCACAGTTCTCCTCCGACGGATTCCAGAAGCCAACCACAAAGTCGTCCTCTTCTCCAGCCTTACTGGGGTCCAGGTAGCACATGGCGTCCCAGGAGCTATAGTCAAACTCGTCAGCAGGGGGTCCACTGGGCGCCGGCTCAGAGGGGAAGTGGGCCGTGGTGGGATGGAGGGGCTTCTTGGGCGTCTTCCACTCGTATGAAGGTGCAGAGGCAGGGCTGAGAGGGGGAGGGAAGCCGCTCAGAGAGATCTTCTTCCCAAAGGCTCCAGATCCCAGGAGCATGTTGTCAATAAACTTGATGTGCTCCTTGTAGTACTCCAGGTCATCCTCCATGTTCACTTCATCCTTGGGCTCGTCCTTCAGCATCAACTCAGCCTCATCGGCCACCTCCTCGACCTCCTCCTCATCCTCTTCATCGTATTCGTTTCCAGAGCGCCCGTTGGCTAGAAGCTCCTCTTTGGCCTGAAGATGATGAATGCATAGAAAAATAAAAGAAGAGAAACTCAAATTAAACAGATTTATGACCCTTTACAGGATAAATTGTCTGCAATAAGATGATGAATGAGTTCAGAAATCTGTTCCCCATTGGTGGCTCAAAAGGAAGAGTTCAACCACAGCTGATTACAACTTTTCTTGGAGTCATGGTTTGGTTTGGCTACTTCCCTCAAACACTACAGGGACATTGTAGTTGTGGTTTGGAGAAATGGCTCATCTAATGAAAAATGAAGCTGTAAAACAAAAGCTGTGAAAACAAGCATCCAGACATAAAAAAAATCAATCATAACCGACTGAAAACATCTTTCTGTGGTCTGCTTTGAGCTGAAAACATGATCACAAATCTAAACCACAACAGCAACAATCAGCTCATTTAGGAGCTTGTTGAGGCCTGATGGGTCAGTTTGAGTGCTGAAATTACTCCATGAATCGTTGTCCTTCCAGATTTTTCTCAAGAGCTGCTAGGATTTTTTTTCAGGAACAAATAGGTGTATGTTGAGGTATGAATGAAGTATATTTTTTTGCAGAAGAAGAAAGAAGAGACAACCATGGGAGTCACTCGGGTCAACATTTGTTCCTGCTCTTTGTGGACAATGGAGTCCATCCTGCTACTGTGGATGTTTTTATTATTTTTGAGACGCAGCTCGGGGGAATAAATGGGCCCCTGCTGCACGGATGTGATGGTCTACGAAGAGACAGCAGAAGTTTAGAGTGACTCTACTCATTGACTACCCTATTACTAAGATAATAACTCCCCCTTACCATGCATGGGTACACATTAATCATGCCCCCCAGCACCCCTGTTTACTACACTTGACAGATATGGATCAGACCAGAGATGTCAAACTTAATCACAGCAGAGGCCGAATTCTAAATTTGGGTCCAACCTGAGGGCCAAACAAGGTCAACATTTAACCTTAAACTGTCCACCTCATTTTCACCAGCAATGAATTATGGGAGGAAAAAACCTTAGCACTGATGATAAATGATTTTGCGATTTAAAACAGTAAAAGTGGTAAGTTTAAAGGCTCAAAATCTGAGAAAAAAATTCACACTTTTTAGCTCAAAAGGCACTTAAAGTCAAAATCATGTTTTTAAAAGGCAAATATATAAGAAAGAAAGTTTAAATCATGGTTTTAAATGGTCAAAGCATGAGATTAAAATTTAAAATCATGAGTTTTAAAGGTCAAAATATGGGATAAACTTCAAAATCATCCGGTAAAAATGTCAAAAAATTTTTTTTTGAGTTTTACAGGTCAAAATATTACTTAAAATTTAAAATTGAGGATACAAAAGTCCAATTTATAAGATAAAAGTGAAAGTAAGGAGCTAAAAAGGTCAAAACTTGAGAAAAATAAATCTAAATCGTGACTTTAGGGGTCAAAATATTACTTAAAAATTCAAAATTGAGAATCTAAAAAGGTAAAAAATAAAATAAGTTAAAAATGTAAATTAAAAAGGTCAAAAAATGAAATAGAAGTCAAAACCATGACTTTGCGTGATAACTGTGAGATGCAAAATCAAGAATATAAAATGAAAACAGAAATTTATTTTCCCACATTCCTGACTTTATAACTAGTTTTTCTATTTTTTTACATTTTTATTTATTTTCATGACAGAACAATGATATATTAAATCATCAGGGTTGGGTTTACATTTTTAAATGGGAGGAAATCTGCAGACCTCAAACCAGTGGACCAGTTATAATACAAATATGATATGACCTGGCGGGCCAGGTATAACTGTACCATGGGCCAGATTTGGCACCCAGGCCTTGAGTTTGACACCCCTGGATTAGACCATTGGTTCCCAATGGGGAAAAATGACTCCCCAGGACCCCTCCGCTTTTCTGAGGTACACGCAGGAGGGCTCCAAGGAAAAATGGTCAGAAAACACCGGATTAGACAACTGTTTCTGCACAAATATGGTGAATCTGTGTTGTACAGGAACCCACCAAACAACTATTTTGTGGAACATCGAGATAAGAACCCCACATATTCATTTTGAGACTGGGAGTCATGGAAAGGAGTCTGAAAGGCTCGTTTGAGGCAAGACCCTCGGCCACATAGAAAGCATGGAAGTAAGCTCACTCTACATCCTGGATGTTCTGCCCATTTTATAACAGGAAACAAACATGAGACCCACAGGCATGAGAATAAATGGAAATTTAAAAAACAGGTAATTCCATGGAAAGTATTCAAAAGAGATATGAAAACGAGTGCATTTAGAACCCAAATTTGCATTTATTCTAATATCTGATGCTCTTTTATGCACATAGAGTTCTGTCTTCAAACCGTCTGTGCTCTAGCCTTAATCTTGCCCAGTGTTTTAGTCTTTGCTCTTAACGTTCCTCTCATATGATCCTTTTTGTGGCTTGGGAACTTGGAGAACAAATATGTGGAGGTCAATCTGACCATACTGCTTATTATCCAGAGGTCCAGTCTTCATTTTCAATAAAATAGTAACTGTCCTAGGTGCCTACATCTCAACGCTTCCTCTGAATTGCATAATTATCTGGATTTTTTTCAGCAATGTGAACCTAAGTGTGGCGGTTCGTTTGCGCCTCCATCATGACCTGCGTGTAGCACGCTACGTCACTGTAGGCTAAAGAACGCCTGAGATGGCACACAGACACATTTACCCTGAGTAATAATAAGTAGAACAATAGCCAAAAACTGCTGACCGACATGGACAATATGAACAAGAGGAACGGTCGTCTGTTTTATGTCTGGTGTTCAGTTTAATGGGTGACATGTTCACTGATGATAACGACTTGAATGAGTCCATGGTTGTCTCAATAACAGCCTGTTGAAAACTTAAAAGGTCTGCTTCGAGGTTTTTCCCCAAAGTTTTATCTTCTAAACATATTTTAGACATAAAAGAAAACATTCAGGGTTTTAACAAAGCTGTAACTACGAGTACCAAAGACCCATTCAGCAGAAAAGTCACCAGTTAACACGGTCACTGGTTAAACCATAACACCTGTTCTCCTGCAGCATCATCAACAGTGAGAGCTTTAGATTTATCATCATTTTTTCCCTGACAAGCTTTGATAAATACTTTTCTTACTCATGTTTACACGTTTAAACACAAATAAATGCTCTCATCGTTTTAGGTTTTACTTCATGAATTTATGTTATTGTTATCAGCTGATAAAATGCTACAAGTAGGCAAAAAAACAAACAAATCTTCTTAAACACATTTTTAAAAATATCTTTTTAATGTCAAATAATTACTTGCAGCTCTTTAGAGCAGGGGTGTCAAACTCAATCACAGAGGGACCAGATTCTGAACTAAGGTCTAACCTGAGGTCCTACAGGGTCCACATTAAACCAAACTGTCAAGCTAATTTTCACCGGTAATAAAAAATAACCCTAACCCACCCTAAGCACCGGGGAAAAAATAAGCACAGATGATAAATTATTTTGAAAATTAAAAAGTCAAAATGATAAGTTAAAAGCCTCAAAATCATTTTAGTGCAAAAGGTCAAAACACAAAATTAGATGTAAAGATAACGCTTTAAAAGGCAAATATATAAAAAAGACAGTCACAATCATGATTTTAAGGCCAAAATATGACTTGTAATTTAAAATTGTGAACCTTAAAGTTCAAAACAGGGGATAAAAATTCAAAATTATAAATTGAAAAGGTCAAAAAAAGAGATAAAAAGTCAATTATCCATAGAAAAAAACAAAATATTAGGCAACAGTCAAGATAATAAATTGACTTTGGCCATATATGAGATAAAAAATCAAAAAATACATGGAAAAAACCTAAATAGTAGCGAAAAGTCAAAATAATAAATGTAAAAGGTTGAAACATAAGATAAAAATCCTAATAATAGATAGAAGTCATAATTGTGCTATGCAAAATTGAAAATATGAAATGAAAACAAAAATAATGTTTTTTTTCTAATTATTTTTAATCTTTTTTTTTCTACATTTTTATGACTTCAGGATATTTGATACTTTCAAGGTTAAGTTTACATTTTTATACTGAAGGGTAATAATAACAATAAAAATCTTTCTTTATCCTCACTATCCTGTCCTATCTCAGTGTAATAATACCTTTATTACCTCTGACAAACATCTGATCACAGAAGAGAGACAGATAAACTAATCTGACAGCTTTTTAAACTCTTTATGGAGGTCAGCCTCAGCCAAGAATATGGATATTCTGCCATCACATCTCTTTACCAGAGAACTTCTTTTCAGCTGGAGCTTTTCTGTCAAAGATCATGTTTACTTAATAAATCTGTTTAAAAATGCAGTTTATTCTAAAAAAAAACAGTTAAAGTTAATTTGTAATCACTGCAATAAAGAGTAAAAACATAGATTAATAAAACAAAAAGATCTGGTCTCATTGATGAACATTTCTCCTCAGAAAAATCTTACAACCAAAAAGAGTAAAGTGTCTATGTGAGCCTTAACATGTGACACAATCATCCACAGGTAAAATACTGGCTGAGCCAATGAATACACTTGTCCTACTGACACATTTTCTTTCTCCTAAAGTTACATTTGTTTCACCTTGTGTTGCATTTCTGGATTACTTCATGGCCTTTAAAATAAAATCTATGATAAATGAATAAAGTTTTTTTAATTGTTTAAATGCGTGTGCTTTCACCTCAGTTATAAGCCTGTTATTTGTTTGCATTTTTCTTTTTCAGCTGTTTGGTATAAAGTCCTTTATTTCTGGTTTGTAATCTATGTTTTCCCTTTTTCTTTATATTTTTCAGGACTCAATGAATAAGCAGAGCTGAGAGTAAAGGACTGTGAGGCCACAGAATTAAAGCCTTGTTACAAAACAAGGTCCAAGTCTGCCCTCTAGTGGCACGAAAACAGAACAACAATGACTAGCTTTATTTCAGTCACCGACCTCCTCTGAGTCCAGTTTGTCCGTGCTGCTCTTGTCCTGGTTGACCACGTATCCGGGAGGCAGCCAGTTGACTGGGGGGTCAAAGATGGACACCACCATCCTGCTGGGGAGACCTTTCTTCTTCCCCAGACGGTACAGGTTACAGTTACTCACCTGGGCAAAGACACATCAGCACATTAGCAGCCAAAACCTAAAGTATATAAAACAATCACAGTTGGTGGTCGAATTCAGGGTTCCTGCACACTTTTAGAAATCTAATTTAAGACCTGAGCAGAGAAAAGTTACAACATTTTACACAGAAAAAGGTCAAAAATTAAGGGTTGGGGGATTTCTCAGTACACCAGACCAGAGCAGAATTTTCCAATTTAATATCCTGTTAAATAATTTTAATGGTATCGGACATAAACACTCAAATTAGATGATTTTTGGTATAATTAATTTAGTCACTATACAGTATAGTGATATTTATCCAAACATATTTTATCAGGTGTGCTGTGAGGAAACTGTGGGGAAACCTAAACATTTATGAAGTTTGGTTTAAATAACTGGACTAGTGTTTCACTACAGTTCAGGCTTTATCTAATCACATCCAACACCTCACTGCATTCTGGGGAATCTTCAAGCAATCTGTGGTGAAAATTCAGTGACAAAAACAAAATTATTGATAAAAATGTCAAAATAAGAATACAATTCCCTTTATAATGCTCTCCTTCTAGCTCGTTTGATTTTTTTGATTGTATCATTGCCATTTTTAAACATGAGAGGGGTCTCTAACTGTTTAACTGAAAAATTCTGCTTCAACACCTAAAATCATCAAGACTTTTTGGAGCAAGCTGAGGATTTCACCAAAATAAGAGGATTAGGTTGTAAATGTTGGGCAGAAATACTCTTTAATACAAGTTTTTATTAACGTCTTAATAATCCATTTTAAAGGTTTGTAATCCACATAAACTCTGTATCAGTCTTTCCCTGCATCAGTGACTGCTTTGACAGATTTTAGATGATTTCTCTTGTTTTTGCTGTTCAGGTATAGATAAATTGTGTTTATTTATTCTGTAAAGCATGCAGTGTAATTGCTAAAATCCTAATTTGTTAACTTTGATCTCTACTTTCTCTAAAAAGTAATAAGCCATGGCTCTGTGAATTTAATCGTTGGAAAATATATATGTAGTTTCTCTACAGAGACACAGACATGTGAACATATGAACAGGGAGCTTCTAAAAGCCAACTCTTTCCTGCTGTTTTCTGGAGCAGAAGTCTGTCTGTGTGGTTAAAAACATTTCTTCTTTCTTAAATTATTTTACTGATATCTCTATAACCTTGGTTCCCAACCTGGGGTCTGGGAACCCCTTAGGGTGGCACCAGAAATCTCAGGGGGAGAGGGGCAAGGCTCTGTCTGCCCTGAGGTTGTTAAAATTAGATTTGCATATATGAACAGAAGTCATGGTATATCACTTAGAAATAATTCAAACAATGTTTTTTGGGTAAAAGAGACTGTGTTTATGGCTACTTTGTTTGAATGTACACAAAAAATAATGACAATTTGTATTAAATTTGGCCACAAAGTATCACTATTTTTTTGTGTGTCAGTCATGGGGGGGGGGCTCAAGTTTCCTTAGATACTTAGATATTCTCTCAGCTATAAACTGGCTATAACTACCTCTTACTGTAGTGTGCAAACAAGAATAATTAAAATCCTATAAATTTAGCAAGAGAACAAAGATTTGATAAAGACACGTTTTAGTCAAGGGCCTTTCAAAACTGTAGACATCTCAGAAGTAAAAATCAGACTACATAAGGCTGTCCAAGGATCCACAGGAACCCCAACATGGCCACATAGGCTGTTTCATATCTCTGCTGCATGGCATATATATCACATCTATCTGGGAAATCTCCCATACCAAGTGTTTGGGCAGGTTAGCTCAGGTATACGCCAGTTTGTCACCCCTGGTCCTGCACTGCTGCTTTTCTCATGGCCATCATCCAGGCCTGCCCAGTCTCTACAGGAATCCTCCCAGCTGACCGCTCCACAATGCATGCAGCCACCCCAAATATCTGATCCAGCCTGCCGGGTCCTAGGCACTCAGTATGCGCTGAGCAGGATCAGGCCTGGGAAAGCACGCCAGGTGCCTGCAGAAGCACAGCTGCTACCCCTGTAACGATCAGCTCACCCTTCCCATCCCCGCTCTCCTGACCACGACAGCATTAGACACGCAGCCTAACAAGGGCAGGACTTTCAACTCACATGTTTCAGTCCTACTTCAGACTAAAGATTCAGGACTAGACATGATGAAACTCACAAGTGTTTATGGTGGGCTGCTCTGCAGTGTTGACCAGTTCACACTCCTGCAACTAGAGGAGGCGATGCATCATTTCCAATGACTCTCACTGTCACACAATTTAGAGTAATTTATTTTTTAAGATATTGCATAATAAATCCATCTCTACAACAGAGACAGTCCTGAACATTCACAGTTTAATGTTTTTGATAAGCATAAAATCAGAGTGTTAGATTCCTGCTCATCACTGTACACTGTCAAATCCACTGTCCTCACCACTGTAGGGTGATAGTGCAATTTCAAAGCATATACAAACAAAAAATGCTTTACTCGCTCGGTCTTGTTATAAAAAAAAGATATCTGCACAGGATCATTTATTTAGATAAATTTAGCTCCTACAGCCTTATTAACTCATAGAGCACCATGCATCCTGCTTACAGCTGATGGAGGAGACAGGAGTGTTTGCAGGGGTAAGTTTCTGGGTGAAAAGTTAGAAAATTTATAGAAGTGATCATTTTCAAAATTCACAGCATGTATATGAATGCTCGCTTTGTTATGACCTTTCAAACTGAGACTCCTCTTTTACATTTATCTGATTATAACATCCTAAAACCAGCTGTCAGCGAATCACAGGAAACATCATCATCCGACAGCTGCAACCGTCTCCACTGACATCCTAAAATGGTCTTGTTGCATCTGAACCGGACTCTAAGAGACCACAGCCATTACATGCCTAGACTGTACTTTCTAAATCTCATGCACCGTCATCCTTATGATTAGCCCCACTGTGTCTCACCTTCTTGCTCCTCATGTAGCTGAGTCGTCCCTCATGAGCGTCAGGGTAGGTGCAGAACAGATACGTGGTGATGGCATGTTTAAGGAAAGAGTCTCCCAGCATTTCCAGCCTCTCCAGGTTGAAGCCGTCGCTGGCGTTGGATAGGGTCAGGGCCTGCAGGATAAGGCCCGGGTTCGGCCCCAGGCTTTTGGGGGAGTCCCCCGCCTCGGCTCTGTGCTGGGGGGCAGCAGGGAGGTGGGCTGCCCCGCTGCAGACTGAGGTAGCTTTATTTCTGTGGTCTGTACATTCATGACTGGGCTGCTGAGGACTAGAGCTGGGACAGGGCTGCACACAGACTGAGGTAGAGCTTTGTATTGATTCGGGGCTCTGCAGCTCGGGGCCACCGGGCTGCGAGCATTGGCGATCGTCACGTTGGTGAAGGTGCTTGGGTTGGTGGCCGCTGTCGTCACAGTTGGCGACCTGGGCAGTGCCGTTGGTTAGGTTCCTGGTGCAGGGGGTCTCCCCAGGTTTGGAGGGAGAAGAGTGGTGGCTGTTGGGTTGTGTGAGGGGGTCGGGGTCAGCGGTTAGAGTCTCTTGGTGTGTGCAGGGACCCTCGTCATCCTCCCCACAGGACTCGGAGCATGTGATGAAGGTTTTACTGTCGATGGATCTCTTCCAGCCAAAGTCCAAGTTTGGATACCTGCACCAAAAAGACAACATCTAGATGATGACACTGGCTAGACGTAGAAGAGTAAGAAAACCCAAGGTAACTAAAGCCAGAGTAACTAAAGCCAGATTAACTACATCTAAAGGAACTGAACCCCAAAGAGTAACTGAAATGAAAGCAAAGAGTTACAGAGTAACTACATGTAGAGTAAATTAACCCAGAGCAACTAAACCTAAACTTAAACTGAAGCCAGTGTAACTAAAAATAGAGTAACTACAGCTAATGTATCTTAAAGCCATAGTAACAAAACCAGAGTAACAGAAGTCAGTGTTTCATACAGAGGTTAAAATTTAGCTGATAACAATGACAATGTTTTAAAAAAGATTTTTAGCCAAATTCTATGCTGATACTGGTATTTTTCTCAGATACTTCTTTTGAAGAAACACTCCAAGTAGGCTAATATTTTCCCTCACATTTGATCATGAAGTCAGATCAGAGTTCAACTGTTTTCTGTTTTTTTTTTTTTTCTTTTTTTTGCCCTGCAAAAATCTTATTGGATTGGGGCATAGAGGGCCTAGTGGTTGGGTGGCACCGACATCAGCTGATGCTGAATCGCTGCCTCTGCATCTCTGAAAACTGGATTTATAAAACATATATCTGACAGTGGTTCGTTTTCAGAACACAATGATTTCATGTGTCAGACCTGAAGTCAGGGGGGAGGGTCTGGGCTCCGACTCCAGCTTCAGTAGCAGTCTGAGCTCTGAGCTCCTCAGCTGTCAGGAGGCAGTGAAGGCGGTAGAGGATGCTGGGTAGACACACTGCTTTCCTCCACAGAGAGGCTGGGATTGGATGGATGGCACACAGCTCTGGAACCAGAATCTGGGAAAAAAAAAAAAAAACTCTTGGTTCACTTAGGGAACAGTTTGACTACAAGAGCCACTGGTTAGTAGTGATGATGATGATGATGATGACGACGATGGTGATGATGATGTTTTATAGCTTAACATAGATCTCTCTGCTTAGCTGAAAAAAGGCTTTAAGGACTTTCAGAGCTCCTGTGGGTGCAGCTGTTACCTGTTTGTTCTGCAGACTCTCCCACTTGGCTTTCCTCTTCTCTGCACTGCTGAGCGGCAGAGCTTTACCCTTCTGGTTCAGGTGGCGTGGGGTCAAAAGGTTCAATCTGAAAGCACAAGAACCAGTTTATTCCAGCAGTGTTTACTTGGATACCTACTGACAATGTGCTGTTGGCGACTGCTAATCAAACTGAAGCCAGAGGAGGGATCAAACCAGGTTGGAAAACACAACAACGTCAAATAAATCATTGCCATAGCAAGTTACATATTTTTCAATGTACCATTTTTCTAGACAGCAAACTTTGTCCTCTCAGGGTGACTAAACTTTATTCTATCTCATGTAATCAGGACAATGTAATATAAAAGTTTAATACAGAGCATGGCACTAATGTACTGAACTCATGCTGTCCAAACCTTTCTGTTTATTTATTTGAGGGTTTTTTTGTTAGCTCACATCAGTCTTTCTATAGCAGCAACACGGGAGATTCAAGCAGAGGCTCACTAGCAGGGATGGAGGTGAGAAACTTGACTAATGACCAGTAAATGTCTGGCCAATTAACCAACTTTCTGTAACAGTGAAGGTTTTGAACAGATTATTACGTAGGAGGATGGATTTGTATCAAGAGTATCAGTATGATTCAAACTTCACACATCTATGGATGACCCATCATTTCATTTTTAAATCCCATCCATTAACATTTGACTGTGGAAATCCAGGTTCTGCTGACCTAGAGGAGGTGTGGTCCACATCCAGAAGAGGCTGGTTCAGGTTCGACAGGTCCAGGTTGTACTTGGTTTTGTAGTACTCAGCAAACGTCTCGTACTCCGGTGACGGGAACTTGCTGAGCGGCGTCAAGTCTGTGTACACGTCAGCAACGTAAAAGCGGTGAGGCTGGTCGAAGTTACGATACCTGAGAGAGGAACAGAGTGGTTATATAGAATTATTAAGGAGGAACAGAGTAATTATATAGACTATATGATGACACTGTAACTTGCATACTCTCTATATGTCTCATTTAAAGCCACAGCTGTACCTTGGAATGATGACAGCATCCTGGTAGTCCTCCAGTTTGAAGGTGAAGGGGTTCTGCTTGGTGTACTGAGTGTTAGGAATGCCAGTGCGTGCCTCAGACTTCTCAATGTCCTCCATGAACTTAAAGTCCATATCAAGTGTGTTGGTGTCCCCAACTAAAGACAACAGAACAAAGAATTCAGAAACACAACGTGTCTCTTGAGGTAACAACCCATATAACACCTAAAATACAATATCATACATTTGAGTAAAAAGTGACTCTGCTGACCAACATTCAGACCTACACTCACTTTACTGACCAACATTCAGACCTACAGTCACCCTGCTGACCAACACTCAGACCTAAAGTCAATCTGCTGACCTACATTCAAACCTAAAGTCACTCTACTGACCAACATTCAGACCTAAAGTCACTCTACTGACCAACAGTCAGACCTAAAGTCAATCTGCTGACCTACATTCAAACCTAAAGTCACTCTACTTACCAACAGTCAGACCTACACTCACTCTACTGACAAACATTCAGACCTAGAGTCACTCTACTGACCAACAGTCAGACCTAAAGTCACTCTACTGACCAACAGTCAGACCTAAAGTCACTCTACTGACCAACAGTCAGACCTACACTCACTCTACTGACCAACATTCAGACCTAAAGTCACTCTACTGACCTACATTCAGACCTAAGGTCACTCTACTGACAAACATTCAGACCTAGAGTCACTCTACTGACCAACAGTCAGACCTTAAGTCACTCTACTGACCAACAGTCAGACCTTAAGTCACTCTACTGACCAACAGTCAGACCTACACTCACTCTACTGACCAAACAGTCAGACCTACACACACTCTACTGGCCAACAGTCAGACCTACACTCACTCTACTGACCAACAGTCAGACCTAAAGTCAATCTACTGACCAACATTCAGACCTACACTCACTCTACTAACCTACATTCAGACCTACACTCACTCTACTGACCTACATTCAGACCTAAAGTCACTCTACTGACCTACATTCAGACCTACACTCACTCTACTGACCAACATTCAGACCTAAAGTCAATCTGCTGACCTACATTCAGACCTAAAGTCACTCTACTGACCAACATTCAGACCTAAAGTCACTCTACTGACCAGCATTCAGACCTAAAGTCACTCTACTGACCAACAGTCAGACCTAAAGTCACTCTACTGACAAACATTCAGACCTAGAGTCACTCTACTGACCAACATTCAGACCTACACTCACTCTACTGACCAACAGTCAGACCTACACACACTCTACTGGCCAACAGTCAGACCTACACTCACTCTACTGACCAACAGTCAGACCTAAAGTCACTCTACTGACCAACATAAAGACCTACACTCACTCTACTAACCTACATTCAGACCTAAAGTCACTCTACTGACCTACATTCAGACCTACACTCACTCTACTGACCAACATTCAGGCCTAAAGTCAATCTGCTGACCTACATTCAGACCTAAAGTCACTCTACTGACCTACATTCAGACCTAAGGTCACTCTACTGACAAACATTCAAGACCTAGAGTCACTCTACTGACCAACAGTCAGACCTACACTCACTCTACTGACCAACAGTCAGACCTACACTCACTCTACTGACCAACAGTCAGACCTAGAGTCACTCTACTGACCAACAGTCAGACCTACACTCACTCTACTGACCAACAGTCAGACCTAAAGTCACTCTACTGACAAACAGTCAGACCTACACTCACTCTACTGACCAACAGTCAGACCTAAAGTCACTCTACTGACCAACACTCAGACCTAAAGTCACTCTACTGACCAACAGTCAGACCTAAAGTCACTCTACTGACCAACATTAAGACCTAAAGTCACTCTACTGACCTATATTCAGACCTAAAGTCACTCTACTGACCAACAGTCAGACCTAGAGCCACTGTACTGACCAACACTCAGACCTAAAGTCACTCTACTGACCTATATTCAGACCTAAAGTCACTCTACTGACCAACAGTCAGACCTAGAGCCACTGTACTGACCAACAGTCAGACCTAAAGTCACTCTACTGACCAACACTCAGACCTAAAGTCACTCTACTGACCTATATTCAGACCTAAAGTCACTCTACTGACCAACAGTCAGACCTAGAGCCACTGTACTGACCAACATTCAGACCTAAAGTCACTCTACTGACCTACATTCAGACCTAAGGTCACTCTACTGACAAACAGTCAGACCTACACTCACTCTACTGACCAACAGTCAGACCTAAAGTCACTCTACTGACAAACAGTCAGACCTACACTCACTCTACTGACCAACAGTCAGACCTAAAGTCACTCTACTGACCAACAGTCAGACCTAAAGTCACTCTACTGACCAACATTCAGACCTAAAGTCCCTCTACTGACCAACATTCAGACCTAAAGTCACTCTACTGACCAACAGTCAGACCTAGAGCCACTGTACTGACAAACATTCAGACCTAAAGTAACTCTACTGACCAACAGTCAGACCTACACTCACTCTACTGACCAACAGTCAGACCTAAAGTCACTCTACTGACCAACATTCAGACCTACACTCACTCTACTGACCAACATTCAGACCTAAAGTCACTCTACTGACAAACATTCAAGACCTAGAGTCACTCTACTGACCAACAGTCAGACCTACACTCACTCTACTGACCAACAGTCAGACCTACACTCACTCTACTGACCAACAGTCAGACCTAAAGTCACTCTACTGACCTACATTCAGACCTTAGGTCACTCTACTGACAAACATTAAGACCTAGAGTCACTCTACTGACCAACAGTCAGACCTACACTCACTCTACTGACCAACAGTCAGACCTACACTCACTCTACTGACCAACAGTCAAACCTAAAGTCACTCTACTGACAAACAGTCAGACCTACACTCACTCTACTGACCAACAGTCAGACCTAAAGTCACTCTACTGACCAACACTCAGACCTAAAGTCACTCTACTGACCAACAGTCAGACCTAAAGTCACTCTACTGACCAACTTTCAGACCTAAAGTCACTCTACTGACCAACAGTCAGACCTAGAGCCACTGTACTGACCAACATTCAGACCTAAAGTCACTCTACTGACCAACATTCAGACCTACACTCACTCTACTGACCAACAGTCAGACCTAAAGTCACTCTACTGACCAACAGTCAGACCTACACTCACTCTACTGACCAACAGTCAGACCTAAAGTCAATCTGCTGACCTACATTCAAACCTAAAGTAACTCTACTTACCAACAGTCAGACCTACACTCACTCTACTGACCAACATTCAGACCTTAAGTCACTCTACTGACCAACAGTCAGACCTTAAGTCACTCTACTGACCAACATTCAGACCTAAAGTCACTCTACTATCCAACATTCAGACCTAAAGTCCCTCTACTGACCAACATTCAGACCTACACTCACTCTACTGACCTACATTCAGACCTAAGGTCACTCTACTGACAAACATTCAGACCTAGAGTCACTCTACTGACCAACAGTCAGACCTTAAGTCACTCTACTGACCAACATTCAGAGGTAGAACGCAGTACGCTGAATCAGCCATTGTGGGCTTGAACTCCAGTGCAGGTTTCTCCAAGCGGAGGATGTGGGAGAAGATATACTGGTGCAGGCGGGTAATGAGGTCGAGTTGGGAGGTGGTGAGAGAGAAGCCGGATTTTAGCAGCTCGATGGAGATGGTCACCTCACCCGAGCGAGTGTACACGGGGAAATGTGGGATCTAAAGCAAAGAAAATATGAGCATCAGTTACCATCAAGAACACGGACTGAAAGGACGAAATACTCTAATAGAGGCTAAGATGGCCACATACTCGAGGTATGGGTTTGGCAGTCAGGATGCCGAAGCACCTGGTGGTGTCCTCAGGTGGGTAGAGCTTCCTCCTGCGGAAGTTGAGCTCGTCAGGGAGAGGTGTGGTGAGGACCATCCCGATCACATATAGGTAGTACGTCTGCTCTGGGACGGCGTAACTGTCCCGCAGACACTCTGGTATCTGAAGAGGACATGTGGATGGAGAGACTTTGAATTCTATGGTAGAATGAAAAACTAATTTTCAACCACATTAATGCAAGCTCTACATATTGTCTCTATCAGGATTCTCAGGATCCCAGTTTCTCTTGATTCAACTGTTCATACCACTTCATATTTTGGATGTTTGGAGGAGGGACACTTGATCTGCTCTGCCCAAAGACTGCGTGATAATCAGGCTGCTGGGTCTGCAGCAGAGCCTCCTGTCAGAGCTGACGGCAGTGTTGTGCTTAAACGGCCTCATATGTAGATGAACAGTGAACCGAACAGTTTGATTTTAAATTCATGCATGAAATGTGAGAGTAGTTTACTGTGGAGACAGAGAATGACTGCTCACATTGCGGGTTACCCAGAGCTCTGAGAGCAAAAGTCGTTTCAAAGTACAAGCTTGATCTTTGTTTCCTGCTATGAGCCAACTGCATTTTCACACAGTGCTTTTGATTTTGAATCGTTTCCAGGGAAGATAAGTGGATGAACTCACTTGAAATTTTTTATGTTCTGATGGAGTCCCTGATGAACCATTCTTAATAATTAACAATAATCATAGCCTAATAATAGTAGTAATAATAATTAGTGTTGCTTCACATTTCTTTATTTCCCCTTGTACCTTAGTTATGCACATGTTTTTCATTTTCTAAAAGTCAAATACCCGTAAAACAACTCTAATAACCTCTGAGCAGGTATGGCAAACAGCCTGAAATATTACTAATATGTCTATCTTAGCCCTTTCTATAAGTGGATACACCTCATCTGCAGTCTAATATTGCTATTTAACAATGACAAACTTGAAATACTCACCAAACACCTCTTTTATCTCTGATATCTAATTTGCAACACGTGTGTGTTTAAAAAAAATATGACTTTTCAACACAAGGAATAAACAGCAGTTTAGTACTTTTATCGTGTCTCCTTTAGTGTACAGTGCTTAACAAATTTATTAAGAGTAAGAGTAAGGTTTATGCCACAGCTGCCCTAAATTAACAGCATTGGTAATTACCAAAATAATTTTTTATCTTTCTGCAATGGTTAATACACCAATATGTAGAAGCTCTTTAACCCAAATGATATTTTCAATGCTAAAATAGAATTATCATTGTTATCCATGAATTTTCAAATTTACTGATTTACAAAAAAACAAAAAATAGTAAAAGTACATTAATATTTCTTGATTAAAATGTCAAATTATAGTTATTTACTTGCATTCCTGAACAGAAAAATGAGTTTTAGTGGTTGAATGCTATGCTTGATTCATTTCTGACTTCTCAGAGAAGCCCAGTGAGCCGGCTCAAATTTGGGTTTAAAAAGGTGAATTCAGTTTGAAATTCCTCATTCCTGTTCAAAATGGTAAAACGTGGAGAGCTGACTGAAAATGAAAGAGTCTTCATGATGCTGGATGGTCTCTCAGACAGGTGGTCTAATAAATTTGTTAAGCACTGTGTATGTTGGCTAACTCAGCTGCATTACATCCATGATAAACACATGAGCTTTCTCACGGCTTTAGGGTAGCACTGCCTCCTCTTGGTAGAGCCAGGTCGGCCTGGTACGCTGGTCTCTTCCTCGTCATGAAGGTCCAGCTCCTCCTCGTACTTTACCGTCTCCTTCCCCACCGGCATCAGGTGATCATCCAGCTCACCTGGAGAGCAGATAATTACCTTACAGGATACAGGATGCAGCCTACAGCTCTGCAACTTCCACTTTGAGGTTGATTATGACTTTACCTATTTTGTGGAGTTTCTCACAGCATAGTAGTGCAACAGCTTTCTCTGCCAGTCTGGCACAGTTCATGATAGGACCCTGTAAAGACAAATCAATGAATGTATGAGGCTGGAGAAGTGGATGAATGATTGTCCAAGTTACCAAGAACTTATTAGTATTTATTATGCATATGTGAATAAGCTTCAATCTCTGTATGATTCAACTGCCTCAGAGACATTTCGTTAGACTGGCTTGTTGGTTTTGTCTTTTAATCTGTTAAACCCAGTGCAAAAGTTTTCATAGCTGATCAAACATTCAGGAAACAGCTGCAACCATCCACAGAACTAAACCCTTACCTTAACTGGGACTCTGAGCGGGGAGTTGATGGGCAGGTAGAGTGTGGACTGGAAGCGTCCGTCCTGCATCTCCACAGTTCTACATTTAGGTGCCAAGTGTGTGAACGGGTCACTGGGCAGCCGAGCACAATACCTAAACACCAGAGAATCAGAGAAACCATCAGAGGATGCTAAACAGTGAGTCAGATTATAAACATTAGAGAAACCAATAGAGAGGGTTCTCAACAGTTAATTAATTTCTTTACTAGCCTTTCAGTATCATCACTCACCTGTTGATGTGTCCAATGGCTGTGTTGATAGTGACCCGCGGACCTCCATCCTCCGGGCGAAGCACATAGGGAGGGAGGATGTTGTCATCGTCCAGAACCTGCTCCACCTCAAAGTCACTGACCTCCACTGACTTGGAGCACTTGTTCCTTAAGATCTACGAGCAGAGTAAGACCTGTGTGACTACTGAAATCCCTTTGAATCATCCTAAAATAATGAAGTATAACTTAAATTCCTTTGAATCTCTGGTTAATAACGAAGTATAACCTGATCACTTTAGGATTATTAATGCTATTATTAGAGGAACCATCACCTTCTCTATGGCCTTGTAGGTAGTGAGATCGTCCTCGAAGGCTTTGGTCCTCTCGCTGTCAGCCAGCATGATGTAGTTGGAGACAGGGGCTCGAGCTCGGCCTTTGGACTGGACATAAGATCTGTATTCTGTGGGCAGATCGAAGCGCACCACCAGGTTACACTTTGGGATGTCCACACCCTCCTCCACAATGCTGGTGGCGATCAGCAGGTTGGTTTCATGAGCACGAAATTTGCGGAGCACCTGTTAGACAAAGAAAAGGACCAAAAAAGTTGAGGTGGAGTTTAAGAGTCCCATCACAGCAGGAAACAGGGCTTTTAAAAGACAGTATCACTTTCCTGTTTTCGTCATGGTAAATGAGCTGAAGCTCTTCACATTGCAGGTGACACACCCAGGCAATCGATACTGTTCACTTTGCCTCTTGAGCCCTCAAGTTAAGTTGATTTGACTTGTACAAGTGCTTTGTGGACGAGGTGCTTCAGCACAGTACAATTGCTCATGGTGTTTAAGGTGCATGTGAATTATAATCGATACCATTGTTCATTGGGACAGTCTTTTAAGAATGGAATCTTCATGATCTTTCCTCTCACCTCCTCTTGTTTCCTGAATTCAACCTCCATCTGTTTGTTTCTCGGCTGGTTTTTGCCGATGCTGTGGCCAGTGATGAAGTTGCTGCTGATGTAGGCCAGCTCCGGGTCCTGTTTCCCTGCCTCTTTGATGAGCCTGATTAAAACAAAGGAAAAAAACACAGAAAAGTCAACTATTCTACTGCATTCACTGCAAGACGGGGGCTTGAGGTCTTTTATGAGGATTTCATAGAACAGGTTAACATGAAAGTAATGAAAACTAGTTCTACAGCACAGTAATAACTAAACAAATAAGCAGAATAGTGAATTTCAGAAAGACAGTAATCAGGCACTTCCTTGAAAATAAATACTATCAATAACCCCATCCAAAAATGGAATACATCTCAACTGTAGATGTTTGTACTTGATCAAACATAGCCGTAATAACAACAAAGATGTACCGGTTCAGGACGACAGCGGTGTATCTCCTCTCCACAAAGATGATCCCACACAGGATATTAGTAAAGGGTGAGGGGAAGTTAGCTTCAGGCCTCTCTTTAGCTTCCACCTCCTCATCCTCGTCCTCATCCTCCGAGTCGCTCCAGGACACGTAGTTGTCCTGGTTGCGGTTGTTGTACCACTCCACGCTCTCAAACTGCTGCCGCTCGAAGGGTTTGTACTCATGCAAGATCTCCAGCAGCCGCAAGACTTTGGGGGTGACGAACTTGAGGTCGAGGGAGGCGGGGGAGAAGTGCTCCTCACAAAGCGCGTGCACTTTGCGCAGGATGGTGTCGGTGAAGAGCAGAAACTTGCGGTTCAGCTCCTCCTGTTCGTGTTTGATGTACTTTTGAAGCTCTCGCACCATGATGCCCGCCGCCTTGTCAGCACACCACGGCCCCAGAACCTGCAGCACGGCCCGGCAGTCACTCAGCACCTGGACAGGAAGGAGACCAGACTCATTATTGAGGACCAGAATCAAGCTTGACTAGAGCATTGTTGAAAATGAAAAGGAGAGCTGCTTGGACCAGTGGTAGCCTCAGGACCCACCTCCACTTCTCAATGAGCAATCACGACCCAATTTTCTGAACATCTCAAAGAAATCCAGTTTATTAAACAATATTATTACATATTAAATTTTATGGGGCCCAAGCCTATGGACAAGCATGTCATGTTCTCAAAATAAAGCCAAGAGCCTTTAAGACAACAGGATTTGTTTCGGCTCATTTTACCTGTTTAGAGATGAAGGTGGGGTCACGGTCCTCCCTACAGACAGGCATGTTGCAATCATTCAGGAAGTGGAGAGCTTCATCCAGTTCCTTCTGCAATCGAGAGGAGAGGCCACTCTTGTCCACATAGGGACCACAGTCCAGAACCACCTCTCTGGGCTGAGAGGCATACCTGAAACAGAGCACACATTGTCACTTTTACTGGTTTTAAAAGGTTTTTCCCTGATCTCAGGCAGACAAGAGTTGCAAGTCGATCTACTACCCATCATCTGAAAATATCAGACATTTATTTCTATATCCACATCTCTTCAGAGGCTCAAAAATTGCCTCAAATATTTTACTGTTAAAAATTTTACCATTATAGTCCTCCAAAATTATGCAAATAGGGATACACAATATTGATTTGTTGCTCATACCTGATATGCCAAAATGTACATATTCATTTCAGCTGCTTCTGATATCAGTAATGGTATAAAAAGATAATTTAGATCTATATCAGTCCATTATAGTCTGTTGGTCCCAACTAAAACCCCAAAAACTTATTCCTAAATAAAGCGGATATTGACAGCCAATGCAAGCCAATATTGAAAGCCAATAAAGGCCAATATTTACAGCTGACATGGCTCAAAATTAATAGCTGACATAGGCAGATATTTACTGTTGACATAGGCAGATATTGACAGCTGACATAGGCAGATATTTACAGCTGACATAGGCAAATATTTACAGCTGACATAGGCTGATTTTTAAAGCTCACATAGGCAGATATCCACAGCTAATATAGGCAAATATTTACAGCTGACATACGCTGATATTTACAGCTAACATAAGCTGATATTTACAGCTGACATAAGCTGATATTTACAGCTAACATAAGCCAATATTTACAAATGACATAAGGCGATATTTACAGCTGACATAAGCCGATACTTACAGCTGACATAAGTTGATATTTACAGCTGACATAAGCCGATATTTACAAATGACATGGGCTGGTATTTACAGCTGACATGGGCCAGTATTTACAGCTGACAAAGGCAGATTTTTACAGCTGATTTAGGCCAATATTTACAGTTAACATAGGTCGAAACTGACAGCTGACATAGGCTGATATATACAGCTGATATAGGTCATTATTGACAGCTGACATAAGCCGAAATTTAAAGCTGGCATAAGCCGATATTTACAGCTGAAATAAGCCAATATTTACAGCTGACATAAGTTGATATTTACAGCATCCTTAGTTGATATTGACAGCTGAGATAAGCCAATATTTACAGCTGACATAAGCCGATATTTACAGCATCCTTAGTTGATATTTACAGCTGACATAAGCTGATATTTACAACTGACATAAGCTGATATTTATAGCTGACATAAGCCGATATTTACAGCATCCTTAGTTGATATTTACAGCTGACATAAGCCGATATTTACAGCACCCTTAGTTGATATTGACAGCTGACATAAGCCGATATTTACAGCTGACATAAGCCGATATTTACAGCATCCTTAGTTGATATTTAGAGCTGACATAAGCTGATATTTACAGCTGACATAAGCCGATATTGACAGCTGACATAAGCTGATATTTACAGCTGACATAAGCCGATATTTAAAGCTGACATAAGCCAATATTTAAAGCTGACATAGGCAGATATTGACAGCTGACATAAGCCGATATTTACAGCTGACATAAGCCGATATTGACAGCTGACATAAGCTGATATTTACAGCTGACATAAGCCGATATTTAAAGCTGACATAAGCCAATATTTAAAGCTGACATAGGCAGATATTGACAGCTGACATAAGCCGATATTTACAGCTGACATAAGCCGATATTTACAGCTGACATAAGCCGATATTTACAGCTCACCTGGGCCAGTATTTAAAGCTGACAAAAGCAGATTTTTACAGTTGATTTAGAACGATTTTTACAGTCAACATAGGTTGACACATAGGCTGGTATACACAGCTGATATAGGTTGATATTGACAGCTGACATAAGCCGATATTTAAAGCTGACATAAGCCGATATTTAAAGCTGATATAAGTTGATATTTACAGCCGACATAGGCTGATATTTACAGCTGACATAGGCCGATATTTACAGTTGATATAAGCTAACGTTTACAGCTGATTTAGGCCGATATTTACAGTTGATATAAGCCAACGTTTACAGCTGATTTAGGCCGATATTTACAGTTGATATAAGCCAACGTTTACAGCTGTTTTAGGCCGATATTTAAAGCTGACATGGGTTAATATTTACAGCTGATCTTGACTGAGGATTATAAAGTTAAAATCAGTTCAAGTTGTCTTCATGGCCATGGTTATGCCCATGTTATCAAAATCAGATAAGAATTGGAAAATCGACTCATGTTTAGCCAGATAACTAAAACATGGGTTGGCAGTATACACAGAAAAGTAGAGCCCTGGTTTAGGTGTAGAACAGGGCTGTAATAACCTGTCCAGGACGACCAGGTCAGTGGCAGTTTCAGCATTGCTCTTCAGGATCCTCTCCAAGTTCTGGATCTTGTGCTCCAGCTCTGACGGGTCACACTTCCCATTCAGAATGGAAGCTGTTAGGCCAAGGATACGAAAGCTACCTGAGCAGCCCTCAAACAGCTGCAGACACGCCAAGAAGAGACAAAGAAGTCATTTACAATTCATCTAGAGATCAGTTTATTTGTTAGTTTTACTGCCACAGCCTCACCTTCATGATGTCACAGTATGGGTGGTCTATGATGGCCAGGTGACAGTCATCAAACACCACCAGGTTGATTTTAGACAACTCTAAGATTCTGTTCCTTAGAACGTGCAGGAATATGTGGCAAGTCATGACCAGCACCTGGTGGAGAGAACACCAACGATGACAAAGAGACAATATTATTCTCAACAGAGAGTACTGCTTCATTCAGAACTATTTCATCGGGGATAGGGATGGGCAGTATGGCCTAAAATTTATATCACATCATATTTTTGCGATATTGCAACACTATCACAATGTTTTGAAATGTCCTCTTAGTAGCTGTATAATGTTTAATTCAGCTATAAATGACACCAGTAAGGGGATTAAAATAGATTGTTTAGTTGAGATTTAAAAATAAAAAATGTATGCAGAAAGGGGGAAAAAATCCATTTCAAATTTAGCGCACCATTTCATTAAAAAAAAAAACACTTCATTCAAGCCTTTACTAAAAAAAATCAAAAATACATAATCATGAAATACTCGGTCTTCTGTACTGTATGTATAAAATGTTTTCTGTGTTGTTTACTACTGCTGATTATAAAATGATTATTTCCCTCATTAAGGGTGAAGCAAACCTACACAAAACTCACCAATCCTGCATGAAGGCCCAAACCCTGCAGTCTAGTCCACCATTCAGGACAAAACCCTTTTCTGACAGGTTTGTAACACGGGAGCGTCTTTAGACATTATTCAATAAACTCTCCTTTGTGGTTATAGGGAAAAAGCTCATTTGGAGGTAGGAACTTTTAAACTCCTTGTTGTCCGTGTTTTGAACTGTTAGGCTGAGATAAGGCTCTGTAGTTGTGGAGAAGAGGATCACATTTGTCCGCTGCTGGGCCGTCTTCTCTCGGACATGTACAACTCTAGCAGGGAGTTTTCAGAAAAATGTTTGCACCCAGGCAAATTACGTATCCTGGGTGGAGTGTATGAGATTTTGAATCCTGGCTTTTCAACAACACTGGGCTTATAACTTTAGCAACATGTTGTGTTACTGCCACCGTTATCTCGGCATCATCTTGCGGCATATTTCAATGATTACTGTGTTTAGTTCAACCTCTTCCTTTTTAGATCTGAATCACTGCAAGATGACAGATCCAGCACTGTTCCTTGTCTGTCTCTGAATGCCGCTGACTCACTGCTTGAGGTCCCTCCACACCAGATGCAATTTTTTTAAAGCAAATTATTTGCACAAAATATTTATTTTTTGACCCTATAGCAAGTCAATGCAAGCTTCCAGCCCTAATTGGGGATTGAATATTAAACCTAACCAACACTGTTTAAAAATCACAGTATGATGGTGTGGAGCTGACTTATTTAGACAGGACCAGCTCACCTGATTCTCCATTATCTCCTGACTCCACTGTTGATCGGGCCATGCTGAGGTCTCCTCCAGATCTGTGTACTCTCCTACCTGGAGGTCTGAGTGAGTCCGGACTGCAGCTGCCTGCTGAGCTACAGACAGAGCTGGACAACAAATACCAAAGAATAAAACAGCTTTAATTAATAAACACACAAACAACAGAAGGGTGTAAGAATGTGTCCTAACAACAGGACAGGTCAGAAAGTAGACTGCATCAGGCGGCATTGAATGATTTTACTGTCCAAAATACAGCCATTAAGCAGGCCTTGAATTGAGCTGCTGCATATTGAAGTTTGGAAAAGGCTGGGCTAGGCTATCTGCACCCTGAATTCTTTATCAGTTCATGCCTAAACTCAAAGCCAAATGCTGCATCAAAACTGTAAAGCAGCTGCCCATCACTAGTGGCCCCTGTAGTGCTAGTTAAGGGCCACTACCATGCAGTCTTTATGCTCCTTAACTTAAATGTTAACAACTTTCACAAGGGCTGAACCATTCTGAAAAAGTGTCCAATCATGACTTTTTTGACTTATCTTGTAAATTCAGTATGAGCTGTTGTATTAAAGGGAATGATAACTTTTATGCTATTCTAAATTTGATTAGCACACAGCAGGGCCTTGATGTCATATTTTACCTTCAGCTCAGCTCACTTGGAAACTCACCAGAGGCAACACCAAAAAAGAGCAGCTACTATCACTAATGAAAAAAATAAAAAAAACAAAAAACAAAAAAACAAGTAAAGTGGAGATGAGAAAAGCTCCATCATCTCTGCAGGTACCTGAGTTCACCAGAAAAACCGTCCTCTTGGCATTTTCTTGGTAACTTCCCCGGATTTGGTGGGAGAGCTCTTTTGTTAGAAGTACTGCTATAAAGGTCTTCCCTGAGCCAGAATTCAAGCAGACAATAGTATTATGTTCAAGAGCTGCTTCAAGAAGTTCTACCTGTGGAGAGAAAGTCAAGAGGCAGACGGTGAGCTAATGAGGAGTCAGAATAAATACTGGACTACACAAACTAAAGACAGAGCACACCAGCAGCTGGTAAACACACTGTCACCTGATATTTCCTAGGCGTGTAGATGTTATCGTGGATCGCCTCCTGCTGCCACGGCAGACCAAAGAAAGGCCCCATGGGTGAAGTGGCAGGGGTGACAAGCTGTAGGCCTGCCATGCTTCAAAGAGGACTGGGCTCCTCCAGTCGTCCACTTTATCTCATATCATTATCCTCTCCTTCACCGGTTCACTGAAAGAGAGGAAAAGATGCTGCTTTAATGTGAGGGCATCAAAGTTGGTCTCGAACTGAATAAAGAAAGGTACAAAGACCACTGTCCCTTTCACCATAACCACAGAAAACAGAAACATAACCCTCATTAAGAAGGGCACAAGCAAGACTGTCTTACTACTGCATCTACTGTAATTACTGCCCTCACCATTTTACCTACTGTAACAACTGTAACCACATTCCTAACCCTTGCAACCACTGTAACAACTGTATCCACTGCAACAACTGTAACAATTGTATCCACTGCAATCATTGCAACCACTGTAACAACTGTATCCACTGCAATCATTGCTACCACAGTAACAACTGTAGCCACCACTGTAATCACTGTTTCCACTGTACCAAACAATGCAACCACTGTACCCACCATTGCTACCACTGTAACCACTGTACCTTCCACTGTAACCACTGTACCTACCATATTAACCACTGTACCCACCATATTAACACTGTAACCACTGTACCTACCATATTAACCATTGTACCCACCATATTAACACTGTTACCACTGTACCTACCATATTAACCACTGTACCCACCATATTAACACGGTAACCACTGAACCCATCATATTAACCACTGTACCCACCTTTGCTACCAATGTAACCACTGTACTTACCATTCTAACAACTGTAACCACTATTGTAACTACTGTAACCACTGTACTCACATTACTACCACTGTACTCACTATTGTAACCACTGTACCCACTGTACCTACCATTGCTACCCCTGTACCTACAAATGTTACTACTGTAACCACTGTACCTACCAAAGATACTACTGTAACCACTTTACCTACCACTGCTACCACTGTAACCACTGTACCTACCACTGCTACCACTGTAACCGCTGTACCTACCAAAGATACTACTGTAACCACTTTACCTACCACAGCTACCACTGTAACCACTGTACCTACCACTGCTACCACTGTAACCGCTGTACCTACCAAAGATACTACTGTAACCACTTTACCTACCACAGCTACCACTGTAACCACTGTACCTACCACTGCTACCACTGTAACCGCTGTACCTACCAAAGACACTACTGTAACCACTTTACCTACCACAGCTACCACTGTAACCACTGTACCTACCACTGCTACCACTGTAACCGCTGTACCTACCAAAGATACTACTGTAACCACTTTACCTACCACAGCTACCACTGTAACCACTGTACCTACCACTGCTACCACTGTAACCGCTGTACCTACCAAAGATACTACTGTAACCACTTTACCTACAACAGCTACCACTGTAACCACTGTACCTACCACTGCTACCACTATAACCACTGTACCTACAACTGCTACCACTGTAACCACTGTACCTACCACTGCTACCACTGTAACCACTTTACCTACCACTGCTACCACTGTAACCACTGTACCTACCACTGCTACCACTGTAACCGCTGTACCTACCAAAGATACTACTGTAACCACTTTACCTACCACTGTTACCACTGTAACCACTTTACCTACCACTGCTACCACTGTAACCTCTGTACCTACCAATGTTACTACTTTAACCACTGTACCTACTAATGTAACCACTATAACCCATATTGAAACCACTGTAACCACTATACCTACCACTACTGTAACCTCTGTAACTACAACTGTAACCACTGTACTCAC
Source organism: Cheilinus undulatus (assembly GCF_018320785.1). Lineage (NCBI taxonomy): Eukaryota > Metazoa > Chordata > Actinopteri > Labriformes > Labridae > Cheilinus > Cheilinus undulatus. Next base: position 43,106,660 of record NC_054882.1, read on the forward strand.
TATTGTAAGCACTGTACAAAGCATTGCTACCACTGTAACCACTGTACCTACCATTGCTACCACTGTAGCCACTATTGTAACCACTGTGACCCCTGTACCTGCCAATGTTACCACTGTACCTACCATTGCTACCACTGTAACCACTGTAACCCCTGTACCTACCATTGTTACCACTGTACCTACCATTGCTACCATTGTTACCACTGTAACCCCTGTACCTACTATTGTAACCACTGTACCTACCATTGCGACTACTGTTACCACTGTAACCACTGTACCTACCATTGCTACCACTGTAACCACTCTACCTACCATTGCTACCACTGTAACCACTCTACCTACCATTGCTACCACTGTAGCCACTATTGTAACCACTGTGACCCCTGTACCTGCCAATGTTACCACTGTACCTACCATTGCTACCACTGTAACCACTGTAACCCCTGTACCTACCATTGTTACCACTGTACCTACCATTGCTACCATTGTTACCACTGTAACCCCTGTACCTACTATTGTAACCACTGTACCTACCATTGCTACCACTGTAACCACTGTACCTACCATTGCTACCACTGTAACCACTCTACCTACCATTGCTACCACTGTAGCCACTATTGTAACCACTGTGACCCCTGTACCTGCCAATGTTACCACTGTACCTACCATTACTACCACTGTAACCACTGTACCTACCACTGCTACCACTGTAACCATTGTACCTACCACTGCTACCACTGTAACCACTGTACCTACCACTGCTACCACTGTAACCATTGTACCTACCACTGCTACCACTGTAACCACTGTACCTACCAAAGATACTACTGTAACCACTTTACCTACCACTGCTACCACAGTAACCACTGTACCTACCACTTGCTACCACTGTAACCACTGTCCCTTCCAATGATACTACTGTAACCACTTTACCTACCACTGCTACCACTGTAACCTCTGTACCTACCAATGTTACTACTTTAACCACTGTACCTACCATTGCTACCACTGTAACCGCTCTACCTACCATTGCTACCACTGTAGCCACTATTGTAACCACTGTGACCCCTGTACCTGCCAATGTTACCACTGTACCTACCATTGCTACCACTGTAACCACTGTAACCACTGTACCTACCATTGTAACCCCTGTACCTACCATTGTAACGACTGTACCTGCCATTGCGACCACTGTTACCACTGTAACCACTGTACCCACTATTGTAACCACTGTAACCACTAAATCATACCAGAATGTTCTGATAGTTTTTTCTGATGTTGGAGTTACATTGCTGGCTGAGTGACATTTCATGGGTTTTTCTGTTGTTGGGGTTTTGTCTTTCTTGTGATGTTTTGCTGTTTGTGTTTGATGCTTTGTTATTGTGATTTTGTTTATTGTCAAAGCACTCTGTAAACCTCTGTTTTTAAAGGTGCTTTACAAATAAATTTTTTTATATATTTTATTTTAATCCCATTTTAAACAGCGTTTTTCCCAAACATATCACCCGCATTCTCACATTTTAAGCACTACTCCATGTCAGCTATGTGTCCCAGCGTAATTATGCATTACGGATGAAAATGATTATTTAAATACCTAACCATGCAGACTGATTATGATCCAATGCAAGTTTATGTTCCGTGGTCCTTTATAGTCAGCTCCTAAACACACACTCTCTAGGTTTATACAGTTAAACAGATAAAACACTCCTCTTTCTGTTAAAACCTTAACTCAGCCGAGGTGGTCTAAAATATTTCATATGTAAGAAACTAATGTTTAATTAATTTCCTCTCCCCCATTTTCCTGAAAAATTATCCTAAATCTCCCACAGTATTTATCAAGTGATATTATGTGTACAACTAAACTTTTTTAATTACTGAAGGCAGCCTGTCTATTTTATTTTTAATATAAAAGGGAGACCTGGCCTGGGAATTGAGCATTTCCTCCACTCTAGATGGATAAATGCTGACCTTTGTGAGGATATGACCATATGCCCAGATTTCTGTCATACAAGTGTCTGATTAATGAGCACCAGTACTCCTGCAGACGTTACTCAGACCCTGGCAGTCACCAGTGCATCAGAGTGGACTAATCACAAGGCTGGAGGTCTGCACGGTTTTGAACAGTGCTTACATTATTTAGGAGATGCATGTCGGCTACTGTTGAGGGTTCAAGGCTAAGCTGACCTAAGGACAGACCTCAGAGAGGGGCTCACTCCTAGCTTTAGATCTAATGTGCTACCAGAGGAATGTCAGAGCTGGAAAAATGCAAAAAAAAAAAATACTTGTTTTACACATTGAAATACTTACAGATAATATGTGAGACTTTCTGGATAGGCAGACAAAACTCAATCTGGGCTTCATGATCAGTGTTCTCTGTTTCAACACCTGATGCTTCCCCTCATTTAGGCAGAAACACACCTGAGCAACAAAGAGGAAGAAACAGTGTTATTCTCATATACTTCAGACTTATACCACAATTCAGTTATTTACAAAGCAGAGTTAGACTGGCTGATGAATGGGTTATACTCAAGAATCCCCTCAATCACAATGCATAGAACATGATGGGGAAGGATTCAATTAAGTTTGGCTTCAATAAAAACAACTTATCAAGCCCACTCTCTAAAGTCAAAGATCTCACCTCTCCACAGGAGGACAGGGGCAGGGATTTTTGCTGAGGCTGACGTTTCTGCAAAAATAGAAGCACAGCGCAAAAAGAGAAGGTGAGGAACAACGAGCGAAGCTGAGTTTGATCTGCAAGGTTTTCAACACATTTTAGTCCAAATTTAGACTCCCAAACATCATAAGGAGGCGTTTCACCACAGCTGTATTGTAGGGATGCATGATATTTATTGGCATAATGTCAGACCTCTGTTTCTGTAGTGAAACTTCTCAGTATTACTGTGTTTTTACTATCATACCAAAGGTAAAGCGTCCGGTATTACAACAACTAAGGCTGTCAAGACGTGGAGACTTTGATACCTCCATATACTTTAAACTGGTTCAGACTCAGGCCCAGCCATCTAATCCTTAAATCTGGTTCAGCCCTTTTCAACCAATCAAGTTTATCTAATGAAAAAGTCCTACTATGGAATAAGGACAGTACCAAACATTAGTCTGTAACATCTTGGCTGTGTTCTGTTTCATCTGGAATCTTTTTAAAGCTAAAACTGCATTTTCTTCAATCTGAAGTCATTTTTACATGTTTAACTACATTTTCGTTTGACCTGGACTCTTTTTCACAGCTTTAAAGTTGTTTCTGTATAATACAGAGTCATTTTAACAGCTTTAAATGAGTTTCTGTTGAAGCTGAAGTCTTTTTAGGGACTTTAACTGCGTTTCTGTTTCGTCTTGGCTGTTTTTAACAGTTTTTTTATTGCTCTGGACCCTTTCAAACAGCTCTAACAGTCGTTCAGATTCATCTGAAGTCGTTTAAGCAGCTTTAATATTGGTTTAGTTTCCTCTGGAGTCTGTGCAACAGCTTCAACATCATTACTGTTTCCTCTGGAATCTTTTTAGCAGCGTTTCTGTTTGAGCTGCACTGAAATCGTTAGTCAGGCTATCTCCACCTGCTAGCATGGCTAACGAGACGGCTCGCTGCTGTCTGTAATAATCAGGCTAATTATCGGTTATTAACCTGTGTTAGTATTAATCAGTGAGCCTGTCTGGGTTATTGATAGGGCTATTTTTAGAGAGAAACACCAATATCACAGCATGTAGAGCCACTGAGATCTACCCAGCCACCGTGTCAGACTGCATGCTAGCCACGTTAGCCTACAGCTGGGTTATAATTAGCCAACAGCTCGCTCCGCCGACACACCGCATACTGAGCCATGGTCCTCGGTTCATTATCTCACCTGTTGTCTGTTTCTTTGTTGATAACGTCGCTTTAAACACCTGTATTAGTTCGTTCATTCACTAATGCTGTCCTCCACGGTGGGACCGCTTCCTTCCGCTGGGCCTCTGCTACGCTAAATATTACGCCAACTGCGTAACTGTCCGACCGGAGGTCTGCGCGCGCAGATTGGTGCGTGACGTAGCTGTCCCCTGACGGCCGAGCTGACTGCTGTTCCCACAGTCCAGGCAGACTTTTACATTCTGCAGCAGAAACGCGCCTTAGCGTCCGACTACAGCAGTGATACTCAGCGTGTGGCTGTTTTGTCCGGATTTGTGGCTCCTTTATTTCCTAATTTCAAATATTATCCCCACAGAAAATCTTAAAAAGGAAAACTTTGGCCTCAGAAATTATCCAATGCAAGTCACATTAGTCAGTTTGTTTCCAACACATATACAGTGATTGTCAAAATAAATTGCCAGCCTTTTTTTTGGTCTGTTTATTGTCATTGTCCTTATGTGCAATTTTTTTGCACCTTTTTTTGCCATTTGTAATCAGTTTTTGCTGCTTTTAGCCCATTTTTGCTACTTCTTTTTGCCCCTTTTTACCAGTTTTGCCCTGCTATCCTGCTTTTGAGATTTGCAATTTGTTTTCCCTATTTTGCCACTTTTCGTCAAGTTAAGCTGCCTTACCATTAATTGCCCTTTTTTGGCCTATTTTTGTCCATTTTTGTCAATCTTTGCTGCTTGTTGCCCATTTCAGTCACTTTTTGGACTTTTTTGCCATTTCTTGTAACTGTAACTAATATCTTTATCACTTCTCACCCATTTTTGCCACCTTTTTTCCTTATTTTTGTCACTTTTCACCAGTGTTTGCCTCTTTTATCCTGATTTTGCCATTTTTCTCCCTTTTTTGCCATGTTTTTTCTGTTTGAGCTGCCTTTTGCTATCAAATGCCACATTCCCCCATTTTTGCCACCCTTTGCTCATTTCCCCACCTTTTTGCTACTTTTTGCCAATTTAGTCACACAGCCCCCCCCAAACCATGTTTTGGTCACATTTTGCCATTTTATGCCTATTTTGCCCCCTATTTTCAGCTATTTTCATGCCACATTTTTGCTGCTTTTCGACTATTTTTGCCAGCTTTACCTTATTTTTATAGCCACTTAAGACCATTTTTTTCGCTACTTTTCACCACTTACATTGTGTCTCATGCAAAGCTATTTTTCATCTATTTGGCTCTTTGGTTGAGCAGGGTTGAGTAACACTGCTATAAAGGAAAAGGGGTGGCGGGCTTTCGGATGTGTAATTGTGGTATCAGATCAGTGGGTGGTGTTATTTTACAAGGAAAAATTAAAGGTAAAATTTTGAACGCACATGTTCTTGGAGGATGGGTAATTCTAGTTGTTGAAGGGCTAATGGACTCAGTTTTTTTTAACAAAGATACAACTAACAGATCCAGAATAGACTTGTGGTTATTCTAAAATATATTTCATAAATACAAAAATACAACCGGCAGTCTTTACTGACCACAAAATAGTTTCTTTTAATTTCTTGTAAAAAACAATGAAATAATTCATTTTGTAATCATCCTTAATGAATGACAACCAAGCTTTAGTTACCCAAACAGTGATTAGCTACTGCTGGATAATGACCTTAGTCAGTAAGACTGAGGTTAAGACTCGACACGATTATTGATGACAGTCTGAGATTATATGAGGAAGACCGATCAACAGACATCTGCAGTAAGATGCTGCAGATGTTTTATCAGTCTGCTGGGGAGGCAGTGGAAAACACAAAGATGCAAGGCGTCTGGACAAACTGGTTAAAAAAGCTGGCTCTGTGGTCGGAATCGAATTGAACTCATTGGAGGATGAGGAGGAGAGACGTGCACTGAGCAAGGTGGAGGCCATTCAGAGAAACATGGATCATCCACTTCATATCTCCCTCAGTGAGCAAAGAAACAACGGTGGTGAAAGATTAGAAAATCTTTCATACCATCAGCTATTAGACTGTATAATTCTACAGTAAACAGATGAGACTCCCAGACGACTGAATTTTCCTTCAGGGATAAATAAAGCTCTTCTATTGTATTATCAGGGATATCAGATTAATCTTAAAAGTGATTGTTTGTAAAGATTATTACCAGTAGTTCAACTCTGTTCATAAGCATTTATAATTTTAAATTTTACATTACCTAGGTATTATGATGTCTTTTTAACTTGACATGTTTTTGAGCTTTGTTATGTGTCTACCAGGATGGTTATGTTTTCACTGGTTCTTCTGTTGTGTTCCCTGCTTGTGTTATGATGCTTTGTCTTAATTGTGATTCTGTTTATTGCCAAAGCACTTTGTAAACCTCTGTTTTTAAAAGGTGCTATACAAACAAAGTTATTTATTATTATTATTATCTAATAGCATTGTTTGAAATATAGAAATACTTACAAATGTATAAATAAACCCTAATGTATACATCCCAATAAATATGTTCAATATAAATAATAACATGCTGCTACTTTCCAAACAAGTTTAATTTTCTGCTAAATTCACCACCAGGTTCCATGCGGACCGGATAACTGGCCCTAGCGGGCCGGACCTGGCCCGGGGGCCAACGTTTGAGGATCCCAGCTTTGGAGCGTTCCAGCAGACTACACTACCCAGCATGCAGTGCGCTGTGAGAGAAGCAGGCTGATAGACAGCAGGGTATCTGCAGTCTGCAGAGGACTCGGTGCGGGACTGAACTCTGCATATAGGACTCCGTGCGTGAACACCGTGCGCATGCACGTCGTAGGGGCAGAGCGGCTGACGTCAGGTCTCGGGCTGATGATCAAAGTGCAGACAGATCAGACAGGAAACGGATCAGCGCCATCATGGATCGGTTCACGGGTCCTGGTCTGACTGCGGGATCAGCTGCCGGTCTGACGCGGGTCCTGGTGGTCCTGACAGTCCTGGTTTGGTGTTCGGTCTCGGTCCGGTCCCATCCTCAGTGTCTGGACTTCAAACCTCCTTTCAGACCGACGTCACAGCTCACGTTCTGCGTCAGGTACGCTCAGTTCGGCTGCTGTGACGTCGACAGAGACCAGCAGCTTATGAACAGGTATGACGTCATCGTGGGTCAGTTCGACTACCATGGATTCGCCACCTGCGCGAGCTTTATCCACGAACTGCTCTGCCAGGTAGGTCGATCACCTGCACCCATGATGCACCGCGGTAACGATCGATACTGCACACAAACACAGGCAGATAAACATGCAAACAGGCAGAAATCCTGCAGGTTCTAGTTTCAGTAAGTCTGCAGGGATCCACCAAACTACCATTAAACCACAGACTTTAACAAAATAATCCTGCAGGTCATAGTTTCAGTATGTGACCATCAGTAGACTCATATGAAGGCATTTGGGGGACTTTTGAGGGGCCTGGACCTTGATACTGGGGCCAGGGGTCCTTCACAGGTACTCTTTAGGATCATTTAAATCTATTTATATGGTTTTTATTTACTCTTGGTCCCTTATTTCCGTTAAAATACCTGTCTGAATCCCCCAGAGTCATAGCAGACCTCGTGTTTGATGCTCACCTGTGCCCATAAATATGGTGACCTGTTCTTACACTATAGATCACTGGTGTCAAACTCAAGGCCCGGGGGCCAAATTCGGCCTGTGGAAATATTAAATCCAAGATGCTCTCATATTTCTGTTCTAACTGGCCCATCAGTCTGAGGTCTGCAGATTTCCTCAGTTAAAAAATTTAAACTTATCCTGATGATTTAGGATATCCTTGATAAGTCTCAAAATCTGAAAAAGTAAGGAGTAAAAATATTTAGATAAGAAGTCAGGAAAAGAAATTAATTTGGGTTTCAATTTCACATTTTCAATTTAGTATCTCACAATTAGGAGTCATACTTAGGATTTTTGCTTTAATTTTCACACTTTGAGCATTTCAACTCATAGTTTTGACTTCTTGTATAATATTTTGATCTTTAAGATTCATAATTCAAATTTTTAAGTGAAATTTTGACCTTTTAAACTCATGATTTTGACTTTCTTTCTAACATATTTGCCTTTAAAAAACATTATTTTTCAATTTCAGTTTTATGTTTTGACCTTTTTGAAATAATAAATTTACTTTTGTTCAGATTGTGAGCCTTTAAACTGATCTTTTTTAACTTTTTAAATGTCAAAATCGTTTATCATCACACTAAGTTTTTTTTTTTCCATATCTTATTACTGAAATGAGGTTGGCAGTTTCTGGTTAAAAAGGTGACCCTGTTGGACCCTCAGGTTAGTCCTGAATCCAGAATCTGGCCCCTGCTGTGACTAAGTCTGACACCCCTGATTGATTAAATGATTAAATGATTATCTTAATTACATCAGTAAATTAAATCTCTAATTAATCACTAAATGATTAAAATATTTAATCAGATATTCACAATCAGTTTTAAAGGATAATGTCAGTTAAAATTAATTATATAAATGTGTTTATCCAGCACATTTCAAATGAACTGATCTGACCTTATCAGGACCAGCTGGACTCAGACATGTACTTCACTCTGGTCATAAAACAATCAGACCTGTGGACTCAAATAAAACAGCTGAGAATTTAAAGCAGTCAGTATGGATTCTGGGTTTAAGTATTAGATGAAAGAGCTATCACTGCTTATTGTAAAATAATGGACAAGAACACAAACCTTTCCAACAAGAGAAAAGTATGACTTGGAAAAATCTGACCTGTTCTAGATTTGTACAGTTAAGACAATATATCTTAAAAGAAATTGGGAAAAAATGAAACAAATAAAGAATGTAATGATAGATTACAGTTGATTATGAAGACTTAACAGTACTAACAATTTGATAATTTCCTAACTTTACTCAGGGATCATAAAGGGCAGAAGAATTACCAATATCAAAAGAAAAGGAATTAAATTAAAAGTTTACAAGTGAGAAAATATGTGTGAAACTATATTCTCAACTCCTTAACCATACTGGCTATTTTATCACTCCTAAATTACACATTTAATGTAGATTTCAAACCTGTAAATGTTGAAGGGACTGTGAAGAAACAATATTAGTAACACAATAAAACAATTAAATCACATCATAAAAGAACTAGGGCTGTCAATAGATTAAAATTTTTAATCGCGATTAATCTCACAAATTACATAGTTAACTCACGATTAATTGCAAATTAATCACACTTTTTTGTCTATTCTAAATGTATCTTACAGTACTATTTCTCAAGATTTAAATACCCGTATCAACACAAGTGGACAAAAATGCTTTCTTTATGCAAATGTTTGTTCAACAACCCAAAACAACAACAGATAAAGTCCAGAACATTCTCTAGTCTGAGCTCAAAGATACTGAACGCTGCAAAAATCTGCTGAGAGCATAACATGGTAAACTCAAGCCCAACAGATGGAGATACTGACCTTAATGTAACACTACTGAATAATACCACAATGTAGAGTCAAACTTTAGACTTCTAGAAGTTACCTCCTCTGTTCTCAGCAGCTGAACACAGAACAACAGATCTCATCATCACACATGGACATAAAGAAGTCAAGTCTCTGCTGAGAGCTCAGCAGTAAGGCACAGACACATCTAATGGTGTTTCACTGTTCTGATGTGAGTAAGGTGGACACATCTGCCCTGCTCAAGACAAAAAGCAAGTCATTACTTAAAAATGTCTGCTATTATTTATCAGATTTTTACTTTCAAACTAAAAAATGTAGTCCAAATGTAAAATAAATGCTGACAGTACGAAATGACTGAGAACTTTTAAGGTGTAGTAAGAGGACTGAACCATCTCTTCATTCTTCAGATCATAGAAGAGCTACAGATTTAATCTAAAACCATTTTTTCTTCCTAAATAAAGGAGAGCCACAGTCTAATAATGCTTTCAGCTTCTATTCTGATACTCTACAGAGCTCATTCACTAACCCCTGCTCTCCTGTCACACACCAGCCTCTGCTGCTCTGTCTCCTCCTCCTCCTCATGATGCAGCTGTACATTCACCAGCATCAGACAATCTCCTACAGGGACTGCAGAGTCTTTGACACTTTTGCAGCATCTTGATTGACTGTTATTTAAATTTGGCGTTTATTCACAGTTCCAGTCGATCGTTTTAGTAAGTTTCGTTTTTTTCTGAATACTTTCACTTTCAAGCAGGAGCTGCGTGGGGATGAGAGCGGACCTTTAGGAGACGTGCTGGACCAGTCAACAGTTAATAGTGCAGCTGTGGTGCTGGTTCATGGCAGATATAACAGCCTAAATAAATGAATAAATCATACTGGCCCAAAAGTGCGTCGGCACACTGGGAAATGCTCGGTATGCCAGATAGCGAGTCCATCCCTGCAGAGTTTCTGAGTGTCTCCATTGTAAACAAATCCAGCATGGCGAGGGGGGCGGCTCTCTGCATTAGTGGTGAGCATGGCCAGCGAGTGGTGTGGGCTATATAAGACTCTACGAACTTCCTGTAACTCCGTTCATGTCGACAGTAGGAGAAAATAACTTCAGTTTTATCTGACATGATCTGAAAGCTGAACCTGTCATTCAGAAGTCTCTGTCCTTTATCCAGTTCTACTCGCTTGTACAGCATCACGACGGCACCGCTTCCTGGTCTGGCAAACTACGGGATGGGTCGAGGGTCATACAGAACACGCATGCATTAATCGTGCGACAAAAAATTTAGCGGCGTTAAAAGTAATTTGAGTTAACGCAATATTAATGCATTAACTTTGACAGCCCAAAAAAGAACAAATGTGTGTCAAATTCGAATCGAAATTATGTCAATAACTATTGCTGGGCCATTAACGGCGTTAACGTGCTACGTTAACGCGAGACTCTTATCACACGATAAGACAATTATTGCACGTTAATCTATTCACTAAAGGGGCTTACGGACACACTGCCGAGCACATGTAGTAGGCTACCAACACGCCTCCAGTCATTTCCAGTGGGAGGAGGGCGGAGGTTTGGGTCTGCTGTGAGCAGGCTTAAGCCTGATTTATACTTCTGCGTTGCGTCAACGGCGTAGGTACGCCGTTGACGCGACGCCATTGTTGACCATTCGAAGTTCTGCGTCGAGGGAACGCGTTGCTCTGCAATTCACCGCCATGACGTGTGTGGCTGTGTGTATATGTGTGTGTGGTTTCAGAGGGGTCACATCCGAGCGGCCGTGTCGCTCTCTGCCGAACTGGACGTCTGTTTGTAATAAAAGAGTGGATGCTTGGGTGTGTGATTACAACCGGCAGTCAATATTACATGTTGTTTGCACATAAGCACAAACCAGAGGTTTTTGTTGTCCGTCACTCCTTTAAAATCCCGCTGGATCCATCCTGACAGAGAGCTTCATACAGTACACGCTCGTCACAGCACTAAGACAAGTTGGAGTGTTATGAATTGTGAGTAGGCTACAAACGTGTGCCTTCATCTGTTGTATTTCCATGACTGGTATCATGGACACTACGGTGTTAAAGTGAGGTTCAGCGAGAGAGAGAGAGGGAGAGAGAGGAGGGTCAAGCAGTGGTGAGCAAGCAAGAGAGAACAGGTGCTGGTCTGAATCATCATTCACCCATCTCTGTTAGATTTCCATGGTTTAAATCCACGTGATAAATGAGCAAACTTTGGTGTTTAAAGTGAGGGTTCAGTTCAGTGGTGAGCAAGTGAGGTGTTCTCAAGCAGTCTGTGATGCACTTTCCTTAATATTTAGATAGGTCAAGCATTTTTTTAATGTCTTCGGCAAAATTCAAATCTAGTATTTTAATTTAGATTAATCTAGATTAACTACAGGATTGCAGTGAGATTAATCTAGATTTAAAAAAAAAAATCTATGCCCAGCATTATTAATAACATAATACAACAATAAAATCACAATGATGGGATGCTGATGTGGTGCCAGCCTGTGTTAAATTCTTAAAACGAGTTTATCCTTTTCTTAAAGCACTCCTGACAGGGTTAAGGTGAGAGACAGGAAGTAGCACTCTGTCTTGTTTTAAACACTCCTCCCCCTCTTTTCCTCAGGAATGTTCTCCATTTGCAGCTCATCTTTTCGATGCCGAGGATCCGAGCACTCCAATGAGAACCATCCCTGGACTGTGTCCGGATTACTGCTCCATGTTGTGGAGTAAGTGTCGCTCCGTTCTCCCCCTGCTGTCTGACGACCCGGTGGTCTCTGGACTGAAAGACGATGAGTTTCGCCTCTGTCCTTACCTGCAGCTGAGCGACGCCGACTACTGTTACCCCCACCTCCTCAGTAACCATAGACTGACTCACAACCTGGGCCACGTCCAGTCCAACTCTGACGGCTGTCTGCAGCTCTGCCTGGAGGAGGTCGCCAACGGGCTGAGGAACCCGCTCGCCATGGTGCACGCCAACGACGGCACGCATCGCTTCTTTGTGGCTGAGCAGGTGGGCCTGGTGTGGACCTATCTACCGGACCGGTCCAGACTGGAGAAACCGTTCCTGAACATCACAAAGGCAGTGCTGACATCATCATGGGAGGGAGATGAGAGAGGATTCCTGGGTCTCACCTTCCACCCAAACTACAAGTACAACGGAAAGCTATATGTGTACTACTCTGTGGAGGTCGGCTTCGATGAACGGATACGCATAAGCGAGTTTCATGTGTCCACCAGTGACATGAACATGGTGGATCACACCTCTGAGCGGTATGTAAGAACATCAGGTTTAAAAACCCAGAATGTTTTGTCCTTCATCACAGGCTTTTCATGTAAATCCGCCCGACGCTGATGCGCTCTGAGCGTGTGCTCTCCCTTTAAGAACTGGTTTAAGCACCGAAGACGAGAGAAAACAATGATAGATTATCTCACCACTAGTGCTATAATGATGATGGTGGTGATGATGGTGGTGGTGATGGTGGTGGTGATGGTGGTGGTGATGGTGATGGTGGTAGTGGTGATAATGAGGATGATGGTGGTGATGATGATGATGATGATGGTGGTGATGATGATGATGGTGATGATGGTGGTAGTGGTGATAATGAGGATGATGGTGGTCATGATGATGATGATGGTGATGATGATGGTAGTGGTGATGATGATGATGATGATGATGATGATGATGATGATGGTGATGATGATGATGATGGTAGTGATGATGGTGGTGATGATGATGATGGTGGTGATGATGATGATGATGATGATGATGGTGATGATGATGTTGGTGGTGATGATGATGATGGTGATGATGATGATGGTGATGATAGTAGTGGTGATGATGATAATGATGATGATGATGGTGGTGATGATGATGATGAGGATGATGATGATGATGATGGTGATGATGATGATGGTGGTGATGATGGTGGTGGTGATGATGATGATGATGATGATGATGGTGGTGATGATGATGATGATGATGGTGATGATGATGATGATAATGATGATGATGGTGGTGATGATGATGATCATGATGATGATGATGATGGTGATGATGATGATGGTGATGATGATGGTGATGATGATGATGGTGATGATGGTGGTAGTGGTGATAATGATGATGATGATGATGATGATGATAATGGTGATGATGATGATGATGGTGGTGATGATTATGATGATTATGATGGTGATGATGATGGTAGTGGTGATGATGATGATGATGGTGGTGATGATGATGATGGTGATGATGATGATGGTGATGATGATGATGGTGATGATGATGTTGGTGGTGATGATGATGGTGATGATGATGGTGATGATGATGTTGGTGGTGATGATGATGATGATGATGATAATGGTGATGATGATGATGATGGTGGTGATGATTATGATGATTATGATGGTGATGATAGTGATGATGATTGTAAAGGTGATGATGGTGATGTTGATGATGGTAATGATGATGATGATGATGATGATGAGTTGTGCAGTCCATGGAATCTACTATCAGGCCCGGAAACAGTAACCTCTGTAACGGCTCCAGCCTGCTCTGGTCCCATTTGAGATGAAGACATAGTTGCTGGAGCGAGGCAAACTAGTTCCTCTGAACCCACATCTAGAGTCATGCAGATAATCCAAAATTCTGATCCATTTTTGTTGCATTAGCAAAATTGTTTCCCCTACTATTATATCGGGGGGCAACCCGCCCCCATTTAAGGTTGGGTTGATTGTGTTTAAATGTATTTTAGTGCCAGGTCACAACAGAAGTCATTCAAGGATACCTTTCCTATAGAGCAGGTCTACCTTGTCCCTTCATTAAACAAACTAAATAGCCTTGTGTTATCTTGTAAAATAATCTTGTGTCCTGCTTGTTTTCAGTAGCGTGTGACAGGGTTTCAGTCAGAGCCAGCAGTAACCAGCACTTTAGTGGATTCAGTGACACACTTCTTTAGCCTGTTCAGACAGCCTTAGCCCATCAACCAAACGTGGCTGATCTTCTCAGGCTGTGATGCAGACTAGGACAGCCAAGCTGGTGTTTCACCACCCAAAAAGATTCTATCACTTTTGCTGCTGCCACCTGCACCTTGTCAACCATGCCACATCAAAGAAAACAAGCTGCAGCTCAGAAGCGATGCACCTGCATCCAGCTCCCTTGCCAGCCACCAAACGGACCCAGCACTAGTCGCTATTTTTGAGACGTGTGTTCTGTTGACATCTTTATGTTGTGGTCATTTATTGTTTGCGTTAATGACTTCCCTTTTTTTGGTGTGATGTGTTCAGGGTCATCCTGGAGATCGATGAACCAGCCTCGAACCATAATGGTGGACAGCTGCTCTTCGCAGACGATGGCTTCTTGTACATTTTCACCGGAGACGGGGGTATGGCCGGAGACCCATTTGGAAAATATGGGAATGCCCAGAACAAGTGAGACATGCTTTTTAAGGTTTCTGAAAGCCGGGACAAAGGAGAGCTCTTTAAAGTCTAGTGTGTTCATGTTTGGATCAGTGAAGAGGATCTCTTATCGTCTCTCTTTTTCTTCTTCAGGTCAGCTCTGCTGGGTAAAGTTCTTCGTATTGATGTGGATGACAATGAAAGAGGTCCGCTGTATAGAATTCCTCCCAATAACCCCTTCATACATGAGCGCGGAGCTCGCCCTGAGATCTACGCCTACGGCGTCCGGAACATGTGGAGGTGTTCTGTGGACCGGGGCGACCCGCTGACCAAAGAAGGCAAAGGTCGAATCTTCTGTGGGGACGTGGGTCAGAACAAGTTTGAAGAGATCGACATCATTGAGAAAGGACGAAATTACGGCTGGAGAGCCAAAGAAGGCTTCTCCTGCTACGACAAGAAGCTGTGCGCCAACAGCTCGCTGGGTGAGACGATTAGGAAACAACCAAGGTTATTCATATTTAAGAAGCATTCACTTTTGTTTGTAGTGAAGCTTTATATCAGGGGTATCAAACTCAAGGCCCGGGGGCCAAATCTGGCCCCTGGTACAGTTATAGCCGGCCCACCAGATTATATGATATCTTTATTAAAACTGGCCCACCAGTATGAGGTCTGCAGATTTCCTTCAGTATAAAAATGTAAACTTAACCTTGATGATTTATAAAATCCTTGCTGAGTCATAAAAATCAGAAAAAGTAAACAATAAAAGTAATTAAATAAAAATTCTGGAACAAAGGAGAAATTTTTTTCTCTATATTTTCAATATTGCATCTCACAATAATGACTAAAAATTATGGTTTTCACAGTTTATTTCATATTTTAACTTTTACATCTCATAACTTTTAATTTTTATCTTGGTAACTTGGATTAATAATTTTAATTTTAAACCCTATTTTGACCTTTTAAAGTCATGATTTTGACTTTTATCTAATTTTTGACTTTTTAAACTCATTATTTTTAATTTTATTTCATTTTTTGACATTTTAAACTCTAGATTTCGATGTTTATCTCATATCGAGATTGTTAAATATCATGATTTTGAATTTTTTCTGACCATTTCAACTCTTAACTTCCACTTTTATCTCACATGTTGACCTTTAAAACTTGTGATTTTTACTTTTTTCATATTTTGTCTATTAAAAAACATGGTTTAAATATTCTGTCTCACATTTTGCCTTTTAAAAACATTGTTTTGACTTTAAATGTCATGTTTTACCTTTAAAATTTTTAAGTTTGACTTTTTATCTCAGATTTTGAGTTTTTATCTTCTGATGTTGACCTTATAATATCAAAATCATTTAGGTTGACACTCAGTGGTTAAATATTGGCCCTGTTAGGCCCTCAGGTTAGACCCACATTCAGAATCCGGCCCCTGTTGAGAGTCAGTTTGACACCCCTGCTTTTCATCATTGGGAAACCCTGTGAATTCTACATTTATGCAACGCTAATTTTCCCCTGCAGCAATTTTCCTCTCTTACAGCTGTGTTTACTCCCTAAAACATGAATTTCTTCTTGGCTGAGACATTTGGATGCTCTTCCATAACATGTGATGCATTTTCAGACGATGTACTGCCGATCTACGCATACCCTCATAAGATGGGGAAGTCAGTGACAGGCGGATATGTGTATCGAGGCTGCGAGTACCCCAACTTGAATGGGATGTACATCTTTGGAGACTTCATGAGTGGGTGAGCTGCTTTACAGATGCTCCACAGCTGAAATGTAAACATGCACGTAAAAGGAGCAGAGACAGCTTTCATTGGCTGGATGTCAGCTGATCAGGACTTTAGTATGAAGCTCTTTTAATGACCAATTATAATTAAATTATGACATTATTTGAAAGGTGCCTATTAAAAAAATGCATTATTATTATTTTTTTTAAATTATTATTATTATTATTAATATTTTTTATTATTATTATTTGTACTATTAATATTATTACTTTTTATTATTATTAATATTGTTTTTACTATTATTATTATTGTTTATAATTATTATTTTCACTATTATTACTGTTATTATTATTATTATTATTATTATTATTATTATTATTACTGAAACCTTTGAAAAGCTTTATAAAACAACGAGCAGGGTTATGGTTAGGACTAAAGCAGAAAAATATTTCATGTTTGAAATCTCTAACGGTGGCGTTCATTCACCTGTGTGTGTTTTTCAGTCGTCTGATGAGTCTACAGGAGGACGTGTTGTCGGGTCAGTGGCGGTATAATGAGATCTGTATGGGGCAGGGTCTCACCTGTATGTTCCCTGGTCTCATCAACAACTACCAGCAGTACATCATCTCGTTTGCTGAGGATGAGGCGGGTACGACACACACCAACACACACATACCGTCGTTCTTCATGCATTCACAGTGCCTATAAAATGTCTTTACCCCCTTTAAATGTTTGACCCTTTCATCAATCTTATAAATCACACATAGTCAATATAATTTAGGTTTTTGGCTTTTACAAACAAACCTCTTTCATGTCAAAGTGAAAACAGATTTCTACAAGGTAATGTCAATTAAATAGAAATATGTAATATAAAATAAACACCCCTTTAAAGTGACTGAGCTAATCCAACAGAGGTCCAGGCAGTTGGTGCTAGAAGTCTCACAGTTAGAGAAATGAGGATCAGCTGAGGTCAGTGAATGTGTCTTAGTGAGTTTAGGATAAAGACACCTGTGTCTGGAGGGTCACAGGTGCACCAGTATTCCTGGCTACCATTACACCATGCTGATGGGAGAGACTCTGCAGACAACAACTGTTGGCCGGGTTCTTCACCAGTCAGAGCTTTATGGGAGAGTGGCAAAGAGAAAGACACTGTTGAAGAAAACTCAGATTCAATCTGGACTAGAGTTCACCAGAAGGACTGTGGGAGACTCCATGGTCAAGAGGAAGAAAGTTCTTTGGTCTGATGAGACCAGAATGGAGCTTTGAGACCATCAGACAAGACGCCTAACACTGACATCACCACAAACACACCATCCCCACTGTGGAGCACGCTGGTGGCAGCATCATGCTGTGGGGATTCTTGTAAAGATAGAGGGTAGGGCTGGGAAATTAATCAAAAATTAAATTAAATCGCAGAATGGCCTGCTGCAATTTTCAAATTGCAAAGGTTCAATATTTCTTTGACCTGAAATTTGTGTCAAAATACCAGTTTTAGCCTTCTTTCTGCAGCAGCAATGTTACCCATGACATATACAATCATTAAGGTGCCATTGTTTTTAAAATAGTTTAAAATCTGTCCTTCTTCATTTTTTTACTTTGTCTTATCAAATATAGGAATGACAAAAACCCTACAATGTAATAATCCATATCCAATTTGCAATACGAGTCAAAGTCATCAGAATTAGACACTTTTAAAGATTTGTTCAGCCCTTGATTAGGAATAAAGAAAGTTAAGAAATAATCGCATATCAAATCACAATTGCAAAATTGGGGGGAAAAAAACGCAATAAGATTATTTTCCAAAATCGTTCAGCCCTAGTAGAGGGGGAGGTTAATGTGGCAAAATCTAGGAAAATCCTGGAGGACCATCTTATTCAGTCTGTGAGAGAACTATGGCTTAGGAGATTCATTTTCTAGCAGGACAATGAGCCGAAGCATCCAGAGAAAGCTACACAGAAAGGGTTTAAAGACAACAAGGAGAATGTTCCAGAGTGGCAGAGTCAAAGCCCAGACCTCAGTCTGATAGAGGATTTGTGGCTCAACTTGAAAAGGGCTGTTCTTGTGTTTCACATACATGAGCCAGACATGGCCATCGAACAGGCCGGGTGGATCTATCACCGTGTAGTTCTAGAGCACCTCCTCTTTTTGCATTCTTCATACTGGATGGAAATAAAGTAACGTTGGTTCAGTGCGTCAATCAAAGGTTTGTAGGTGTAAAGCAGAAACGATGTGAGTCTCCTCCTCCTTAGAGTCAGACTTTGGGACGATCTCAGGGTCTAGGGTGTTATTAAAGCCATGAGATTTCTCAGACTTCACCTGGTTATCCAACCATGCGTAGATCGTACTCATCCTGGCGTCCATGTCCAGAGCATTGATGACATCGTACTGCTTAAAGCCATCTTCATCAGCTTCAATCTGATCGTGGGGCTTGAAGAAGTCATCCCGATGGACCACACAACAGTTGGGCAGGCTTTCAGGCTGTTGATCCCTGTCCAGCCTGAAAGAGTCCAGACTTATACTGATCATGATGAGTTTATAAAATCAACCATGCTCAGTATAAGTGAGGGAGTGAATGCTTTTGAACTGTATGTCATTGTACGTTTTTCCTCTGTTCCCAGGTGAGCTGTACTTCATGTCTACCGGAATCCCAAGCGCCACGTCACGCTCAGGAGTCGTTTACAAGATCGTTGATCCTTCAAGGTGATAAATAATCAATCAATTACATCATGGGTGTCAAACTCAAGGCCCGGGGGCCAAATCTGGCCCATGGTACAGTTATACCCGGCTCACAGGATCATATCATATTTGGATTATAACTGGCCCACTGATATGAAGTCTGCAGATTTCATCAACTGTAAAAATGTAAATTTAACCTCAATGATTTAAAATCTTTAAGTCAGAAAAACATGAAAAAAAACTAAAGAGTAAAAATATATCAGCTAAAAAAATCAGGAATGGGGGGGTTATTTTGTGTTTTCATTTCATACTTTCAATATTGCACCTCAGAATTACGCTTTAAACCTATGATTTTGAATTTCTTTTTCATATTTTAACCTTTTCAATTAATAATTTTAACTTTTATGACACATTTTGACCTTTTGGATTCACACTTTAACATTCTGAGTTATATTTTGACCTTTTTAACTAAATATTTCAAATGTTTTGACCTTCCTAACTTTGACTTTTAATCTCATATATTTACCAGTTAGACTCAAAATTTATGATTTGAACTCATATTTTGACCTTTAAACTCATGATTTCATCTTTGTATCTCATATATTTACTAATACAAACATTATTTGGACTTTGAATGTGTTTTTGCCTTTTGATTTAAAATTTTTAACCTCAGAGTTTGAGCTCTTAAATTTATCATTTTGAATTTTTTTTTATTTCCAGTTTTTTTCGCCCATAATTTATCACTGGTGAATATGAGTTGACAGTTTATTGTTAAATGTGGACCCTGTTAGGCCCTCAGGTTAGACCTGAATTCAGAATCCGGCCCCTGTTGTGACTGAGTCTGACACCCCTGAATTACCTGATCAGTTAACACACCTGGATATTTAAGACTAACAGACCTGGATGACCATGATGTTCAACCTCTGGTATCTTCATTAGAGTCGTCCTCTTCTGATTTTATTGATCTTTGTGTTTCAGACGGGCGCCACCTCGCCACTGTCACTACGACCCTCAGCCAGTCAGAGTGAAGAGTAACCTCATCAAGTTCGTCCCTCAGGAGAGTGAGTCTCTCTGTCTCAGACCATCAGCTGATTGAGAATCAACTAAGTGCAGATTGATCTGAAATCTGGACCATCTCAGTCCTTTCTGGTTTATCTGGATGAGTCTGTCTAGTATTTATGCTTTTATTTATCTAACTACATTTATTTTATTGTATTTAAATTCATTTTTTACAGGTCCAGTGCATATTAATTATGCCAGATTGGGCTAAAAGACTACATGAACTCTGCGGCTCGACACAGTGCTTCTGTTTCCTCCTCTATGTTGGTCTGCCCTGAAATGTCTCTTTTCTATATGGTGCATATTCTCCCACCTTTAGCCAATCAGATCCTTCGCTCAGGCCGGCCGTGGCCAGCATGCATTTGTGCAATAATCAGATGGTTACGTTTAAAAAGTGTTGGTAAAAATGGAGTGGGTATGTTTCAGCAGCATTTATTGATAAATCTCCTGTTCTTTGTGTGTCAATCTTTAGGTTTGATTGGGGAGGAGCCTCCCAGCAGCCTCAGAACTGAGGCTCCGCCCACAGAGTCATTTGATTGGCTCCAGGAGCTCATAGACCGTTTGGGGGAGTTGGGGTTGGACCACACCACAGTCCCACCCACCACCAGCACCCCCAAACCCTCCAGACACCCAAGGAGGAAGGGTCGGCGCAGGAAAGGGAAATCCAGAGCAGAGAATCGTCCGGAGATCCGAGACGGAGCGGTTAGGCTGGTGGGGGACGAGGAGGGGCGGGGCGACCGGGGACGGGTGGAGGTGTTTGTGGGCGGGGAGTGGGGCACAGTGTGTGACGACCTTTGGAGCACCAACAACGCCGCGGTGGTCTGCAGACAGCTGGGCTTCAGATTCGCTCTGAAAGCAGCCAAAAACTCTGAGTTTGGTGAGGGGCGGAACCTTCGGATCCTTCTGGATGACGTGCAGTGTGAGGGGAACGAAGCCACCCTGCTCGACTGCAAACACGCCGGCTTGGCCACGCACAACTGCGCCCACTATGAAGACGCCGGAGTGATCTGTGGAAACTCTGACTATGTTATTCATGTATGAACAACAAAATTCAGCAATAATTATCAAAACACAGTCTAAAAAACAAATATGAGCCAATTCTGATTTAATGACAGGAAACATGGAGTCTTAAAACAAATATGAGCCAAATCTGATTTAATGACAGGAAACATGGAGTCTTAAAACAAATATCAACCAAATCTGATTTAATGACAGGAAACATGGAGTCTTAAAACAAATATGAGCCAATTCTGATTTAATGACAGGAAACATGGAGTCTTAAAACAAATATCAACCAAATCTGATTTAATGACAGGAAACATGGAGTCTTAAAACAAATATCAACCAAATCTGATTTAATGACAGGAAACATGGAGTCTAAAAAACGGTTTGAATGAAATCCTGATAAAAACGTGGTTGAATGTTAACATTCTGTTTTCAACAAATTTAAACAGAATATTAAAATGTGAAATACTGAAAGTGTTGACCTGATCATAAGCAGAGAAAAACTGAGATTGCTGATATTTTAAGAGACGGGTTAATGTAAATGTAAATCCTTTATGAATGTAATCCTTTTTAGTGTTGATATTAAGTGTTTTTAATAGTTCAGACTGACTTGGATGTTGATTTTTTTTGCACTTTGCATGAAGTCAGAAACATGTTGACGTCATATTTGCTCACATGATGAATGTTGAATACTCACTGATGAATGTCTGATGTTTTATAATCATTTTTATAATTGTAATAAAGATTTTATATTTACTGCTGTCCCCACTTTTACCCCCACCACATGTTAAAATGATGTATTTGAATAAACTTAGACCTTAGTAGAGGTCTTGATATAATAAAGCTTAATATCAGAGGTTTATCAAAGATTTGGGAGAGTTTATGGATGTAGTTTTCCTGAATTTAGTAGGGATTTCAGGCAGGACCATTCACTATTTTTGAGCCATTTTCAATGCAGGCGTAAAAATTCCAACATAATTTGTAGATTAATAATAGTTTGACATAAAAGAAACAACAAATGCTTTAGACCTGCCATTATGTTCTTAATTTTGTCTTCTTTATTGTGAAACCAGGGTCAGGGTTAATTATGGATCATTCTACAGCTTGTGCTGTCTTTATTTAAGCTCCACAACATAATGAAGGCTGGTGGCTAATAAGCATAAGAGTTTATAATTGGCACTTAAATTTTCAAAAAGGGTAGAAGAGCAACATGAATGTGTGAATTTTTACTTTTTAAGGCCCATAGGTCCATATCAGATGATAAAATATGATAAAAATAACATATAATGATTAAAATGAAAATAAAGATAAAATACAACTGTAGAAAATAAATGACAATTAAATCAATACAAAATAAATAGATATACAATAAAATAATATATTCATTTAATTATTTTATTTTGTTATTATTATTTATTTAACGTATAATAATACATATAATAATATATAATAGTGTGCAGTAAATATGATAATAAATGGAATAATTATAATACACATATTCAAAACAAATGTTTTGTAAAAAGTCCAAAGCATTGTTGTACAGGGTCTTAAAAGTAAAAATTCAAATAATGTGAATGAAATTTAGATTTAGTGAACAGAGTCTGTTTGTCATCATCAGTTTCTTTAGAAGAGATCAGTGATGATAATGATTGAATCCGAGGAGAGGGCCTGAGGCAGAGTGACACCAAAACTGCTGTAGACTTCATCCATGTGACTGCAGATTGATTTATTTAGTTGATGGAACTAAGAGATGGTTTTATTCTGATTTAACCAAACAGACCGTTTTTATTTGTTTTATTCTGATTTAACCAAACAGACCGTTTTTATTTGTTTTATTCTGATTTAACCAAACAGACCGTTTTTATTTGTTTTATTCTGATTTAACCAAACAGACCGTTTTTATTTGTTTGAATCTGTTTTTAAAAAACAGACCGTTTTTATTTGTTTTATTTTGATTTAACCAAACAGACCGTTTTTATTTGTTTGAATCTGATTTTAAAAAACAGACCGTTTTATTTGTTTTATTCTGATTTAACCAAAAAGTGTGTTTAATGCTAAAAATGGTAGGAAGAAAAGATATGGTTTAACTTTGTATGAGAGGACAAAATGTTAAATATTTGACAAAAATGACCCTGTGATTCTACAGATAAAGACAAAAATGACCCCTCTGATTCTGCAGATAAAGACAAAAATGACCCCTCTGATTCTGTAGATAAAGACAAAAATGACCCCTGTGATTCTGTAGATAAAGACAAAAATGACCCCTCTGATTCTGTAGATAAAGACAAAAATGACCCCTCTGATTCTGTCAGAGGACAAAAATGACCCCTCTGATTCTGTAGATAAAGACAAAAATGACCCCTCTGATTCTGCAGATAAAGACAAAAATGACCCCTCTGATTCTGCAGATAAAGACAAAAATGACCCCTCTGATTCTGTAGATAAAGACAAAAATGACCCCTCTGATTCTGCAGATAAAGACAAAAATGACCCCTCTGATTCTGTAGATAAAGACAAAAATGACCCCTCTGATTCTGCAGATAAAGACAAAAATGACCCCTCTGATTCTGTAGATAAAGACAAAAATGACCCCTCTGATTCTGTAGATAAAGACAAAAATGACCCCTCTGATTCTGTCAGAGGACAAAAATGACCCCTCTGATTCTGCAGATAAAGACAAAATTGACCCCTCTGATTCTGTAGATAAAGACAAAAATGACCCCTCTGATTCTGCAGATAAAGACAAAAATGACCCCTCTGATTCTGTAGATAAAGACAAAAATGACCCCTCTGATTCTGTAGATAAAGACAAAAATGACCCCTCTGATTCTGAAGATAAAGACAAAAATGACCCCTGTGATTCTGTAGATAAAGACAAAAATGACCCCTCTGATTCTGCAGATAAAGACAAAAATGACCCCTCTGATTCTGTAGATAAAGACAAAAATGACCCCTCTGATTCTGCAGATAAAGACAAAAATGACCCCTCTGATTCTGTAGATAAAGACAAAAATGACCCCTCTGATTCTGCAGATAAAGACAAAAATGACCCCTCTGATTCTGCAGATAAAGACAAAAATGACCCCTCTGATTCTGTAGATAAAGACAAAAATGACCCCTCTGATTCTGCAGATAAAGACAAAAATGACCCCTCTGATTCTGTAGATAAAGACAAAAATGACACCTCTGATTCTGTAGATAAAGACAAAAATGACCCCTCTGATTCTGCAGATAAAGACAAAAATGACCCCTCTGATTCTGTAGATAAAGACAAAAATGACCCCTCTGATTCTGCAGATAAAGACAAAAATGACCCCTCTGATTCTGCAGATAAAGACAAAAATGACCCCTCTGATTCTGCAGATAAAGACAAAAATGACCCCTCTGATTCTGTAGATAAAGACAAAAATGACCCCTCTGATTCTGAAGATAAAGACAAAAATGACCCCTCTGATTCTGTAGATAAAGACAAAAATGACCCCTCTGATTCTGAAGATAAAGACAAAAATGACCCCTCTGATTCTGAAGATAAAGACAAAAATGACCCCTCTGATTCTGCAGAATTAATTTGTGGATTTATTCATTAATTGTAGTGTGTATTTTATAGGTTTACTATTCTTCTACAGTCTATGGGTGAAACAGACGAACTTTACATATTTTAATGTCATAATTGCTCTGATAATCACGTTAAGCATCTTGTTTCTATGCAACGCTCCATTCAGAAAGAAAGGACCGGAAGTTGCGCCCATATTTCACGCAGAGAGTCATGAGGTTAGGAATAAGGTGGATATTAGTAATAAAGTAATATTATTACTTTCCTTTTAAATTTGAAAGAAATAACTCCGACCAAAATAAATCAACCCGTCAGTCATGGCAGAAGAAAACAGAACATACCGTATGTAGTTTTATTATATCTTCGGGTGGCAGCCGTGCGGCTCCATAGCTCAGTGGTTAGAGCACTGGTCTTGTAAACCAGGGGTCGCGAGTTCGATCCTCGCTGGGGCCTATAAGATTCTTTATTGCTTGATCGTTTTCATAGATCATGTTTGTTATTCTATTATTTACGATGGAAGTTTTCTTTCTGTTATTTCTTCAATTGGGAGGAAGACACAGAAGCAGAGCTCTACTGATGCTACATGTTAGCATTTGGCTCTAAGTCTTACTTGGTTAACCACAGTGAATCCACACTGACACTTTGTGGCTTCAGTCAGAACTGCATGAAGTTGAGAATAAACAGACAGCAGATCAGATGTAAATATACACACATTGATCAACAGATTAATTTAACTAACTAGTTATTTAACCGATTAATTAATTAACTTACTGATTAATTAATACAAGTAAACAGACGGTAGCAGATAAGGTGGAAATGTAATAGATAGATAGTCAATTAAATGGGAAATCAAACGTCACACTCTGGTTTGTTGTAGTTTCAGCAACTTGCCACCAGGCGGCATTGTTATCACATGTTCCTTATCCTCTCTCTTTATCTTACAGCAGATTTTATTAAAAAAAATGTCTGAAAACTTAAAGCTGCAAACAGGCAGGTAATTCATGTAAACGACTGGATTGTTTGTATAAAGACAGATGTTTAGTTTTTAATTACCTGAGATTATTAACCCTAACCCTCCCACTCTTCATCCTAATGCTAACAGTCTGGATCGTTTATCATGCTGATGTTAGCGTTGGTGTCTCCTCTCATGTACAAACATGACCCCTGACCTGAGGACAGAGCAGATAGAGGCCAACAATGGTGAGAAATTTATGGAGCTTTAGGCATTCACAGCCAGATCTTCTTCTCACTGTGTGCTCACTGTTGTGTTTCCTCTTGTCTTTGATGGTCTTTTCAGCAGAGTGAACACAAATACTCCTCCTCCTCTTCATCATGCTGTTTCTCTCTGACCTCTGACCTCCGAGCAAACACAGAGCATGTTTTACGGTTTTACTCAGAGGTCTGCACAGACCGACTCCTTCAGAGGACAAGGGTCATAAAACAAAGAGTAAACATGGAGGGGCCGGTTCAGTCATTCAGAGGCACCAGACCCATGCTGTTCCCCAGTTTATCACAAGATACACAGAGATCTACCGTATTATCATTTTTAGTAACACTTTACCACAGCCATAACATCTATTCATAGTTTCAGTCTATAAGTCGACTGTATTACCATTACACCGCGTTCCACATTATTATGCAGATTGGATTTTAGTGTCATAAACATTCATTTTTTTGTTTTTCAGTTAAACTCACAGATGGTGTTGTGTCTTATAGCTCTGTGGATCACTGAAATCAGTCTCAGACACCTGTCATTAGTTTGCCAGGTGAGCCCAATTAAAGGATGTTCTACATTATTAAGCAGGCCACAGGTTTCAGCAATATGGGAAAGAAAAAGGAATGAAAGGAATGAAAACATGAGATATTTCAGGAAACTTTAGCGTGATCATCGTACTGTGAAGAAATTTGAGTCTGATTCAGAGCACAGACGGGTTCCTGCAGATAAAGTCATAATGAGGAAGGTTTCTGACAGACTAATTCATCAGATTAAGAGAGCAGATGCTAAAATGCCATTACAAAGCAGCAAACAGGTATTTGAAGCTGCTGGTGCCTCTGGAGTCCCACCAACCTCAAGGTGTAGGATCCTCCAGAGGCTTGCAGTCGTGTATAAACCTACTATTCAGCCCCCCCTAACCAATGCTCACAAGCAGAAACGGTTGCAGTGGGCCCAGAAATACATGAAGACTCATTTTCAAACAGTCTTGTTGACTGATGAGTGCCGTGCAACCCTGGATGGTCCAGATGGAGGAGTAGTGGATGGTTGGTGGATAGCCACCATGTCCCAACAAGGCTGTGACATCAGCAAGGAGGGGGCGGAGTGTTTGGGCTGGAATCATGGAGAGAGAGCTGGTAGGCCCCTTTAGGGTCCCTGAAGGTGTGAAAATGACCTCAGCAAAGTCTATGCCGAAGTCACCCCTGCCCCCGCAGACTCTAGGGAGATCTTCTCTATACTTGATGTAGCTTGCTTTGGTGGAGTTAGCAGCAGAAACACAAACAAATTATTGAAGAGATCTGAGGCACTCAAAAGGATCACTTAAAAAACTTTATTTCATCATAAAAATGTAGGAGAACATGTTTCAGCGATGCAGGCCTTCATCAGGACGTTTGAATGAAGAGATCAGCTGATCATCTCTTTGCTGTTAACTGTCTGATGAGAACGTTCTAATCAGTGCTCTCTGGCCTCTTTTAGTCTGGTCTGAAATTAATACTGCAGTCAGACTACCTGTTATAACTACAGTTAAATCCAGATCCAGCAGTCCAAGGGAATCAATCAAGGAACACTTCATTCATTCAACAGCAAGTCCAGGATGACCTGTTCATGAAGAGTCCTCAATGATTGTGGTCTAGCCCCGACCCTCTTCCTTCCAACATCATCTCATCGGCCATGATTAGTCAGGTGCCTCGGTGTAGGACGTCCTGTCTCTTAGCTCTGTGATCGCCTGATATGACTCGGGAACCATGGTAACAAACATAGGGACCAGCAAAACGCTGGACATCCAAGATAGTGTGGAGTCTAACAGCAGTCCAGCCCATTTTTTGGAGGTCTGTGAGATCAGTACTCTCTGGCCTCTGTTAGTTGAGTCTGAAACTGGTGGTCTGGGGGATTGGGGGTACAGTCCAGCCCATTGTTTGGCGGTCTAATGGCGTGGAAGCGGCTCCAGTCCCCCTTACAGAGGATCCAGGGCAGGACGTCAACCTGGTAATGGAGCTCTGCTGAGAACTCGGTGCTGATGAGGTCAGGGGATCCGGCGCCGCTGCCCCGTGTGATCAGCCTCATCTGGTCGTCATAGCAACAGTGCTGAGCGGCCAGCGTGGTGCTGTGATAGGACAACATGGAGCGGATGCAGAAGCGTGCTGAGGGTTTGTAGATGTCAAGGCGTTCTTTGGTTCCGCTGGCATCCCTCCAGCGGTACGTTCTCCCAAGGTGCAAATCGGCGATGTTGACAGCCCTGTAGACGACCTCAGATGGGTAAGAGCAAGGGCAGCTGGGTAATTCTGTTAATACCTGCTGAAGGTACTTCAGTAGGAAGTCGTTCTTACAGCTCAGCCACTGCTCACAGCTGTCCATGCCTGAAAATATAGAAATAAGTATATTTAAAAATCAAATAAAAATTTAAAATTTTGTCTAAACCTGAAAATCAGTTCATACTCACTTTTGTGAATCAGGTTCTTACTGATTCAACTGAATCAGTTCATACTACCCTTTTTAATGTTCATACTGATTCATTGGAAATTATTCATACTAACCTGCTGTCAGAGCATTGGAGCCACTGGTCGTCTGACTGTGAGGACTTTCTGTCACGGTAAGATCAGATTCAGTAACAGAGGGATCAGATTCTGTAATAGAGGGAGAATATCCACAGTAAAAAATAAATTCATAAAAAAGGACAGTATTGCATGACCCAGCTGTTCTCAACATGATTACTGTGTACTCCATGAGGATACATGGAAAATGTAAATGTACTTCTGCTGAATACAGCAGGGTTACATTCAGTTGTCAAATCAGTCCTAAACATCTCCAATCTCTTCAAAAACCATCATTTCCATGCAGCATGGGCCCAATTCATCCTCTAAACTGTAGGCAGATGTGGAATTAGGAAGATGGTTGTTGGTTAGGGTCTCTACAATGGAAAAAAAAACATTCGTAATAACAGGATGGTCTATATCGTCCACACAGAGCACAAACTAATGTTGACCTGAATGGTTGCCCTGGTTGTCACTGCTTTCTTCTTCTTTGCAGACATGCAAACCACCAACCAACTACCTCCACCTGCGGTTTTAGACCGTATACAAAGAACAATGTCACTGACATAAAAGCAGACCAAGAGGAGAGAGGAATCATGTCTGATGTGAAAATGCCCTATCTCTCCATCAGTAACCCTCTGATGGGAGTAATTCTAGAACTGCACCAAATCAGGTTATCGATTTGTGATCAAAGTGAAGATCATACCTGGGCAGTTCAAAAGGTCACAGGACCGTGACTCAGTGGCTGTGCACGCATAGCCGCAGGAACGTGTGCGTTTCTGAGTGCCGTGTCCACAGGTGGCGCTGCAGGGGGCCCACGTACTCCAGTCGTCCTCAAACACTGGGAAAAGAGCACACACAAAAAAATGTGATGACGATGACAAAACATGGGGAAAAAATGAAAAAACAGTTGGAAAAATAGGCATGGAACCACAACAAAGGGCTATAGAGACATGCGAGGACAGCATGGGACTATAGAGACATGTTAGGACAGCATGGGACTATAGAGACATGTTAGGACAGCATGGGACTATAGAGACATGTCAGGTGAGCATGGGACTATAGAGACATGTTGGGACAGCATGGGACTATAAAGATATGTGAGGACAGCATGGGACTATAGAGACATAGAAGGACAGCATGGGACTATAGAGACATGTGAGGACAGCATGGGACTATAGAGACATGTTAGGACAGCATGGGACAATAGAGACATGTAAGGACAGCATGGGACTATAGAGACATGTTAGGACAGCATGGAAGTATAAAGATATGTGAGGACAGCATGGGACTATAGAGACATGTCAGGTGAGCATGGGACTATAGAGACATGTTAGGACAGCATGGGACTATAGAGATGTGTTGGGACAGCATGGGACTATAGAGATGTGAGAGGACAGCATGGGACTATAAAGACACCTAAAGGACAGCATGGGACTATAGAGACATGTTGGGACAGCATGGGACTATAAAGATATGTTAGGACAGCATGGGACTATAGAGACATGTTAGGACAGCATGGGACTATAGAGACATGTTAGGACAGCATGGGACTATAGAGACATGTTAGGACAGCATGGGACTATAGAGACATGTTAGGACAGCATGGGACTATAGAGACATTTGAGGACAGCATGGGAGTATAAAGATATGTGAGGACAGCATGGGACTATAGAGACATGTTAGGACAGCATGGGACTATAGAGACATGTTGGGACAGCATGGGACTAAAGAGACATGTAAGGACAGCATGGGATTATAGAGACATGTCAGGTGAGCATGGGACTATAGAGACATGTTGGGACAGCATGGGACTATAGAGACATGTTGGGACAGCATGGGACTATAGAGACATGTTGGGACAGCATGGGACTATAAAGATATGTTAGGACAGCATGGGACTAAAGAGACATGTAAGGACAGCATGGGACTATAGAGACATGTTGGGACAGCATGGGACTATAAAGATATGTGAGGACAGCATTGGACTATAGAGACATAGAAGGACAGCATGGGACTATAGAGACATGTCAGGACAGCATGGGACTATAGAGACATGTTAGGACAGCATGGGAATATAGAGACACGTCAGGTGAGCATGGGACTATAGAGACATGTTAGGACAGCATGGGACTATAGAGACATGTTAGGACAGCATGGGACTATAGAGACATGTGAGGACAGCATGGGACTATAGAGACATGTTGGGACAGCATGGGACTATAGAGACATGTTAGGACAGCATGGGACTATAAAGATATGTGAGGACAGCATGGGACTATAGAGACATAGAAGGAGAGCATGGGACTATAGAGACATGTTGGGGCAGCATGGGACTAAAGAGACATGTAAGGACAGCATGGGACTATAGAGACATGTTGGGACAGCATGGGACTATAGAGACATGTAAGGACAGCATGGGACTCTAGAGACATGTTAGGACAGCATGGGACTATAGAGACATGTGAGGACATTATGGGACTATGGAGACATGTTAGGACAGCATGGGACTATAGAGACATGTTGGGACAGCATGGGACTATAGAGACATGTGAGGACAGCATGGGACTATAGAGATGTGTTGGGACAGCATGGGACTATAGAGACATGTTGGGACAGCATGGGACTATAGAGCCATGTGAGGACAGCATGGGACTATAGAGATGTGTTGGGACAGCATGGGACTATAGAGCCATGTGAGGACAGCATGGGACTATAGAGCCATGTGAGGACAGCATGGGACTATAGAGACATGTCAGAGACATTCCACATACAGCCTCTAGCTAATTGAACAGGCCTGACTTAGACTTAGATACCAAAGTACTAAAACCTGGGTCACTCACAAAGAGCTACAAATCTGCAGAGGATTTCACTGCTATCCATATAAATTGCATTTGTTTCTTTCTCACCGTAGGTATCATCTTTTGTGTCCCAGCCATTGTCCCAGTGACCCCTCCAGTCCCCGCCCACGCCACTGAGGACAGACTCTTCATGGTCAGAGATGTGGTCCTTGGGTTGTTTGTCCTGACCTGCCCTCTCGTTCTCCAACTGATAGGGGTAATCCCAGAACAATGGCCAGAACAGCTTCCTGTGGCTGCTGGCCCACATCGATGATGTCCCCGACCAGTCGCTACGCTGGCTGTCTTTGGCGAGATCCATCTCGACCTCGGTCTGAGCATCATCCACCACCTCAATGGTCACCTATGAACATATCATCACCAATGGGTTTGTGCCAAATTCTACAGAAATCCAGAGATCTCACAAGCACAGATGTACAACCAGCTAAAACCATGTTGCTCTGTCCTCTGTGCTGAAAAGACATAAAAACTGTGATGCCACTGCGGGACGTTTAAATAAAGATTAGATTAAAGACGAGCATCATGAAAGAGTTTATTGTTCAGCAGACGGAGGATGGAAGGATGAACTGATAACTGCATGACAAACAGGTCTGGACAGAGGGTTGATTTCATCTGTACAGACACAGCTGAGACTCAAACACTCAGCCGTACACAGACGATGGCGTGTTTGAACACAACTCAGTACTTTAGTTTGTTCATGAACAAAGTTTACATAGACATCAGTATCTCTGTTATAGGTCTTATTCTGGTGTTGATCATAGAGCAACACTGAGATGTGGTTTGGGCACATTGCTGGTCTCTGTTCCTGCATTTTAAGTATGGATAGTTTAGTTTCTTCTGATAATCTAATCTTCTCTGTCCAACAGACAGACAGTCACAGTGTCAAACTTTATTTCTCTTCATATTCAGACCACAAAAATAAACATTTTTCTACTCTGCAAGGCGCTGGCCTCATCGTATGTCTGCACACTGACCTGCTGACTATTTCTGTCCAAACCTCACATGCTTGTGATTTGGACTTTCTGCCCTTTCTTTGATTTCTCTGAGCTCTGTGGAGATGTTTGAGGTTCAGCATCTCTGTGGAGCTTCCTGCTGTTAAAGGTCCAACATGAGGAAACTTTATACGCAGCTCTGACTCAAAGCAGCTGTTCAGACCAAACAAGCAGAATAAAGAAAGACCTGATGATGAGAACTGAGATGAAAAATGACCAAGGACCTGAGGATCAGCCCCCTCTCATGTGACTGATGGTTTATACCTAAAACACAAATATTCTGAGAATTTTCAAGAAGAGCTCAGAACCAACCCTGAAAGTTTGATTAAGTGATTTAGAAAGGGACAGAAACTTTTACTTACAGCTGGTTCTCATCAGGTACCCGGGCCCAGATCCGAGTACATTTCACGCTAAATTGGGGTTAATTTGATCAGTGTGAACATAAGTGTTCATTTCTTACTTACCAGAGCGGTCTTGGACTCCATGCATGTGAGCACAGGTTGTGGGAGGTATGAACACAACTGTGACTGGCTATCATCAGTGAATAGAGCTGTAAAGTCAATTCTAAACATCTACTGTCTCTATAAAACCATTGTATCCTCTCAGCATGGGTCCATTACAGAAACTTCTGTGTGGAGAACACCGGACCCACCAGGACTAGACGGTGTTTCTCAAACAACAAACTCTGGATTAATCCTGACATTAGGGCTCTTTTTAAAGGAGAAGAAGAGGGCCTAAGTCAGGAAACATAGAGGAGCTGAAGACTGTCCAGGGGGAGCTGGAAAATCACGGAGGGGAGGGACAGATATACAGTCATGGATATGCACCCCTGGAATGTTTCCAGAAAATACACCATTTCTCCTACAAATTGTTGCAATTACAAATGTTTTTGGTGTACATATGTTTATTTCCTTTATGTGCATTGGACCAACACAAAAAAACAGACGAAAAAAAAAAATTGGCATAATTTTACACAAAACTCAAAAAATGAGCCGGACAAAATGATTGTCACCCTTTTAAAACTATGGGTAAAGCATTTGATTTCAAGCATGTGATGCTCATTTAAACTCACCTGTGGCAGTAACAGGTGCTGGCAATCTAGAAATCACACCTGAAG
This sequence comes from Cheilinus undulatus, assembly GCF_018320785.1. Taxonomy (NCBI): domain Eukaryota; kingdom Metazoa; phylum Chordata; class Actinopteri; order Labriformes; family Labridae; genus Cheilinus; species Cheilinus undulatus. The sequence goes on from NC_054882.1 coordinate 43,140,014, forward strand.
CCAGTTAGAATGTCTAAAAGTTGACTCAACCTTTGTGTTGTGTCTGTGTGTGTCACACCAAGCATGGAGAAGAGGAAGAAGAGCCCAGAACTGTCTGAGGACTTAAGAAGCAAAAAACAATCTCAAGGTTAAAGGCCATCTCCAGAGATCCTGAAATTCCTTTGTCCACTGTGTGTAATATATCAAGAAGTTTATAACCATGAATCTGTGGCTAATCTCCCTGGACGTGGACGGAAGAGAAAAACTGACAAAAGAATGCAACGCAGGATAGTTGGAATGGTGGATAAACATCCTCAGTCAACTTCCACACAGATTCAGGCTGTCCTGCAGACTCAGGGTGCAAAAGTGTCAGCTGGGACCATATGTGGTCATCTGAATGAGATGAAGCACTATGGCAGGAGACCCAGGAGAACCCCACTGCTGACAAAGAGACATAAAAAAGCCAGACTGGAGTTGGCTAAAATGTACCTGAGTAAGCCTCAATCCTTCTGGGAGAACATTTAGTGGACAGATGAGACTAAGGTAGAGCTTTTTTGAAAAGCACGTCATTCTACTGTTTACAGAAAACAGAATGAGGCCTACAAAGAAAAGAACACAGTACCTACAGTCAAACATGGTGGAGGTTCAAAGATGTTTTGGGGTTATTTTGCTGCCTCTGGCACTGGGTGCCTTGACTGTGTGCAAGGAATCATGAAATCTGGAGACTATCAAAAGATTTTGGGCCGCAATGTAGGGCCTAGTGTCAGAAAGCTGGGTCTGGGTCAGAGGTCATGGGTGTTCCAGCAGGACAATGACCCCAAACATACCCCAAAAAGCACCAAGAAATGGTTGGAGACAAAGCTGGAGAGTTCTGAAGTGGCCAGCAATGAGTCCGGATCTAGATCCCATTAGGGCTGCCACAAATGATAATTTTTTATGTCGACTAATCTGGTGATTATTTTTATGATTGGTCGACTAATCGTGGCTATTTGGTATACTATTTTGGATCCCCGTTTTACCTTGCTTCCTTATGCATGCACACCTGTGAAAACTTAATGGTTTAGCAAACTGCCATGACATGTCAAGTTGCTACATCGTCAAGGTTTGTTTTTCCTCTAATATAAAAGTATTAAACTGATAAGTAAATTGCACACTAAATAGCGTTACTGAAAAAAACGTTACCTTAACAAATATTAAAGATGGTTTTCCGACTGATTAACCTACGGCACCAATGTTATAAGTAGGCTACTGGAATTAATCCTCGTGCCTGAAGCACAAAGGGCTCAGTAACTCAATGCAAAAAAACTAAAAGATATTCATGCAACTTGCAAACTTGCCCACTCGCGGTATTTGAAGACGCAGTAGCTACAGTGTGTTTACGTTTTCAGGCGTTCGTGCATTGCCGTAGTGCTGCCATGGTACGAGAGTTTGACTTGACACAGTCTGCAGTTGATTTGTTTCACCAATTTGTTTTCTGTAAAATGTTCCCAAACTTTAGAAGCTTTGGGTCGGCTTTTTGGTGTGTTCTCCGTGCTTTCCGCCATGCTTAACTTCTTCTTCTTAGTTTCTGTGAATAATGTAAACAGTGGGAGTGATACTGCCCCCACCACTTCCTATAGTGAACTGCAAGTACAGATGAGTCCTTACCGGCCGGTACTAGATTTTACCGATATAAAAAACAATAATACGACGTGTCGACACTTGAATTCCCGCGTCAACAAATTTTTATAGTCGACACAAACGATGATGTCGACGAATCGTTGCAGCCCTAGATCCCATTGAACACCTATGGAGAGATCTCAAAACTGCTGTTGAAGAAGCACCCTTCAAATCTGAGAGACCTGGAGCAGTTTGCAAAAGAAGAGTGGTCCAAAATTCCAGCTGAGAGGAGTAAGAAGCTTGTTGATGGTAATAGGAAGAGATTGGTTTCAGTTATTTCTTCCCAAGGGTGTGCAACCAAATATTAAGTTGAGGGTGCCAATAATTTTGTCCCACCCATTTTTGAGTTTTGTGTAAAATTATGTCAACTTTGTCTTTTTTTTTCTTCTGTTTTTTTTTGTGTTGCTCCAATGCACATAAAGGAAATAAACATGTGTATACCAAAAACATTTGTAATTGCAACAATATCTGGGAGAAATGGTGTATTTTCTGGAAAAAATCCAGGGGTGCCAATACTTTTGTCCATGACTGTAGGCAGAATATGGAGGAACCGCTGAAGGAGAACAATGCCAGGGGAGTTTGGAGAGACCTCACAACCATTTCAGGCCACCAGGAGCTGAACTCCCAGGCAGGTTTGAGGAGATATCTGCACTCTGTCCAGACACTCCACCCCCCACCCCCAACCCATATACACAGTATTCAGCTCACCCCCACCTCCAACCCACACTGCTCCTACACAGTCCCCCGCCTCCAACCTGTCCCTTACATCTGTTTAACCTGAGCCTGAAACTGGGAAGGATGCCACACCTCTGGTAGACGTCCTGCGTGGTACCCGTGCCAAAGACCCCGCATTCCAAGGACCCTAGCTGCTACAGGCCGGTGGCCTGAACATCCCACCTCATGAAGGCCCTGGAGCAGCTGGTCCCTGCCCATCTGCACCTCCTGTAGAGCTTGTCCATGGACCCACTGCAGTTTGTGTACCAGCATGGCATCTAAGTAGATGACACCATCATCTTCCTCCTCCAATGAGCTCTGTCCCACCTGGAGTCAACACCATCAGGCCAGACACCCTGAGGGACAAGCTGGAGCTTTTGGGAGTGGACCAACACCTCACAAGCTGGATTGTGGACTACCTCATGAACTGCCCACAGTATGTGAGGACCCAGGACTGTGTGTCAGAGACTGTCCTCTGCAGTGTAGGAGTCCCCCAGGGAACGGTGCTGGCGCCGTCCCTCTTCACCCTCTACACTCCCACCTGTCATCCACCCGCCACCTACAGAAGTTCTCTGATGACTCTGCCATTGTCATGAGGCCGACAGGCCATACAAAGGAGTCATCCAGGACTTTGAGGACTGGTGCCAGCAGAACCACCTCCAGATTAACACTGGAAAGACCAAGGAGCTGGTTGTAGACCCCCCCCCCCCCCCATCACCACTGAACATCCAGGGAAGGGACATTGAGAAGGTGACATCTCATCAGTACCTGGGTGTTCATCTGAACCATAATCTGGACTGGACTGATAACATCACTGCACTTTATGCTAGAAGAGGGTCAATAGCAACAGCAAAATAAGCTGGTTGGCACTGGCAGAGAAGATTTGGCAAATTTTTCAAGGGTGCAACCCACATACTCAGCTCTGCTGCTCATCCCACAAATGCATGTTCCTTACAAATGTGGCATCATTTAAGGGAAATAAACAGGCTTTCCTGCGGCATAAGATTTAGTGCCAAGTAGCATTGTTACAACAAAGAAATAATCTACCAAACACAAATTTGCAGACCAGATCAGACCAGACCAGAGGTCAGGGGCCTGAGTCTGTTTGGCTTGTGTTCACACTGATCAAATAAAGCAGCTTTTAGGGTCCAGTTAAGTCTGATCCAAATGTAAATCTAGCCTTGTGGATCTTAACGTACCTGAATGTTGGGGTTCTGGGAGCTCATGTCTGCGTTGGCAAGTTCTGGAAAGTTCCGCAGGTTGAGGATGAAGATGGTACTGTCTTCTTCAGGTGTCAGTGAAGGAAGGACCCCATGCACCCAGTGCAATCTGGACCAGGAAGATGCTGGAGCAGATGATGGAGTCTGGAGCAGATTCTCTTGCTCACGCTCCTCAAGAGTCCACATGTCTTTACCATAACTATGCTCTGCTGATACCTGAGAAGAGAAGAACAGTGAACATTATTCTTAATATGACAAAGCATGTGTTTGTTTGTGGAGTTTAAACAGTTCCTTCAACATACAAAGAACAGACAGGATTCTATCTGACTGTGATGGTATAGGGTACGGGGGGGGGGGGGGGGTTCGGGTAGGGTTAGGATTAGTAGGGTAGGGTAGGAAAGAGAAGGTTAGGGAAGGATAGGGTAGAACTGGTTAAGGGTTATCTTTAGTGTGTATATAGTATGGTTGGGTATCAACAGTGTGTATATAGTACAGTTGTTGTGTAACTTAAAGATCATGTCCTGGTCTAAAGTCAGAAATGTAAGTCTTTAAATATAAATAAATGTTATCCATGTCATGTATTCATTTGCAGTAAAGCTCATGTGTCTTCATTAAAACACACGGAGGAAAATAAGCCAGCATGCTCACAGTTGTTGGACATTTGAGAGTGTCTGTACCGCACATACCCTCCACAATAAAAGCACAACTTAAACTTGAACTGGCTGAAGAATTTGACGCCCTTCACCACATGTAGCTGCAGCTTGGACTTCTTTACGAGGATGAATAGGCAGAGAGACGCAGGGAGGATCTATATGACAGATATATGTTCCCGAATGAAACAGAAGTGCTCATCGATGAGACCTCGACCATAAATTATGCTCTCCTGTGCTTCCGATCTGTTACATATCCTTCCAAGTGGCCCTTAGCTACCACCATGACCTAAACAGCATCTCCACCATCAACAGACTCAGGCTCTGTACATGCTAGCTCCAGGTAGTGACAACACTGATGCTACCCTCACTACCACATGGCCCCTAATGGGCCCCTACCCCATTTAAAAAGACTGATGGGCGTCAAGAGCCAGGACAACACCAAGACTGTCAGATTGGTGCGAACCTCCGTTCCCTGGTATTTTATCTGACCAGTCCAGTAACACCTCTGGGACGATGGACGGTGAGCCCTGGCATCACAGAGCCCCTCCCCTTCACATTAGATCTCATTTCCCACCATGCAAACATGACACATTCTCTAATCATTCCTACCCTTTGGCATGGCAATCAAAGCCCTAACAGCATTGCCATCTTTAGTAGACAATGGCTCTTATGAAAGCTCAAAGTAGTGATGAATCATACTACCCACTAGGGATGAACAGCACAGGTGTTTTTCCTTTATTTACACCAGCAATATGTACAAATTCATCATGTTATTTACAAACAAATAATAAATGAAGATCGAGCAATTTCCAGCTGACATAGACTGATATTTACAGCTGATATAGACTGATATAGACTGATATTTACAGCTGATATAGACTGATATAGGCCGATATTTACAGCTGATATAGACTGATATTTACAGCTGATATAGACTGATATTTACAGCTGATATAGACTGATATTTACAGCTGATATAGACTGATATTTACAGCTGATATAGGCTGATATTTACAGCTGATATAGGCTGATATTTACAGCTGATATAGACTGATATTTACAGCTGATATAGGCTGATATTTACAGCTGATATAGGCTGATATTTACAGCTGATATAGACTGATATAGACTGATATTTACAGCTGATATAGACTGATATTTACAGCTGATATAGACTGATATTTACAGCTGATATAGACTGATATTTACAGCTGATATAGACTGATATTTACAGCTGATATAGACTGATATGGACTGATATTTACAGCTGATGTAGACTGATATTTACAGCTGATAAAGACTGATATAGACTGATATTTACAGCTGATATAGACTGATATGGACTGATATTTACAGCTGATGTAGACTGATATTTACAGCTGATAAAGACTGATATAGACTGATATTTACAGCTGATATAGACTGATATAGACTGATATTTACAGCTGATGTAGACTGATATTTACAGCTGATATAGACCGATATAGACTGATATTTACAGCTGATATAGACAGATATAGACTGATATTTACAGCTGATGTAGACTGATATTTACAGCTGATATAGACCGATATAGACTGATATTTACAGCTGATATAGACTGATATAGACTGATATTTACAGCTGATGTAGACTGATATTTACAGCTGATATAGACCGATATAGACTGATATTTACAGCTGATATAGACTGATATGGACTGATCTTTACACCTGATTTAGACTGATATAGACTGATATTAACAGCTGATATAGACTGATATTTACAGCTGATATAGACTGATATTTACAGCTGATATAGACTGATATAGACTGATATTTACAGCTGATATAGACTTATATAGACTGATATTTACAGCTGATATAGACTGATATGGACTGATCTTTACACCTGATATAGACTGATATAGACTGATATTAACAGCTGATATAGACTGATATTTACAGCTGATATAGACTGATATAGACTGATATTTACAGCTGATATAGACTGATATAGACTGATATTAACAGCTGATATAGACTGATATTTACAGCTGATATAGACTGATATAGACTGATATTTACAGCTGATATAGACTGATATTTACAGCTGATATAGACTGATATTTACAGCTGATATAGACTGATATTTACAGCTGATATAGACTGATATTTACAGCTGATATAGACCGATATAGACTGATATTTACAGCTGATATAGACTGATATAGACTGATATTTACAGCTGATATAGACTGATATTTACAGCTGATATAGACTGATATAGACTGATATTTACAGCTGATATAGACTGATATTTACAGCTGATATAGACTGATATTTACAGCTGATATAGACCGATATAGACTGATATTTACAGCTGATATAGACTGATATAGACTGATATTTACAGCTGATATAGACTGATATTTACACCTGATATAGACTGATATTTACAGGTGAAAGTATTATTCTAAATGAAATCCATGCATTCATCAGCAGAATAGAAGTAACTTCCTTTAATTAGCTGACTTACTGTAATATGATGTGTTTGGGGTCAGCTTGGTTAAATGAATATTAGGAAAATGTAAGTAAATGTCACGGTGTGATCAAACCTAACACAGGTTAAAAAAAAAAGGTTTATTTTTGAGGATAAACTAGAATGAATCTATCTGTCAGGAGGAGACATTTCTGTGTTAATCCATCAGAATAGAACCATGACCTTTTTAACTCTTAGACCCCTAAAGACTAAACAGAGATATACCTATCCATGTTGCCCAGCCCTAGAACTAATGTAGGGACCAGTGTTGGCCTTACCTTTGGATCTGTCTCCGTAGAGTTTCTGTCGATATTCGTAGGAAACCCGCAGACTGACGTGAGGAACACAACCACCAACAGCACAGGACCCGTTAAACCCCGGTCCGGACCCGCTTTCCTCCGCTCCATCAGCCCTGATACTCAGATCTTTCCTCAAAGCTGTACCAATCCTCTAAAACCTTCCAGATTATATTTAATCCATCAGATCTTTTGGGATTTTTCTGGTAAACTCAAATCGTTTACACTTCCATTAGACCCCTCCAAACCCTGCAGAGAGCTCTAAATCCGTTAGACCCCTCCAAACCCTGCAGAGAGCTCTAAATCCCTTAGACCCCTCCAAACCCTGCAGAGAGCTCTAAATCCGTTTGACTGTCCGTTCTTTGGTGTCAGGTCCTGCAGAAAGTTTCACCTCTAAAGTCGTTTGCCTCTTTCGTTCAGTCCCTTCGTGTCTCTCCCGTAAATCTGCATCTCCGTGGCTTCTCCTCTCCTCATTCTTCGTGACATGAATCCATCAGATCCCCCTAGTCTCTGTGGCCATTTCACGACCGAACAGAACTTTAAATGTCCTCCTTTTCTCAGGCACAAACTCTCCTCCCATCATCGGCTCTTCTTCATGAGTCCGTCTCCTCTTCTCTGCTCGGCTCTGTGATCTGGATCTGCTGTCCTGTTTGCTGCTGATCACCGAAAGCGCACTGGCTTAGCCCCTCCCCCGCCATGTGACGTCATTCAGAGGTATATTCAGGAATGGCAGATCCTCACAAGCTTTTAGAGGTCAGTCACTGGTATGATGGAGATGGTTGATGGTCTCTAAAGCAGGTCTAACAGGGTCACCATTTAACCACAAACTATCAGCCTCATTTTCACCAGAAATAAAATATGAACATAACAGCACTGATGATAAATCATTTGGAAATTCAAAAAAGTAAAAATGGTAAGTTTAAAGGCTCAAATCTGAGATAAAAAATCCAACGTAATAGTTCAAAGATCAGAGCACGATATTAAAAATAGAAAAATAATGTTTTTAAAGAGCAAATATACGAGTAGAAAGTTGAAATCATAGGTTTAAAAGTTAAAATATTGCAGTAAAAGCCAAAATATGGAGTTGAAAAGGTCAAAATATGACTTAAAATTTAAAATTGGGAATTTAAAGATAAAAATGTGACATTTAAAGTCCAAATTGTGCGTTGAAAAGGCCAAAGCATGAAATGAAAAGTCAAAATCATAAGTTTGAGTCGTAATCTTGAGATGCAAAATTGAAAATATGAAATACAACACAAACTATTCAGATTTTTATGGCTCAAGGATATTTTGAATAATCATGCTGAAGTTTACATTTTTATACTGGAGGAAATCTGCAGACCGCATACTGGTGGGCCAGTTAGAACAGAAATATGAGATCATCTTGCGGGCCGGATTTAACTGTTCCACGGGCCGGATTTGGCCCCCGGGCCTTCGGTTTGACACCTTTCCTCTAAAGCAGTGATTCTCTACCTTGGGGTCGGGACCCCATTGTGGATCGCGATAGACTGAGAGGGGGTCTCCAGATGCCTAAAACACAAACCCATAGTATTAAGTTTACACATTTGCCACTTGATGTCAGTTTTGCCAAATTTTCATCTGTTTTTTACCATTTTTACCAACACATTTATGCCAATTAAAACCCATTTTTGTCCATTTTAAACTCTTTCCACCATTTTTTCTGCCTGTTTTTGCCACTTTTAAACCAAATGTTGCCACTTTCTGCATATTGTTGTCCCTGTTGACCCATTATTGCTTCTATTAGCTACTTTTTACCACTTTTTTTGCTCATTTTAACCCATTTTAACCACATTTCACTGTTAATTATGTCCATTTTTTGGCAGTTTAACATATTGCTGCCTATTTTTCTGCCTCAGTTAACCCATTTTTGCCACTTTAAACTCATATCGAACACTTTTTAATCCCCCTCTACTAATTTTTATGCCTGTTTTTGCCCCTTTAACCCATTTTTGCCATTTTGTGCTTATTTTTGCCACTTTCATTTAATTTTTGCCTTTTCTAACTCATTTCTGCTAGTTTCAAAATCCCATTTCGTCACCTCTCTCACCTATTTTTTGCCATTTTCAACCTATTTTAATTCTGTTTTAGAGCAAAGGCATTTACATTTTGAAGAAGGCTCCTTACCTTGGCACAATAGAACTAAAAAATGTTTATTTGATAAGAGTGTTTTTTATTCAGGTTAAAAATATGGATATCACAGCTTAAATTTACAATGGACCATGATTTTGCTGACCTCCCTGGCCCCCCAGTCTGGCTGGGCCCCAGAAACCTCCGCTTTACCCCCCCTCATGGACGGCCTTGTCTCCACATGACTATTCTAGCATGTTCATGGCTGTGTTCAACCACCCTCAGGTCCAGTGGGGGTCCCCGGTCTCTGGCACCTTTATTTTGGGGGTCACGGGCTGAAAAGGTTGAGAACCTCTGCTCTAACGTATCAGAGAAACATTATTGCAGGCTGAAGTTGTCAACAGGATTGTCCATCACATAACAATGAGCTGAAGACAGATGCGACCTCCAAATGAAGTTCTGTCCTGACCCCTGGTTCAAATGTGTGCAGGTTCTTGACCACAGTTTTCACTGAGTGGTGGACAAAATACCTAAGGTCTGTCTTTGAGTAAAAGTATAGATCCTCCTGGTCAAATTTTACTCCAGTACAAATGAAAATAGCTCAGTATTTATTACTTAAGTAAAAGTACTGGAGTACTTGGTTTTAAAAATACTTAAGTATTTAAAGTACTCTTTAACCCTCAGACTAGCCCTTTAAACCACTACAGTGTTTCCTAGGGAACATTTTCTGCACCTTCTTTTAATGATAATTTTCATAATTTGTATTATTTTATTTTATTTTTTTGTTATCACCTCCAGTTCTGATCATGACATAGCACATCTTCGGTCATTTTCAGTATTTTATGTGTTTTTAACCCTTTAAGTGCCAGTTTATTCAATTTTCAGTTCAGCAGAGCAAGGTATTTTCCAAATCTATTAGATGCTAAATGGATGTTTTAAAAATTAATATCAAACATGGTCATAAGTCATTAATTACCAACAACAACAAGTTTGGAGCATTATGACTTTTTAGCAATGTCCAGAAATTGTTAGAAATTATGCAAAAGATGTCTCCCTAATAAACATGTTTGATTTTATACGTCATACAACACATTCCACATTATTATGCAAAAGGATTTTAGTGTCATAAACATTAATATTTAGTTCTTCAGTTAAACTCATGGATGGTGTTGTGTCTCAGGGCTCTGTGGATCACTGAGATCAGTCTCAGACACCTGTGATCATTAGTCTGCCAGGTGAGCCCAATTAAAGGAAAACTACTGAAGAAGGACGTTCCACATTATTAAGCAGGCCACAGGTTTCAGCAATATGGGAAAGAAAAAGGATCTCTGCTGCAGAAAAGACTCAAATAGAGCAATGCCTTGAAGAAGGAATGAAAACATGAGATATTTCAGGAAACTTCAGCGTGATCATCGTACTGTGAAGAAATTAGTGTCTGATTCAGAGCACAGACGGGTTCCTGCAGACAAAGACATGATGAGGAAGGTTTCTGACAGACTAATTCATCAGATTAAGAGAGCAGCTGCTAAAATGTCATTACAAAGCAGCAAACAGGTATTTGAAGCTGCTGGTGCCTCTGGAGTCCCACCAACCTCAAGGTGTAGGATCCTCCAGAGGCTTGCAGTCGTGTATAAACCTACTATTCAGCCCCCCCTAACCAATGCTCACAAGCAGAAACGGTTGCAGTGGGACCAGAAATACATGAAGACTCATTTTCAAACAGTCTTGTTGACTGATGAGTGCCGTGCAACCCTGGATGGTCCAGATGGAGGAGTAGTGGATGGTTGGTGGATGGCCACCATGTCCCGACAAGGCTGTGACATCAGCAAGGAGGGGGCGGAGTCATGTTTTAGGGCTAGAATCATGAGGAGAGAGCTGATAGGCCCCTTTAGGGTCCCTGAAGGTGTGAAAATGACCTCAGCAAGTATCTAGAGTTTCTGACTGACCACTTTCTTCCATGGTACAAAAAGAAGAACCGTGCCTTCTGTAGCAAAATGATCTTCATGCATGACAATGAACCATCTCATGCTGCAAAGAATCCCTCTGTGTCATTGGCTGCTATGGGCATAAAAGGAGAGAAACTCATGGTGTGGCCCCCATCCTCCCCTGACCTTTAACCCTACTGAGAACCTTTGGAGCATCCTCAAGCTAAAGATCTATGAGGGTGGGAGGAAGTTCACATCAGAACAGCAGCTCTGGGAGGATATTCTGACATCCTGCAAAGAAATTCAAGCAGAAACTCTCCAAGAACTCACAAGTTCAATGGATGCAAGAATAGTGAAGGTGATATCAGAGAAGGGCTCCTATGTTAACATGGAACTTGTTTTTTTTTTTTTTTTAAAGATTTATTTTTGGCCTTTATTAGATAGGACGGTGGATAGAGTCAGAAACAGGGAGGAGAGTGGGGAGAGACATGCAGGAAATAGTGCCACGGGCTGGATTTGAACCCTGGTCGCCTGTGTATATGGCGTGCGCCTTAACCACTTGACTACCGGCGCGCCACATGGAACTTGTTTTTGATAGAAATAGCTTTGATTTCAGTAACTATGACCTCCTAATGCTGCAAATACAATGAATGACCATTTTCAGTTCTTTCCAGCCTATAAAAGGTTCTGAAACTCTGTTGTGCAGAATAATGAGGAACAGTGCATTTTGAGTTTTTCACTTTTGCAAAAAGAAAAAAAAAACATATCATAAGGAACTTTTATATTTGCATAATAATTTGGAACACAGTGTTTGTGAATATCAACCATGGAAATTTAAAGATGAAGGCATAAATTGTACCTGGCAGTAGTTTCCAATGTAGGTGTGTCTTTTCAGTGCTCTACATGCTTGGACCAAAATGGGTAATGGCACCATCTAGTGGTTAGTAGTAAAAATTACTGTGATCTGAGATGCATTCAACATTGCATCACAGATAATGGCAGTAACAGTGATACATGATATTGCAAATTTACAATCAAAATAAGCAAATGATTGGTTTAAATGGGCAAATTATGTTCCCAAGGAATGCCAACGTGAGTGTTGTTCCTAGAAAATGCAAATCTTTGTGCAGTTTTGTGCCAATTGCAACAACAGAACACAAATTGTTTCTAGATTTCCTAAACAGAATACTAAGAATGTGCCTGGGCATGCCTAAGAGTTAAAAAGAATTCTAAATGTATTTTCACATTACTGAAGTGCAGCCAAAGACAACATCACTGTAGATTTTGTTATGCTGAGTTTTATTTCTTTTAGAAAACATTTATCATTTTTGAACCAATGCTGGTTTGGTGATGAAGTGGACCTCCTACAGGTGGCAGCATAACCGGATGAAAGTAGTTCACAGTACAGGACAGCATTTCCATATTAATCAGCAAAAATACTGCATTCCTTGTAACAGATCTAGAAGGCAGCCATATCATCATCTCTGGAACTACTGGGACGGACACTCTCACCCTGGCAAACATTTATGGTCCCAACATAGACCCCCCCCTCCCCCCTTAGTCACTCCTTCTTTACAGAACTATCCAACTTCCCTGACTCACAACTCATTCTCAGAGTCGACTTTAATTTAGTTTTAGACCCACACGTTGACCGATCCACCTCATCATCCACAACCAAACCCAAGTCTGATTATGGACTGATGATATCTGGAGATTAAAAACCCAAACATTCATGAATACTTTTCACCTCACCATAAATCCTACTCTGTACAGACTATTGTTTGGTTAATAACTCCATCAGTGATAACATAATCAACCCTACCATCTACACAGTTATATCAGATCATGCCCCGGTCAGTATCACTATTTTAACAGAACACCAATCTCTTCCCCCTCCAGAGAGCGCTTCAATATCTCACTTCTAAAAGACCAAAAACTTCAGGAATACTCTAAACAGGTATGGGCATCCTTCATCAAAACCAATGACACTCCAGGAATAACAGCAGGAACACCATGGGAAACCTTAAAAACTGTCATGAAGGGGAAAAATAATATCGTACTGTGCGTACAAAAAAGGAAGAAACTGCAAAGGAAGAACCAGTACAGAGAGAGGAGAACACCTTCTGCTCTGTTAAACACCTCCTGATTTGATAATAAAGGAACTTCAGAGAACCAAACATGAATTAAACAAAATCCCTACCAAAATCCCAAAATCCCCTAGTGTCTCCAACAGGAAGTGGTACTGAGATAGTGATGAGGTGAGCGTCTCCAACAGGAAGTGGTACTGAGATAGTGATGAGGTGAGCGTCTCCTACAGGAAGTGGTACTGAGATAGTGATGAGGTGAGCGTCTCCTACAGGAAGTGGTACTGAGATAGTGATGAGGTGAGCGTCTCCAACAGGAAGTGGTACTGAGATAGTGATGAGGTGAGCGTCTCCTACAGGAAGTGGTACTGAGATAGTGATGAGGTGAGCGTCTCCAACAGGAAGTGGTACTGAGATAGTGATGAGGTGAGCGTCTCCTACAGGAAGTGGTACTGAGATAGTGATGAGGTGAGCGTCTCCTACAGGAAGTGGTACTGAGATAGTGATGAGGTGAGCATCTCCTACAGGAAGTGGTACTGAGATAGTGATGAGGTGAGCGTCTCCTACAGGAAGTGGTACTGAGATAGTGATGAGGTGAGCGTCTCCTACAGGAAGTGGTACTGAGATAGTGATGAGGTGAGCGTCTCCTACAGGAAGTGGTACTGAGATAGTGATGAGGTGAGCGTCTCCTACAGGAAGTGGTACTGAGATAGTGATGAGGTGAGCATCTCCTACAGGAAGTGGTACTGAGATAGTGATGAGGTGAGCATCTCCTACAGGAAGTGGTACTGAGATAGTGATGAGGTGAGCATCTCCTACAGGAAGTGGTACCAGGCTGGTAATAATAGTATAAGATACTTTCATTAACTCAAAGGTCCCAGATATTGTTCTCCTCTTTCTTAAACCTCACTGCCTTTTAGACTCTCTGTGTCTTCCTCTAACTGTTTCCAGATGCTCCAGGAGCGTGAGCGGCCAGGAGAGGGGGAGGGGATTTTGTGTGTTGGGGGGGGTCAAAGGGTGAAGAGTTTCCAGATGTTTCTGGTGTTTCCTTTTCCTCCTGACTTCCTGTCAGTGACTCACAAACACACCTTCAAACAGCTTCAGCACACTGAAATATTTCTCCTTAATTTCCTCATGTCTGACGTGTGTGTGTGTTTATCAGGCTGTTTTCAGGCTAACACACCCATCAGTAACATCGCTCTGCAAGAGCACTTCTGTCTACACTGTCAGATGCAGTAGGTGGCGCTATGACTGTAGTTGGTTTGTAAATTCATCAAGCAGAAGAGACAACCATGACAGCCATTCAGGTCAACATTAGTCTCTGTTCTGTGTTGTAATGGAGTCTATCCTGCTATCATGGATGACGCCAGCAACGACTTTCTTTCTACTTCCACATCTACCTACAGCTCAGGGGATGAAACGGGCCTGTGCTGAGAGCAATCAACAGTTTTTATGAAGACAGGCAATCAGAGTTGACTTTACAGCTCCACCCACTGATGAGTAGCCAATTCTGGGGCACCGTAGTCTCCACGTCATGCAGACTCTGCCCTAGTACTAGTGTAAAGATAAATATATGGATCAGAAAGATAATCCAGTATGGATCAGTTAACCCAGGGGTTACCTGAGTGTGAGGCGGGCCTCCCCTGGGGGGCGCCACAGAGCTTCAGGGGAGGCGTGGAACCATAAACCTCAAAAAAGGTGATTTGCTTTGCTGACCTCTGCTGTGCATGGAGCAAAATGGATAGACTTATAGTTACTACAGGGACTATGCTATAGAGCAGTGTTTCTCAACCAAAGGGCCAAACTGTTGAAAAATACCTTTGCAAAAGCCAAAATCTAAGAGGTGAAAAGAAGCAAAAACAGCTTGAAGTAGTAATAAAAACCAGATAAAGGTGGCAAAATGGTCAAAAAGCAGCAAAAATGGGTGAAAAGGGGAGAAATGGGGAGGAAAAGGTGGAAAAATGGTCAGAAAGTAGCAGAAATGGGTGAGAAATAAATGAGTGGAAATTGACTAAAATGGGCAGAAAGCAGTGAAGAGTGGCAAAAATGGGCAAAAAAGAGGAAACAAGTGGTTTTTAATGGCAAAGCGTAGTTTCAATGGACAAAGAGTTGCAAAAAATGAAAAAAAAAGTGGCAAAAAATGGGATAAAAGTGGCAAAAAGACGCTGCAAAAATGAGCAAAAGAGTTGGGGGGAAAAGGGATATTTAAGGATGAAAGGCAGCTTAAATGGGCAAAAAGGTAAAAAAGGAGCAAAAAGTGGGATAAAAGTGGAAAAAATGGGGAAAAGTGGAAAAAAGTTGCAAAGTGGCCAAAAAAATATGAAAACGGATATTTAATGGAATTATAACTGAATAAGAGGAAAGGCAGACGTTTAGGACAATCGCAAACCAAAATATCTAAAATATATTAATGTTAAAAATGTTGAAAGATTACACATAAATGTTTGAAATGTTGTTTATACATTAATTTATTTTCAGTTTCACTCGTTTTTGTGGGTGGGGTCCCCTTCTCAGAGGAAGCTCACTCACACACTTTAAAAGCCCTGGTATAAAGGACGAAGACAGCTACTCTTAATGCTCTTCAGATGAGGCTGAACATTCAGCTTTGGGGCCCCCTAGTGGCTGGTGGGGCCCTGTGCATTTGCATAGTCCGCATATAGCTAGAAACAGCTCTGTATATATAAATATATATATATCTACAGAGAGGGGAGGATTGATTTATTTAAAGAAAAACCACCCCAGAAAACGGTGCTTAAACCCTTCTTTTTGTCTATGTGTGCAGGTGCCTGTTTCTACTGAGCTCACTTCAGTCTATCGTCATACATTCGGTTTCCTTAACGACTCCTATGGACTGTACCACCCTAGCTCATCCCAAAGCCCCCCCCCCCCCTTTACCAGCCGCTTTGGTACAGGCCAAAAACAGATCATCATGGCGATTGATGGTAAGTTGGACCATCACGTCCGTCTATTCCGTACTGTCCTAAAAATAATGCTGCGTGTGATTTCTAGAGAACGATGCGTGCTTTACTGTCAGATAGTGAATTTGATGTCACGCTTCTTTGTGAGATTTCAGACGTAAATGTCTCCCGAAGTGGCGTTTGAGAATTGCGTTTTTAGGAGGTTTCTGAGAGGAGAGCTCCTCTATTTCTGCTCTGGTTTGATTTCTAACAGAGACTGGAGGCGTGGGCTCATTGCTGCTTAATGAAAGCACAGTTCTGCTCAGTGTTTCTGTCAGAGACGGCTGACTGCCGTCTGTTTCCATTCTGTTCAGTCTCATCTGTGGCTTAGAGAGGTTCATACAGTCAGGGGCGTCAAATAAAAACACAAGGGGGTGGGTGGGGGTGGAGTGGGCTCTGAAAATGGGAAGAATGATGCCATTTTCTGCATTTTACCCATAAACAAAAACACAAGGTGCATTCATGCTCAATCAGTGAGGGGAGAACTCCAGAATAAAAGCTACAATAACACATTCTGTTTGCATAAGCTGAGGGTTATCAGATCACTTAGTTTCCATTTCAGGATCCTAACCAGTTAACAAAATCATTCAAACAGCTCTGTTTTAGTTAGATCATCACTGCCATTACCACGTTTATGTCATTGTTATTTATAGAATAACACCTGTATCTGATGAAGATGACCATCACATCCTCAGTACAGGCCTGAGAACAAGTCAGAGGTTTTAATGGCTTTGGGGGTAAAATAATAAAGGAATATCTTAAACCACCCAGCAGTAGTTTCAAATACTAGTCAGGCTTGACCAGTTTTAACACGAGTGGTGACTTCATCTAACACAAGGATGTCAAACTCAAGGCCCGGGGGCCAAATCCAGCCCGTGGTACAGTTATAGCCGGCCCATCAGATTAGATCCTATTCTTATTATAACTGGCCCTAAAATATGAGGTCTGCAGATTTCCTCCAGTATAAAAATGTAAACTTAACCTTGATGATATCAAACATCCCTAAGTCATAAACATGTAAAAAAAAAAAAAAAATAAATAAATATATATATATATATATATATATATATATATAAAGAGTAAAAAAAATTAGAAAAAACAACTGTGGGAAATTCATTTTTGTTTTCATTTCATATTTTCAATTTGCATAGCACAATTAGGACTTCTATCTGTTATTTGGACTATTATCTTATATTTTGAGCTTTTACATTTATTATTTGGACTTTTAGATAATATTTAGGCTTTTTCAATTTATTATTTTGATTTTTTTAATCTCATTTTGACCTCTTAAATTTATTATTTGGACTTTTAGATAATAGTGAGCCTTTCTCAGTTTCTTATTTTGATTATTTATCTCAGATTTTGACCTTTTAGGTTCATAATTTTAAATTTCAAGTCATATTTTGGCCTTAAAAACATGATTGTGACTTTCTTTTTTATATATTTGCCTTTTAAAAGCATTATCTTAGCATCTAATTTCATATTTTGACCTTTTGCACTAATAAGTTTGACTTTTTCTCTCAGATTTTGAGCCTTTTAATATCATTTTGACTTTTAAATCTCTAAATTATTAATCATTTGTGCTTATTTTCTCTCCATAATGTATAACTGGTGAAAATGAGGTTGACTGTCTGGTTTAATGTGGACCGTGTTAGGCCCTTATGTAGTCCTGAATCCAGAATCCGCCCCCTGCTGTGACTGAGTTTGACACGTCACTGCTGTGATGTGTTTCCAAGGTCCTCTTCTATAAAGTTGAAACATATTTAACATATTTCAGACATATTTAAATGTGTTTTAATTAGGGCTGGGCAATTAACTGCAAATTAGATTAAATCTTAATATGGCCTGCTGCAATTCTCAAATCGCAGACAGTGAAATATTTCTTTAACCTGAACTTAATCAAAATGCTGATTTAATACAATTTTTTTGCAGCAGAGATTTTTTGTTCTACACATTATACATATACGCAAGTGTTTATTTTTCAGAATAGTTTACAAAAATCCTACTTGTCCTGTTCATGAATATGATTTTCTTAATGAAAATGAGAATAACACAAATAATGATCATTCCCTCAGTGTAGAAATAAATGTCAAATAAGCGTTATGAGCCAAATCATTCATAGAATATTCAAATCTTCCATCCCTAGTTTAATGTATCTAACATTGTGTTGGTTATAATATAGGATGATTTATTGCTTGAATTTGTTGAAAAATACAAAAGATGAGGAACCTAAAATAATCACATGTCAAATTGCAATACTGGGGAAAAAATCCCAATGAGATCATTTTTCCAAATGGTTCAGCCCTAGTTTTAATGCTTGTTTTGTTTTTCTTCACCTTTATCAAAGCATTGCTTCATTGTCTTTCCAGGCGGTGAGCGAAACTGTGGAGTGCATGAACTGGTCTGCGTCAGAAAAGGTAGGACCAATCAGATGTCTGGAAAATTGACCTTTAGCCTTTTATGGCTCCTTCACTCTGCCTTCATCACCATTTATCATAATTAATGCCCTCTGTCTTCTTTTCCACCATTTTGAAGTTATATTATCCTTTTTTTAAATCAAGTACAGGCAATAAATGACAGAAAATTAGACTAAACACGACACGAACACTGACGAGAAAAGAACAATACAGACACCAAACAACATTAACACTGAGGAAAACACTTTGAAACTATTAAAAATCATTTAACAACATAAAAGAATCCCTTCAATAAATCTGTAAACCATCCATAATTTTGGCATGGGTATCAGAACATACAATACTGTTATACACTATATTGCCAAAAGTATTCACTCACCCATCCAAATCATGTAAATCAGGTGTTCCAGTCACTTCCATGTCCACAGGTGTATAAAATCATCACCTAGGCATGCAGACTGTTTCTACAAACATCAGTGAAAGAATGGCTCGCTCTCAGGAGCTCAGTGAATTCCAGCGTGGTACTGTGATAGGATGCCACCTGTGCAACAAGTCCAGTGGTGAAATTTCCTGGCTCCTAAATATTCCACAGTCAACTGTCAGTGGTATTAGAACAAAGTGGAAGCCATTGGGAACCGCAGCACCTCAGCCACCAAGTGGTAGGCCACGTAAAATGACGGAGCGGGGTCAGAGGATGCTGAGGTCATAGTGCACAGAGGTCACTGAATTTCTGCAGAGTCAATGGCTACAGACCTCAAAACTTCATGTGGCCTTCAGATTAGCTCAAGAACAGTGGTAGAGAGCTTCATGAATGGGTTTCCATGGTAACAGCTGCATCCAAGCCGTACATCACCAAGTGCAATGCAAAGCGTGGATGCAGTGGTGTAAAGCACGCCACCACTGGACTCTAGAGCAGTGGAGACGCCTTCTCTGGAGTGACCAATCGTGCTTCTCCATCTGGCAATCTGATGGACCAGTCTGGGTTTGGCGGTTGCCAGGAGAACGGTACTTGTCTGACTGCATTGTGCCAAGTGTAAAGTTTGGTGGAGGGGGGATTATGATGTGGGCTTGTTTTTCAGGAGCTGGGCTTGGCCCCTTAGTTCCAGTGAAAGGAACTCTGAATGCTTCAGCATACCAAGAGATTCTGGACAATTCCATGCTCCCAACTCTGTGGGAACAGTTTGGGGATGGCCCCTTCCTGTTCCAACATGACTGTGCACCAGTGCACAAAGCAAGGTCCATAAAGACATGGAGGAGAGAGTTTGGTGTGGATCAACTTGACTGGCCTGCACAGAGTCCTGACCTCAACCCCATAGAACACCTTTGGGATGAATTAGAGCGGAGACTGAGAGCCAGACCTTCTGGTCCAACATCAGTGTGTGACCTCACAAATGTGCT
This sequence comes from Cheilinus undulatus, assembly GCF_018320785.1. Taxonomy (NCBI): domain Eukaryota; kingdom Metazoa; phylum Chordata; class Actinopteri; order Labriformes; family Labridae; genus Cheilinus; species Cheilinus undulatus. The sequence continues at coordinate 43,159,924 of NC_054882.1, forward strand.
TCTGGAAGAATGGTCAGAAATTCCCATAAACACACTCCTAAACCTTGTGGAAAGCCTTCCCAGAAGAGTTGAAGCTGTTATAAGTGCAAAGAGTGGACCACCATCATATTAAACCCTATGGATTAAGAATGGGATGTCACTGAAGTTCATATGAGAGTCAAGGCAGGTGAGCAAATACTTTTGGCAATATAGTGTATTAAAACAAAATAGCACCTCAAGTATTGTGGATTTAATCCCACTTTCCACTAAAAATATTTGTTCTCAGCTCATTTGAGCTCCCTGTATGTTTAAAGGGTGTTCAGCATTCATACGTTCATCAGGAGTGATTAAGGTCAAAGGTTAGAGCATTATTGTTTCTTTATGGTAATCATTCACGCTTTGTTGGCACTTTCAGTGAACTTTCAGCCACTGCAGCGTCTCCTAGCAGCCACGGTGATGTAGAATAAGTTCAGCACTGCTCCTTAATGTCTTATTTCATCCCAGATCAGAGATAGTGCTGTCCAATAAATTGAGTCTCAATTTCAGTCACAATTTTGGCCAGATTTCTGTTTTTTTCACATCGTTATTTTCTCATTTATTGTTTGTTTTTTAAAGTGTTTAACACATGCGATGCATATTTTTTAATAAATATATTCATAATATTAATAGTCATAAAATACACTGATATTTCATGCATACTTTGATGATGTGGCCTTCTTGTGCGCCGCTGTAGCACCATGCTTACTTCTGTGACAAATTAGAACTCTTGACAGTCCAAAATGTGGAAATCTTTTAAGTCCACTTTCTTCCCATTGTCAAAAACCTTTTCTTTTTGCAGATTTATAAAGATTTATAAAACAAGTACAGAGAGAAGACCTCTGTCAGAAGCTAACAGTAGTTCATTAGTCACTTTCAGCGCTATGGGGGGTCTAAATCTTCATTGAAAGTCCTGAAGTCAACTGCTGTTTTGTAGAGAGACGTTTAAATGATTAGCCAGTACTTTCTCAAGGATCTTAGCAATAAAAGGAGGATTATGGGTCCATAATTAGCTAAGGTGACTGATTAAAAAAATGCAATATTTCTTATTAGAGTACTCGATTAACGCCAGAAGAATCGATAGAGTACTCGATTACAAAAATAATCGATTGCTGCGGCCCTAGTTTTTAGTGGAGGTTTGATTACAGCGACTTTAAAGACCGCAGCGTATATCCTGCCAGTATTGATCAATTACAGAAAACAGGTGTTAGCCAGAGAAAAGGTTTCCTGAAGCTTGGCTGGGATAGGGTCTGAAAAACAGGTTGATCATTTGGACAAAAAAGACATTTAAACTTTGTTCTTGGACGATTAAACAGTGAGAAACAGTCGACGTAGATGTTTGGTTTTTAAATCAAAGTTACTGTACCAGAGATCGAGGATGATTGTGCATCTAGGTCAGAGAAGAAGCTACTTAGAGTTTGTCTCTATTTTGTTTTAATCATTAAACTGTCCTTGAAATCATCACAGCTAAGAGTTGAATGAATGCAGGGTTCAGTGGAGGTGTGACTGTCTGTCAGCCTGGCTACAGCGCTGATTGTTTTTATTCTTTTCAACTAGAGTCAAGGCAGCTGCAGGGCATTCCTGCAGTTATTATGATTATTATTCCAAGTACACACCATTCTCCTGTCTTATTACCACAAGAGTACCATATTCTGAGTTGAACCAAGATGCTCCTTTAAATCGATTAAACCCTCCTGCATTCTTAAAAACAGTGTAACACCATGTGTAAAAACTACCCTCCAATAAAGACTGCCACAAAAAGATTATGTACGAATGTATCGTTCCATTTATGGTTTCCATTGTATAAATACTTTAAGTCCTCACCATGTATACTGAAAATTATGTTTCAAAATTTTAACCTCATAAATGCCAGTTTTTGTGATGAGAACTTGATTTTTTTGTCAAAACAAAAAAACACAAAAAGTGAATTATTTTCCATCACATATATGCAAAATTGATTTATTTGGGTGGAATTATCTGAGCCGGGAGTGTCAAAGATTGGCGTAAAGATTGATTTTTAACCATTTATAATATTTGTGTAGTATCTGATTGTATAAAAAGTGTGACACCCATGTCCCTAAGGGTAAAAAATACCCTCTGCCATGGAAAAATATATGTATTAATGTATCATTTCAATTTTTTTTGTCTAAAAACATAAAGTATGTTCAGTCCTCACCATTTATAATGAATATTTTTTCTGTTTCAACATTTTTATGCCAGTTTTTGTGATTAGTACTCAATTATTTTTCAAAAAATGTGTTCAAGCAAAAGCTATAATCTCTGTATGTGAAACTTCAGTTACTTTTAGCTTTTTTGTAGCAAGGTGAACTTGCACTATGTAATTTGTGTTGTCTCTATCAAATAAACTTGATAAATAGAATAAAAGAAAGAATTCAAAAAATGTGTTTATAATGGGAGTAGATGGGGTAAAAATACCCTTAGAGACACAGGGGGGTTAAATGGTGTCCCATTATTTTGAAGTGTCAGGTTTCATCATAAAAGTATGATTTAATCAAGTCACCACCACCACCACCACCACTACCACACACACACACACACACCCACACACACACAAACACACACACACAATTGAACAATTTTTGAATTCATCTGGAATGCATTTAATTCTTATCACAGCATAATGTTTAGGACCATAATCATTACCATGATCATCAGTGTAATTTAGAAGCTACAGTCATGTTAGCCGTACTCTTAATGGTTTACTAAAGAGATAAAATAATTTGCCATTCGTTCATTGTTTTCCAAAATGCCCAACAGCACCTGTCTGGTTGAATTTCTTTTCAGTGTCTCCAGAGTTGGTAGGGTTTCTGACAACAATAGGACTCTTCCTCGCACTCATGACCCTCCTCTTCTGGTATCTCAACAAGAAGCTGGCACTGGAGAATCCAGGACGACTGAAGTGTCTCAATGACTTCAGGAAGGAAAATGAGCTGGGAAGTAAGCGGAGCATTCTCTTGATTTTTTTTTCTCGCTGCACATTTTACCAGAATAATCTTTATAACATCGTCAGTCAGGGAAGAAACGGGAGGAAGAATTGGCCCTGACATTTTTGGCTTGAAGCGACCTTCACAATAGTAACTGCAGACATCATTCACTGTCAGACCAAACAGCTGAAACATGTTAAAAAATGAGTTGTGTTAACTTAAAAATCCAAAATACCTATTTCAATTCTACTCAAATGATTTTTTTTTTTTTTTTTTTTTGTGCTTATAGATTTGTACATTGTGGGGACAAAATACAGAATGTATATCTATTACCATGTGAGGAAGCAAACATACAAAAGAAAAACAAAAAGAAAAAGATCATAACAAGACAAGACTAAGGCTGAATCCCAACTCTCCCCTTAACCCTCAATCTTAACCCTTTAGTCTCAAAATGCACGTTCCCGCGAACTGCGAGGGCTGTCCCAGTTTGAGGGTCAAGTTTGAGGCGTTATCTCCCTCCGTCCTGAGACGTTCCTGGAGCTCCCTTGGTATTGAGGCTTATCACTCAAAGAAAGATGGCGGCGAATGCGGAAAAGAAACCAAGCTACAAATGTAAATTTCTTTGTTAATAGAGATCTAAAAATTATGAAAACCACTCCAATATCTTAGTTTAATGATATTTTATGGATTATTTGCCTTTTTGTAGTGTAACATTTACTTTTATTTTTATGATTGTAAGCCGGTGTTCTGCTATTTTTTGCTACCCATCAAAAATTGCTACTTTGTGGTTCTGCACATGTGCATGCATGTGCCCTACGCCGTCAGCGTCACGCCCAGGGGGGTTAGGGTAGTCTATAGGCGTAGTGCATAGGTAGCAAAATCTGACAAGGGAGCAAACTATGTCAGAACACCATTTACCGTGCAGTCGCGGACAAGCCTACGAGTTACAGCTGGTGTCTGGTGTTAGCTAATGGCTGTGTTATATGGTGACTTTCAGCTGAATATGTCCGTGGTTGTGGTGTTTATACATGGTATTTGGTTGAATATTAACATGTTCTCGCTCTTGGGTGTCCCATTTCTAAGTCACAGATGGCCCTTACGCTTGGTTTAGAGGGCGAGTTAAGACTTGAAGGTTAAGATTTGAGGGTTAAGGGGAGAAATGGGATTCAGCCTAAGTGAACGAGACCTAATACTTGAGGCAAACAAAACAGGAAAGTCAGACAGGACTGATATGACTAAACCAAAAGGATAATGAAAATAAAATGAACTTGTAATACAGGCTGTACTGTGATTCAAATAGAGTTGTTACTAAAAAGAAGGGGGGACATAAAAATGTTTATTCTTGATGATAAGAAAGAAGAGAAATAGGAATTCTAATAATAACAATCAACCACTCAAACAGGGGTGTCAATCTCAATCACAGAGGGGGCAGGCTTCTGAATTAAGGTCTAACCTGAGGGCCTAACAGGGTCCACATTTAAACAAACTTTCAACCTAGTTTTCACCAGTAATACATTATGGGGGAAAAATAAGTACTGATGATAAATGGTTTTAAGATTTAAAAAGTCAAAATGATGTTAAAAGGCTCAAAATCTGAAATAAAAAGTCAAACTTATTAGTGCTAAAGGTCAAAACACAAACTTAGATGTTTGTGTATGTGCATGTGCACATGCCCAAACATGTGCATGTGTGTAATGTACTTTATATTCTGAATGAAATATTCTAGCATCTGTTTTACAACCCTGCTATGTACATATCTGTATATATCTGTGTATGCTTATATTATGTACAAGGATGTGTCTATTGTTGGAAGTAGGAAATAAGAACATCAAATTGTCATCAAAGAAGATACTGCCTTGAACATAGCAGTTTTCATTTTCTACACTGCCTTACTTGTTACTTGTTTTTTTTTTCCATTGTTTATTTTAATCTTAACCATTATCACTACTGGTTAATAGTTATGACTATTTATGGTGAGGTTTAATTTAAAGTCCTTCTTGGGTTTCCTTACCTCACCAGTACAATCTCTTGTGTACTTTCCTTGGGAAAAATGTACATAAATCGGAAATTGTAATTTTTTTTCTTGTACAAACATAAATAAATAAAAGATAATGCTTTTAAAAGGCAAGTATGTAAAAAAGAAAGTCACAATCATGTTTTTAAGGCCAAAATATGACTTGAAATTTAAAATTGTGAATTTTAAAGGTCAAAACGGTTGCTGGCAAACTGACCTTTTTGCAAAGTAATCATCTCAACTGTCTCTATTTGAACAGACAAGGCTCACTCTGATGCCGATCTTCACGGTTCAACCTCGGACAGTGAGGATGAACTCATTTCTCAGTATCAAGAAGCAGTCAGCCGTTCCCAAGGCCTCAGAGTAGGAGCAATGGTGGCTTCTACTGTGAAACATGCAGATGGTTTTCGCTGGCATTGCCATCTGAAATACAGCCCTCTGACTGCTGATTATGACGGCTACAGCAGTGAAGCTTCAGTCTACAGTGGTACGTTTTACAGCAGTGCATTTGTTTCATTGGCTAGAATTCCTGTTTAGAGAAGAGAAACAATATGTTTCTGTATTTTGAGATCTTAGCCATTGCTATTGATAACATCTATCTATTATCTGCATCTAGCTAACTGCATTCAGAGGATGAGACAAACTCCCCCGCTGGATGAGCTTCAACCACCTCCTTATCAAGATGAGAACGGCTCTCCCAGGATGTCCTGCACACTGTCAGACCTAGGAGATGCAAAGTGTTATCTATCCCATACCAGTGGAAGTCCCCACCTTTCCTTTGGCAAATGCCCGAGTGAAGGAAGCGATGGTCTTGAGACCGACAGTTACCTTAACAAGGGCTATGAAGAAGATGCACCCAGTGACAGTACGGCTGTCCTCAGCCCAGAGGTAAACACTGAACAGTTAGAAGAGATGTGTTTGAAGTGCATATGTTTGTGCTTGCTAAGCATTGAACATCTTCTTGGTCTCCTTAGGACTTATCAGCCCATGGATCAGCTGCTCAGCTACTGAAAGGCTATGATCTGGATCCACTTGACAAATACGGCACTCTGGATGTCATGTTTGACTATGACTGTGAAGACCAGCAGCTAGCAGTGACCATCATGGCGATATCAGATCTACCCACCGTAAAGCACACCAGAAACATCTCCTGGCAGGTCCATCTAGTGCTCCTGCCCACCAAGAAGCAGAGGGCAAAGACGGGAATCCAGAGAGGCCCGTGCCCAGTCTTCACAGAAACCTTCCTGTTTAGCAATGTGGAGTCAGAGATGATAAGCAATTATGCCATCCGATTCCGTCTTTACAGTGTGCAGCGGGTGAAAAAAGAGGTGTTTGGGGAAAAGCTCTTCCATCTCACCAAACTCAACCTTCAAGGCAGAATTTCTGTGCCAGTTATATTAGACCCCTTCTGTGCTCTCCTGGTAAGTGGGATCAAGCAGGTATGGCTCTCAAGTTTTTTTTTTTTTTTTTACTAAACTTTTGTTCTTTGACTGGTATTCCATCTGTTTGGAAAGCATTTTTACAATGAGGTTATACAGTCATAGACGAAAGTATTGCCACCCCTGGAATTTTTCCAGAAAATACACCATTTCTCCCAGAAATTGTTGTAATTACAAATGTTTTTGGTATACATGTGTTTATTGTCTTTATGTGCATTGGAACAACACAAAAAATCTGAAGAAAAAAGACAAAATTGACATAATTATACACAAAACTCAAAAAATCAAGGTTGCACACCCTTGGGAAAAAATAACTGAAACCAATCTCTTCCTCTAACCATCAACAAGCTTCTTACTCCTCTCAGCTGGAATTTTGGACCACTCATTTTTTGCAAACTGCTCCAGGTCTCTCAGATTTGAAGGGTGCTTCTTCAACAGCAGTTCTGAGATCTCTCCATAGGTGTTCAATGGGATTTAGATCTGGACTCATTGCTGGCCTCTTCAGAACTCTCCAGCTTTGTCTCCAACCATTTCTTGGTGCTTTCTGAGGTATGTTTGGGGTCATTGTCCTGCTGGAACACCCATGACCTCTGACCCAGACCCAGCTTTCTGACACTAGGCCCTACATTGCGGCCCAAAATCTTTTGATAGTCTCCAGATTTCATGATTCCTTGCACACAGTCAAGGCACCCAGTGCCAGAGGCAGCAAAATAACCCCAAAACATCTTTGAACCTCCACCATGTTTGACTGTAGGTACTGTGTTCTTTTCTTTGTAGGCCTCATTCTGTTTTCTGTAAACAGTAGAATGACGTGCTTTTCAAAAAAGCTCTACCTTAGTCTCATCTGTCCACTAAATGTTCTCCCAGAAGAATTGAGGCTTACTCAGGGACATTTTTGCAAACTCCAGTCTGGCTTTTTTATGTCTCTTTGTCAGTTTGTCAGGGTTCTCCTGGGTCTCCTGCCATAGCGCTTCATCTCATTCAGATGACCACGTATGGTCCCAGCTGACACTTTTGCACCCTGAGTCTGCAGGACAGCCTGAATCTGTGTGGAAGTTGACTGAGGATGTTTATCCACCATTCCAACTATCCTGCGTTGCATTCTTTTGTCAGTTTTTCTCTTCCGTCCACGTCCAGGGAGATTAGCCACAGCTCCATGGTTATAAACTTCTTGATTATATTACACACAGTGGACAAAGGAATCTCAGGATCTCTGGAGATGGCCTTTAACCTTGAGATTGTTTTTTGCTTCTTAAGTCCTCAGACAGTTCTGGGCTCTTCTTTCTCTCCTCCATGCTTGGTGTGACACACACAGACACACAACACAAAGGTTGAGTCAACTTTTAGACATTCTAACTGGCTTCAGGTGTGATTTCTAGATTGCAGCTCCTGTTACTGCCACAGGTGAGTTTAAATGAGCATCACATGCTGGAAATCAAATGCTTTACCCACAGTTTTAAAAGGGGGACAATCATCATTTTTTGAGTTTTGAGTAAAATTATGTCAATTTTGTCTTTTTTCTTCTGATTCTTTGTGTTGTTCAAATGCACATAAAGGAAATAAACATGTGTACACCAAAAACATTTGTAATTGCAACAATTTCTGGGAGAAATGGTGAATTTTCTGGAAAAATTCCAGGGGTGCCGATACTTTCGTCCATGACTGTACATTAGGAACAGATTTAACACATGTCAAACCTACTTTAAACGTCATTTCTTACTCAGAAGCGTCAGCTGACCGTTGGGACGTGTCCTTAGGTGTGGTCAACCTGATGGAACCTGGGAAGAACAGCATATAAGGACACGTCACAGCGGTCAGCTGATGCTTCTGAGGAAGACTGCAGATGACAGTCAAAACATGTCAGGGTAAAAAAAAACATCTCATACAATTAGTTGTCTGAAAAAAGAAACACAAGAATAACATTCAGAATAAGAAAACAAAATGAATTTGCTGGATTTAGTGTCAATATTGCATCAAAAACGACTAAATGAATCGGTCCACAGACTGAAATTTGTATGAAATAGAATAAAATAAAGTACTGGGGGGCCTCTGCTCCTCCCTTAATGTCCAGGTGGTGTAGTGCAGCGCTGCAAAATAATGCAAGTAAATTCGGTTTAACCATAGTAAAAATGTTGATCATAAATGGGAACATTATGGTTCAAAGTACGTTAAAATGCATAGACATTTGTAAAACTTAGGCAACATTTTTTTGCTTGGCTAGCTGGTTAAGGGGGCCCTGTATAAAATTCTTTCTGAGACCCACAATCCTTAGCTACACCCCTGCTGAAAACAGAGGAGCATTTTTCCAAGTCAACATCAGATTTTGTGAAACTTTAAATATTAACAATTACCAACTCCATTTCTCAGATCAGAACGTTCAAACCGATAATTTAATGATGAAACGGTAGCCAAAAGTCTGAAAGAATCCTTCATTTTTCTGCTCCACTGCTGTGATTTTGGAGGATCAGTGGTCTTTTTTAAGGTGGAGGTCACAAAAATAACATCAGTGCTAAATTTACAACTCACAAAAATAACATATAAATGATCAAATGTTTCTATTACTTGATTATCACTCTTATTTGCACTTCACAATCTTTTTTATCACTGAATATTTTAATCCAACTGCATTTTTGATGCTTAATAAGTAAAATCACAGACATTTTCATTGCCTTATTTTTTGTCATTACTTCCACCCTTGAGGCCCCTTTACTTAAATTATAAAGGATGAATAAAAGACGTGTAAAGTTTTGAAATTTGTCATTTTATTTCATCAAATCACAAAAATTTCCAACAAATTAACCTCAATTTAATCAAGTCACTTTATGCTTGATCTCCTTATTTTTCTATTTAAATGCATTTTTAACTTTTATAATTCATTGCCTTCACTTTTTCGCTTTATCACGCAAACTTTTATGAAATAATTTTCACCCCTCATAGCCAACAGTCAACATTGGACGGCACAGTTTGGACAAGCCAGCCGGAGAACTTCATAAAATATGGGAGAAAATTTCCATTGGGAGAGAGTCTGTTTGGAAAAGTAGACATTTCATCAATTTCTAAACTTATTTTCCAATTTTTTTTTTTCGGGGGGGGGGGGCGCTACCGCAGGTCATTCATCCCCACTGCTGCCAGAGTCTTCAACACCATCAAGGGAAATTTGCACTACTTCTCATAAACATGAGTGTACATAGATGTATGTGTATATGCTGATGTGTATGTATACGTATAGACATGTACAAGCATGTATGAAGGACCGTTCGAGACGTTTTTCTTTCATTCATGGACCTTTCAAATACAAATATTCTTCTTTCACATTCGGGGCGGAACAAAAAATGAAAAATTATGATATTTTGCAGTGCGATAATATATTGATATTTTAAAATGCAGTATCGATATTTATCAATTAATAATTCACTTTGTTGGTGCGGTAGTTTGTGTTGTAATTTCACCCTCTGACCACTAGTTTATTTGACGAGACTTCTGGTCTGAGTGAGCCGGTTGCTCTTGCCTTCTGCTGCATTCATAGCAGATATTTGGACTTTTACTGGCTTCCAAAACATTAAAGACAGTCCAATTTGAGGGAGGGAGCCTGAACACACCCTCGTGTACATCTTTATTTATTACCTCCGCCAAGGAGGTTATGTGATCGGGTAGGTTTGTTCATTTGTTTGTTTGTTTGTTAGCAACATAACTCAAAAAGTCATGGACGGATTTTCATGAAATTTGCAGGAAATGCCAGAAATGGCATAAGGAAGAACTGATTAGATTTTGCGACTGATCCAGATCACCGTCTGGATCCAAGATTTTTTTAAAGGATTCTGTACTATTGGGAGATAGGGCTAATGGCGGAGGTCTGCGCTGTTACCACTTTACACCAGGAGATGGCGGACATGAGTAACTTCAATCCCAGCAGCATTTGTGGGTGTGTTTCCAAAGTTTTGGAGTTTATAGAGTTTGAAAGACGCACGCCCGGTCGAGGAGACGAGTCAGTGCGTAACAGAGAGAAAGACAGAGAATTGTAGTATGAATACTCACAATACTGGGAGGAATAGAGGAATATTCACCCTCTGCCATGACATCCAGTCGTCCGGTGAGACCACGGGTGCTTCCACCATGACAGTCCACACATCACGAAGCCAATGCTTTGCCTCACTGTGTCTCCACCCCACTGGGGAGCGAGTAATTGGCGAATTAGATCCTGGGAGTGATCCGGATCACCGTCTGGATCCAGGAATGTTTTTTTTCTTCACTACTGGGAGAGAGGGCTGATGGTGGAGGTCTGTGCTGTCTGAGTGCTTTTCTAGTTTTTTTGTTTGTATTTGTTTTTTTCTTGTAAAGTACATGTTTCTCCAACTCCAAGGGCCCATGGCTAGCTTCTGTCTTGGTACTCTAGCTGGCTTGTCTCAACAAGGGCTGTACTCATTTATCATAAATTCTTCTTTAATATATAGAACTTATACCTTTTTAAGAAAAATTGGTTTATTTCTACTAAAACTTAGCTGTTAAAGTCTTAATGACTGTTTTGTTTACAGTTTTAAAGTTCAGAAATTATATCCCAATCTAAGATACAGTTTATCAGAACTGCATACAAATGGGTAAACTGATACCTTAGTTCCCTGCAGGAGCGTCTAAAATAACGCAGTTCTCCATCATCAACAGGTCCTAAACACTTTCTGCTTGTCTTCAAACATTTTCAGGGTGTTGAAGCCCAGGTCAGCCTATCAGATATGACATGCAGTGAAAGCGCCTCATCATTCCAGTCAGTCAGTCACATTTCTGCACCAGAGATCCTTGTTGGCCTGGTGTACAACGCCACAACAGGGCGCCTCTCTGTGGAGGTCATCAAAGGTATTCATTTCAAAAACCTGGCAGCCAACAGGCCACCCGGTGAGTACTTTAAAGGTTTTAGTTTGCTTACTTAGGACCAGAGTTAAGGAGGGTTGTCATCATTTGTGTCAGGAACATTAGGCTTGCTCATGGTCGGCTATATTATGTGATCAGTGATAGTAATGTGATAGTCAAGTCATTTTAATCTGCTTCTATAGAAATAAATAATAATAATAGCTTTATTTATAGAGCACCTTTAAAATAGATGTTTACAAAGTGCTTTAACAGATGTACCAAGAGCAACAACTCACAAAATAAACAAATTAGCAATAAACCAACCAGAGAAAGTCTTTAGAATCAAACAGAAAATCAAAATGAACTGAAACAGCAACACTGAAAGGAAAGGGAAAGACAAAAATGACCTTGAAAGCAGTTAAAATAGAAAAATATCCAGGAAAAGCCAGTATGATACGATATGAAAGCAAAACTGGACACACACATATAAGATGACAACATCACATCATTAGCGATAAAACAAAAATAAGAAGATTAAAAGCAGATTAAAGAGAAGGAACAGGTAATATATTGAAAATAGAGGATATTAAGAATGCAATGTAAGGAAGAGTCAAGGATAAAAGGAGAAGGAACAGCAAAATAATTAAAGGAGTGATTATAAAAATAAGTTAAAGGAAGTTTCACATAAAAGCAATTCTGTAAAAGTGAGTTTTAAGGAGTGATTTGTTGCTGATTCTGCTAGCCTTATCTCCTTGGGCAGGTTGTTCCAAAGTTGAGGAGCCCTGACAGCAGCAGCCGTGTCTCCTTTAGATTTAAGCTCGACTTTGGAATGACCAGACTCAACCTCCGGTGAACGTATGCTTCGCGTTAATGTGGTATTTTAAGCTGGAAGTGCTGCGGTGAAAAGAAAACTCCTTCCTGCAGAATGTGCATAATACTTTATGTCGATCGGCTGTTCCGTCTTTTTTTTTGGTACTCAGATTTCCCATCGAGAGGGCCAACGTGCTGTTAAGCATCTTCCATATCGAGTTGGTTGGTCACTACCGGATCAACAGCCCATTTGCGTGGCGGCATGCTCGACAGTAACCCTACTCAGACAAACTACCCGAAATGCGTTGCCAGAGACGTTTCAGGGATTTTGAGTCATTCTGCGCTGTAGATGGGTTAACCCTTTAAATCCTAGCGCGTCGCCGACAACGTGCTGTTGAAGCACACTTTACATGACCATGATTGCATGACTGTTTGTGTTATCGGAAAAATTCGAACAGAAACTGTGCTTCACAGCCAGCATGTGGTTGTTACTGTAATTTCCCCTTTTCTCACTAAGATTCTGGCATAAAATTCCCCCATTTTTTGTGTTTTTTCATTTTAAACTGTTAAAACAGTCTTCACTTGCAGTAAAATGTGTTTTATCCATGTTAATTATTTTTCCACCGTCGAGTTATGATCATAAGGATTTTCTCTGTTTTTTAAACTTGTTCGGCTGGGAGCTCCTCGTTTAGCTGTCTACAGTCTCATCTACAAACCGGAAGTCCCAACATGCAGAAAAATGTAAATAACTGCCATATATTAAAAGTTCTAAGTATTGTGGACAAATGGGCAAAAGCACGTACTCACAGGACATTTTCTGGGCCTTTTATAGTTAAAATAAGAAAAGAGTCCAGAATCTCAGGTTTTAAAGGGGTTAATTGCGTTAAAATTTTCAATCAGATTAATCATGATGATGGAATAATCCGCATTAATGCGGTAATTTTGACAGCCCTAGTTAAATTACAAAAATATCGCAGTTTATCGCTATCGGCACCCCGGCAGCGCGATACGTATTGTATTGCCAGATTCTTGCCGATACACACCCCTAGTGAATTGGTCAGCATCTCAGTCATATAACCTGGGGCTAAACCATGAGAGCTTTAACAGTGATCAGTAAAATCTTAAAATCAGTTCTAAAAGTGGCAGGAAGCCAGTGGAGGGAGGGAAATAGTATTGTTCTTCTAAATAAAAAAAAAAAACTGAGTTTGTAACTGAGTTTGTATTATTTATATATATATTTATATATATATATGTATATTTATATATATCTCACTTGCAAATCACAGAAACTTCAATTTAATTCAAACTTTATTGCAAACTCAAGGTCATGCAAAAAAACAACACAACAAATAAACAGACAGCCCACACAACTTTTCACACAGTAAAAATTCATAATTTATGTAAATTCTAAGAAAATAAATAGAATATTATCTTAGACTTAAGAAAGGCATCTGTACCAGTGCATGGATAACCGTGATGTGTGTCTGATGTCTGACATGGCCAAGAGGGTTTCACTACCGGAGACGTCAGATCAACAGATACATTTATACATGAGATTTAAAGGTTATTAACTCCTTATATTAATATTAATATTAACATTAATATTAGTATTTGACTTCACTATCTGGGTCTCTTTAATATCCTCCAGGCATAATTTTGGATACTTGCCTCCTCATTCTTGCTCTCTCACAGTTTGCCCTTAAGTGCAGTATACATATACATTTATGTCTATATAATTACGTAATTTACTCTGCTTTTCCATTATTAACAGACATGTTAGATCAAGGTAACTGATTGGAAATTTGTCCTGTGTATGACTTCACATAAATTTATCAACAGAGTTGCTATGTAACTTTATCACTCCTCCTGAATTTGCATTATTGTGACTGGATGCTCTCCTGATTTAAAAAAAAAAAATTCACATGAAACATTCAGTTGAAAAAAGTGAAATTTGCGATCCTTGATTACATCACGTTCTTGTCAGCCTCTTCAGATACTTTAAATAGATTACAGCAGCAAAAAATGATTTTTGTCAAACATTATTTTGTTGTTTTTAATTCATTTATTTACTTATTTCTGTGTGTTTTTTCTGTGATGTCTGTGAATTAAATTCTCTCCCTCCAAAACATTTCTAACATCTCAGTCTATGGTTTTGTTGTCAGATGGGCTGTTCTGTTGTCTGAAACACCTGATAGGTGGGCAGGTTTATATTATCAGAGGTGAGTCTCTGGCCCTGAAAATCTTTCATCTCTTGTTAGGTAATTTATATTTTCATACTATCTCCATGGATGTAGTCAAACTAATGCAAAAGGTTGACAACTGTGAATTATGGTTTTGTTTTTACTGACATTATTTCTGCTTTCTCTGGTAATACTTTGAAGTTGATGATTTTGAGGAAAGGATGTGGCAACTAAAAAACTGACAATAATCTATGGCTACAATTCTGGACCTGTTATGCCGAGAACGTGGTCTTGAGAAGATCAAAATAACATTTTTGTGTGGTTAAAATTCAACTACAGTATGCAGCTAAGTAAGCATTAAGACAGGAGACAGGCAACAACAGCTACGCATCTATAGGAAAGAAATTAGTCTCTAATAACGCGTTTGCACCCCGCACAAAAATGATAAAAAATAAAACTTGTGAAAAAAATTGAAGTTTTGTTACTTATGTGAATTTGATGGATGAACAATCGAGCTTATTTGATATTTATAATTAAGTTACGGTACTGTGCAGAAGTTTTGGGCATGTTTGGGTCGAAATTTGAGGCTGAAGTAAGGCGTGTAATGGCGAGTACGCCCATCTGAGGGCCCCATCGGGCGGGAAGGAGGATCGACACAACCCAGATCATGCTCTGGATGTCTTTGTACATTACCAAGGGCATGGGACAATAATCTGTTGAAAACAAAACAAAAACCACAGCTTTAGGGCGGAGTTATGGGTAGATGTGGCGCTTAAACATAGCCTAGGGTACTGTTAGGGCGGGTAGGAGGGTTGCCACACCCCCCTGGTTGTCGTGTGTATGTTCTAAGCACCTGAGAACTGTTGGTGGTTGCTGGGCGTAGTACCAGGGGTGCAAAGGCCCAGACTAAAGAAATGCTGTTAAGCTGGACCTTGGCTGCTGAGTGACACGTGTACATGTCAGATGTGTGGACACTGACTCTAGCCGCCCTCCCTCCTCTCTTCAGCCCGGGGTTGTGGAACATCAGGAGCTGTGAAGAACCGTTAGCGCTCTACATGCCTAAAACTTCTGCACAGTTCTGTACATTCAAGCTTCTTAGTTGCCGGAGGGTGGCTCCAGACTTACATTTACAGCTGGAGAGTATAGACAGCTATTTTCACTGGTTCCCAGTCTTCATAATAGCAGTCTCCTGGCTTTAGCTTTATGTGTGGCTCATCTAACCCTCTACAAAAAGCCAGTATGCTTGTTCCCCAATGCAGAAAATAAAAATGTCTTTTATTAAGAAGTGATATTAAATATAGTTTAGTGGAGATAAACTCACTTCCACTCTTTCTGAAATGTTATCCATGAAGATAGTAGTTTGTTATAATTTTTGGTGCCTTTTAAATGTGTGTGTCTTGTTTTGCATGCAGCCTCTCTATAACCTGTCTTGTGTTTTCTGTCAGTAATGCCTGCTGGCCGTTCACATTTTCACCTGGAGGTGAAGAAATGTGAAGATTCACACTTTGGTTTGATTAAAAGCTGATGGCCTTTAGTATAAAATGCTGAATAATTATTTGATTATTATTAATTAATTACAGGCTTTGTTGTTAATTATGATTATTTGCATATATGATTAATATGAGAGGGATTGCATTACAGTTGTATTTGGTTATATACATTTATATATATATATATATATATATATATATATATATATATATATATATGTATTATCTATTACTCTGCTCTCCACATTATTAAGAGTGAATTCACAACTAGTTTGTATCCATTACATTACTGTTTTCAGTTTCGATCTCTACCTCTGTCCTCATCCCTCTGGGTCAAAAGTGTGTGTAGGTGTGTGTTGCTAGTGTGTGTTTGTGTATATATATATATATATATATATATTTCAAAATTTTAAGACCAGTTGAAAAATTGCAAGAATTTGAATTTTGCACTGTTGGATCTTAAGAAGGTTCTAAGTAGATCTTCAAAATGCAAAGAGAAGAAATGGGAGTGAGACAAAAAAAACTGAGTAAGTTATTTATTGAAAACAACAAATAAACTGAAATCAGCTGTCCATCAGCTGATCAAAAGTTTAAGACCATAGCTTAAAGAAAAACCAAAACCCCTCATCAGAGAATAAAGCTTTCTTTCACCTTTCAGTGTCCCATTTTTGGCGCTCCCTTGCAAAGTCCAATCAGGTGATTTAGTGGCGTTGAAGGAGACGAGGCCTTTGAAGTCGTTTTTTGTTTTTTTAAGCCCCTCCCTCTCAGATGCTGATGGTTATTGGGCGGTAGCACCAGTAACAGCCTTAATTTGGGTCAAGGATCGTCCGGTGTCTTGACGGACAGCCAATCAGATCCTCCAGCTCAGCGCCAGTGACATTTTTTTGGGTCTACCACTTGACTTTTTTGTTCCATGACCCTCAGGATCTTTGAAGAAATTCACAGTGACGGTCTTACTGCGTCCCACCTCAGCAGCGATGGCGCATTGCGAGAGGCCTTGCTTATGCAGCTCAGCAATCCAACCACGTTCAACGACAGAAAGATTTTTTGCCTTTGCCATCAGGAGGTCATGACAGTGAGAATACCTGACAGAAATCACACTGAGTCCACGTTTGTGCAGATTTTGGCTTTTAAAGGCCGTGGTCTTAAATTTTTGATCAGCTGATGAACAGCTGATTTCAGTTTAATTGTTGTTTTCAATAAATAACTTACTCATTGTTTTTTTTTTGTCTCACTCCCATTTCCTCTCTTTGCATTTTGAAGCTCTACTTGGAACCTTCTTAAGATCCAACAGTGCAAAATTCAAATTCTTGCAATTTTTCAGCTGGTTTAAGCTTTTGATCAGGAGTGTGTGTATATATATGTATATATATATATATATATATATACATACATATATATATATTTATATATAAATTAGCCCTGTACAAAATGACTCCTGTAACTCTCAACCTAACATCTCTCTCACCTAGATACATTTGTTAAGCTGACCCTACTTAACTCCATGGGCCATGAGATGTCCAAATGTAGGACATCCATCCGTCGTGGTCAGCCCAACCCAACCTACAAAGAGACATTCGTCTTCCAGGTAGCCCTTTTCCAGCTTTCAGACGTCACACTGGTCTTCTCTGTCTACAGTAAGCGCAGCATGAAACGTAAGGAGATGATTGGCTGGATTTCGCTTGGCCTCAACAGCTCTGGAGAGGAGGAGCTTACTCACTGGACTCAGATGAAGGAATCAAAAGGACAGCAGGTTTGCCGCTGGCACAGTTTGTTGGAGTCTTAGCAAAAGAACATTAAGGGAAGGGACTGGGAGTGCAAAAGGATGGCGCCCAGTGCAGTTAGCGCAAGTTCAATTAGGCAGACTGTTTGATTCCATTCTTCCTTTTATTTATCACTAATCACTCATTCATTTGTCCGGTTACCAGCTGGTTATGGGCGTTTACTCTCTAAAGTTCTAACCCTCTCTAAATCCCATCCTGTTCTCTCCTCTACAGTCTGTTATTTCAGTGTGACTGCTGCAGCCCTCCTCCACCCCTCCTCATCCGTGTTTGGGTCCAGCAGTGTTGCCCACTCCTCAGTAAGGAAAGTGAGAGGGACCTGGATGCAGCCGAGGACCTTCACTTCATATCAGAGGTTGGACGAGTGCAGCCATATCTCGTCTTCTAATACCGGAAGTCACCTGAACTGAAAGTCTTCTTCGTTGTTTTCTTCATTCATCGCCGCCATGTTAATATAGACAAGTCCGCCACATAGGGAAATACAAGTAGACAAAAAATATGTGATTTTTCAGACTAACAAGCACAGCGATTACATAACATTAATTTTAATGAATCGATTTATCATACAAATTCACCGATCACTGAGCACAGACGTGATATGTGACGGGAAATTGGCTGGCTGGACGTCAACATCATTACCATGTTGCCAAATCCGCTACGTCCTTCGATACAGAAGACAAGGACTGTGCACGTTTTCAGAATAAAGCTTAAACGATCAGATATAACACCTATACATATATGAAAATGTATTATATATAAAATGATTTTATTTTAAATCATGGTGTACATCTTTTCGTTTAACTGAGAAAATACAAGAAAGCGGATTCTGCTTTTGTTTCCCTGTCAGTTATTATTTTAATATGAATCATTTATTATAAATGA
Organism: Cheilinus undulatus; assembly: GCF_018320785.1. Classification (NCBI taxonomy): domain Eukaryota; kingdom Metazoa; phylum Chordata; class Actinopteri; order Labriformes; family Labridae; genus Cheilinus; species Cheilinus undulatus. Next base: position 43,178,322 of record NC_054882.1, read on the forward strand.
TTCAGTGACACGTGGAGTTGGATCATAAATTGATTCATTAAAATTAATTAGTTAATTATTTATGTAATCACTGTGCTTGTTAGTCTGAAAACTCAAGCAGATGAAAAAGCTACTGTACTTCCTTATTTGACGGACTCGCCTCTATTAACATGGCGGCGACACACGGAGAAAACCATGAAGAAGACGTTCAGTTCAAGTGACCTCTGGTATTAGAAGACGAGATATGGCGGCGATTTTTGGACTTCCGGTGTGAAGTGGAGGTCCTCGACTGCATCCAGGCACTCTTGAAACCAGGAAGCATTGTGACCATGCACCTCCTGTATGAAAACCCTTACCTATAATATGCAGAGCTTAACAAATATATTAGCCCACCCTAACCCTAACCAAAGTCAGGTTTCTGCCACAGCTGCCCTAAATTAACAGCATTGGTAATTACCAAAATCATTTTTGATGTTTCTGCAATGGTTAATACACCAATATGTAGAAGCTCTTTAACCCAAATGATATTTTTAATGCTAAAATAGAATTATTATTGTTATCCATGAATTTTCAAATGTACTGATTTACAAAAAAACTGAAAAAATAGTAAAGCACATTAATATTTCTTGATTAATATGTCAGATTATAGTTATTTACTGTAATTTCTGAAGAGAAAAATGAGTTTTAGTGGTTGAATGTTATGCTTGATTTATTTCTGACTTCTCAGAGAAGCCCAGTGAGCCGACTCATATTTGGGTGAATTCAGTTTGAAATTCCTCATTCCTGTTCAAACTGGTAAAACGTGGAGAGCTGACTGAAAATGAAAGAGTCCGCATTAAAGCACTTCATGATGCTGGATGGTCTCAGATATGACAGCTGGTCTGATACATTTGTTAAGTGCTGTATATATTTGTCAGTTTAGCCTTCCAGGGCTTTTTTCTTCAGAAATTAGCTGGTTTTAGTTGTGTGTCCTCATTACCTTCATGCCTCTTATTTTACATAAGTCTACGATGCTGAATCATACCATTACACTACTGTCTGAAGCTGAATTATTTAGGGAAATCAACATTGAAGGTCATGCTTCTAACTTCTTAATGACTTTAGTCAAGTTTCTGACATAGAACCTGTCCCACCTGACAATAGAAGCTGAAGCGTTGATAAAATGAAGTTCAGTAGTATTCTTTTACATAGGTCTATTTTACATAGATATCTTTAAAAACTCTAGTTTATGGCATACTCATACATGCTTTATATTATTGTGTGGTTGTTGCGTGGTTATGAATCGCATCCATTATTCTGACATAGGACAAAATGCCAAATGTATTGATTGAAAATTCTGAAACATTTATATGGGTAGGCTATTTCTTGAATATATTCCTGCAACACATCACTGCAGTAAAGCTAAAAGGTCAGAAATAAAATCACCTTTTACTCCGGTGCTATTGAGCGCTGTTGCTGCCTTTTTCAGTTCATAAATAAGTGGACCTGGAAAAAGTACAAAGCCACAAAAGACAGATTACCAAAAGCACCCTTCAGTTTGAGAGAGTTCAGACATTTTTATAGGAGCCAAAGTGACAAACTAAGAGAGTGTTTACAGGAAAGTTTGTTTGGATTAATAAAATAGCCTACATCTGAATATTTTTACATTTAAATCCTCTTCTTACTTTCTGTTTTGTATTTGTGGCAGTAAAACTCAACAAGAAAGCTACACAGTAAAGCTAGGTGTCGTTGATTGCTTGAACAGTTCAGATTTCTTTTTTTATTTAATTTTGAGGGAAGAAATTCAAGCACAAGATTTTAATTGATACAGTTTATTCTCTAAAACCAGTGATGGGGGACAGACTGGAGGTGCTTTCTAAAAGGAGTCCAGGATTTTTCTAGCATGCACAGCCTGAAAAGCACATGGTGTAATGCACAATTAGTAAGCTTCAACCTTAAACCTGCTGAAAGTAAAAATCCACTCGTGTAATGGTTGTTCTTATTTTAACTTTAGAAATAATAGACCTGATTTGACTTTAAGTAATGAAATTCTTATTCTCAGTGTTCTACAACCTGCAGGAAGGTCAGAATGTTCTGGATAATTACAAACTTCTATAGTCTTTTATAATACGTGCCTATTTGAAAACTTCACTTGTGATAAAATTCATTTTACAGAAGTTCATTCAGTTATTTTTGAATTATAGATTTTTTGATTTCACTCAATCTTGTTCAAATCAGATCTTGCAACAAAAATAAGGGCAAAGCATTTTAATCTTACAAGCATCTTAATAGCTAGATTTTAAATTAAGTCAGTTACTACAAACCTGGAAGAAGGTTGACCAAATTATTTTATAGTAAAGTCCAAAGCATTCAAAGCTTGCTCTAACCTTCTCATCTGTTTTGCCAGTCCACGGTTCTTATTTCTTGAACCAGTACAGTTCTGCCAATGCTATTTCAGTTCTCAAAGCTTGTTTTAAATGGGTGAGGGTTTTTTTTTAAATGTGGAAACTAACTTTTTACAAATGGAATAGGTGCCTTACTGTTTTTTACTCAGCAACCTTGTTGTGTTGAAGTGTCTTAATTCACTTGGAAATCTGCTTACCTTCTGTAAAGTTGACTCATTGTCGTACAGATTTGTAAATGGCTGAAAAACGTTTGAATGTGATGATGATGTCTGAAACAGAACTGAAAGAAAACCTTCCTGTGTTGGAGTATTTTTTCCACATACACTAAAACATCTACTCTGTATTTGTTACTGTCATTAAAGTTTTTAGAAATTCAACTTACTGCAGCATCAACCAATGAGTAGAGTGAGTATTATCACGTACTGCTTATATTTCATTGGAAGATCTGAAACACAAAACTCAGAAGTTCAATGATTAGTATGAAAGAGTTTGAAATCTTTCCATGTCTTCAGTGTTGAAAGGCGAAGATGGAAGTACACTTTATAATGGTTATGGGCTTGACCTGAGATCTCCAACAAGCATTCATTCTAACAGGCTAATATTATTAATATAACAGCCTAATATTCTAATTCAATGCTATTGCAAATGTGACAAAGTTTGACCACCAGCCCAGAGTTTGTTCAGGTCAGGACATTTTTAAATTATCTTGAGTTTTTTTCATGAGTGATCATGTAAAAAAAAAACAAAAAAACAAAAATACAAAGATCTTCTGTGTGCCACTTATCAGAAGAGAGTTCAACCTTTGCTGCAAGAACCTTTAAGAGCAGCACAGATGAGTACTGCTTTCAACTGCCATAAAGACATACACTATATTGCCAAAAGTATTCACTCACCCATCCAAATCATGTAAATCAGGTGTGCCAGTCACTTCCATGTCCACAGGTGTATAAAATCATCACCTAGGCATGCAGACTGTTTCTACATGTGTGAAAGAATGGCTCGCTCTCAGGAGCTCAGTGAATTCCAGCGTGGTACTGTGATAGGATGCCACCTGTGCAACAAGTCCAGTGGTGAAATTTCCACGTAAAATGACGGAGCGGGGTCAGAGGATGCTGAGGTCATAGTGCGCAGAGGTCCCTGAATTTCTGCAGAGTCAATGGCTACAGACCTCCAAACTTCATGTGGCCTTCAGATTAGCTCAAGAACAGTGGTAGAGAGCTTCATGGAATGGGTTTCCATGGTAACAGCTGCATCCAAGCCATACATCACCAAGTGCAATGCAAAGCGTGGATGCAGTGGTGTAAAGCACGCCACCACTGGACTCTAGAGCAGTGGAGACGCCTTCTCTGGAGTGACCAATGGCGCTTCTTCATCTGGCAATTTGATGGACCAGTCTGGGTTTGGCGGTTGCCAGGAGAACGGTACTTGTCTGACTGCATTGTGCCAAGTGTAAAGTTTGGTGGAGGGGGGATTATGGTGTGGGCTTGTTCTTCAGGAGCTGGGCTTGGCCCCTTAGTTCCAGTCAAAGGAACTCTGGATGCTTCAGCATACCAAGAGATTCTGGACAATTCCATGCTCCCAACTCTGTGGGAACAGTTTGGGGATGGCCCCTTCCTGTTCCAACATGACTGTGCACCAGTGCACAAAGCAAGGTCCATAAAGACATGGAGGAGAGAGTTTGGTGTGGATCAACTTGACTGGCCTGCACAGAGTCCTGACCTCAACCCCATAGAACACCTTTGGGATGAATTAGAGCAGAGACTGAGAGCCAGGCCTTCTGGTCCAACATCAGTGTGTGACCTCACAAATGTGCTTCTGGAAGAATGGTCAAAAATTCCCATAAACACACTCCTAAACCTTGTGGAAAGCCTTCCCAGAAGAGTTGAAGCTGTTCTAGCTGCAAAGGGTGGACTGACGTCATATTAAACCCTATGGATTAAAAATGGGATGTCACTGAAGTTCATATGAGAGTCAAGGCAGGTGAGTGAATACTTTTGGCAATAGAGTGTAGCTCCTGTTTGTCACATATTAACATTTACATCAATGCTGTGAAGCCGCCCCAACAGAGCTTTAAATTTATTTTCGTTAAGGTGCAGTCCTGCCAGAGAAAAGTGGAAGCATCTAAAAATAAAAAGGCGTAGCTGTTAAATATATTTCAATAGGTGGGGCACGATAGACTCAGTGGTACCTCACTATATTATATGTACTATATTAAACAATTATCATTCAGTGGCTCTTTCAGTCCACATTTGCTTTCATCCCCAACATAAATACACAAAAATTCCAGCTGACTGAAGGTCATTACTCAGGCTGAAATAAAATATATATATGAAATAAACTATAAACTATAAATAAACTAAAACCTGAGTCCTACTTAGCAAACAGTCAGTGGCCTCAAAAGTTGGGGAGCAGCCCCTGGAATCTGAAGAATCTATCTCAAGAACTCAATCAAGTCAAGGATTAAGTAAAACGCCTTTAGTTAGCTCGGGGCATTTCTGAGGATAAAAACAAAAAATCTAAGACAAAGCCGACGTAGTTTCGACCTACACAGGTCTTCATCAGAGCATGGTGACACAGACACAGGTGAGATTCATTTAAAACATCAGCTCATGGATACAACTCATTCATTTATTTATTGGCTATCTATTTACTTTAAAGGTGGGTCTCTGTAGATGCAGGTTTCTACTATTAATTTAATGTCATCTATAGTTTTGACTATTATGTTCCCTAGAAATGGTTTGAAATCAGTCTCCTCACTGATAAGCCATGGCATCAAATCTTAAGGTCCAGGAAGTCTGAGAGGTCACCACCTCTAACAGACTGCTCCTCCTGCTCTAAATCCTCCACCTTCAAAAGACTGACCGGGGGTGTCAAACTCAGGGCCCGGGGGCCAAATCCGGCCTGTGGTACAGTTATACCTGGCCCACCAGATCAGATCATATTTTTATTCTAACTGGCCCACCAGTTAAGGTCTGCAGATTTCCTCCAGTACAAAAATGTGAACCTAACCTTGATGACTGAAAATGTCCTTGTTAAATCGTAAGAATTAAAAAGAGTAAAGAGTGAAAATAATTTGATTAAAAAAAGTCAGCGATGTGGGAAAGAAATTTGTGGGGGTTTTATTTTGTATTTTCTAATTTGCATCTCACAATTATGATCTAAAGCTATGGTTTTGACTTTTTTTTTACATCATATTTTGACCATTAAATTGATGCTTTTAATTTTCAAGTCATATTTTGATTTTTTAAATTCATGAATTTGAATTTAATTTTACCTTTTGACATTTTCAACTTCTAACTTTGAATTTTAATCCCAAATATTAACCTTTTCGATTAAAAATCTCAAATTTTGATCTCATCTTTGGACATTTATAATTCAATATTTTTAATATTATCTCATATTTTAACATTGAAAGCTCATGATTTAGAATTTGATCTTATATTTTGACTTATAAAACTCTTGATTTTAAATTTTATCTCATATTTTCACCTTACTAATCTCAATTTAGATTTTTTTTTTCTCATCTCTTGACATTTTCAACTCCTTAATATAACCTTTCATCCCAAATATTGACACTTTTGATTAAAATTCTAAATTTTACTATCTCTTATTTTTCACCTTTTAAACACAAGGTTTTGAATTTTATTTTGTAACTGTTAAAAATCATGATTTTCACTTCTGACTTTTTTAAAGTCGGAAGCATTCCTTAAAAATGTTACAATTTTTTCCCTATAATTCATTAGCAGTGAAGAAGAGGTTGACAGTTTATGGGAAATTTTGACCCATTAGGCTCTAGGGTTAGACCCAAATCCAGAATCTGACATCCCTGCTTTAAATGTTTAATGTTGGTTTAATGTACAATCTGACCCTCCCTGAATGCACAGCTTTAACAACTACAGGGCAGTACGCCATAGTCTTGGTGAAGACTCCATTCTGATTGGCTCTGGAAGTTCCTTTGTGTCCATTAACTCCTGATATGAGGACACCTATGGAACCTATAGAAGTAGCTCTGGTCACTGTTCCAAATGAATGCACAGCAGCTGTTAGAGGATAGGAGTAACCATAGCAACCTGAGGCAGTCATATTTTCAGAGAAGTGAAGGTAAATTTCTCTGAGGACAGAAAATATCAAATTAAATACAAAGACGATACTGGCATGTCTCTACCCTGTGATTGGCCAGATAGGCACGTTCCATAAATCCCACGTAGACCTCGTTGTAAGATGATTTCTACACCAGACTGAGGGACAGCTTTTCCCTGTCAACTCAGAGCACAAAGATCCTCTATCACGGGGATGTCAGACGCAATCACAGCAGGGTCCGGATTCTGAATTCAGGTCTAGCCTGAGGGCCTAACTGGGTCCACATTAAACCAAACTGTCAACCTCTTTTCACCAGTTATACATTATTGGGAAAATATAAGCACAGATGATAAATTGTTTGAGATTTAAAAAGTCAAAATGATGTTAAAAGGCTCAAAATCTGAGAGGAAAAGTCAAACCTATTAGTGCAAAAGGTCAAAACACAAAATTAGATGTTAAGATAATGCCTTTAAAGGTAAAATATAAAAAAAGAAAGTCTCAATCATGTTTTTAAGTCCAAGAATGACTTGAAATTCAAAATTGTGACTCTAGAAGGTCAAAATATGAGATAAAAAGTCAATTATAAATAGAAAAAGCCAAAATATTAGACAAAAGTCAAAATAATAAAATGACAAATGAAAAATATGAGACAAAAATCAAAGTAATAAATTAAAAAAAGCCTAAATATTAGCTTAAAGTCAAAATAATAAATTTAAAAGGTCAAACCATAAGATGAAAGTCTATGCTTTGTGCTGTGCAAAATTAAAAACATGAAATGAAAACACAAATGAATTTCCCACATTTCTGTTGATGTAATAATTTTTACTCTTTATATTTTTTACATTTCTATGACTTAAGGATATTTGATATCTTCAAGGTTAAGTTTACATTTTTATACTGGAGGAAATCTGCAGACCTCATATTTTAGGGCCAGTTATAATAAAAATAGGATACGATCTTGTGGGCCTGGTATAAGTGTACCACGGGCCAGATTTGGCTCTCGGGCCTTGAGTTTGAGACACCTGCTCCATCAAGTCGTATCATAAGCCAGTGTTTATATTTTTTCTCTTTATTCACTTGTCTCTCCTGATTGTAGTTTTTTAAAATCTTCACACACCCTCAGCCCCACTCACATCAAGCCACACTCACGGTTTTATCGTCCACAGTACATTTTGTTCTGGCATATTACAGCAAAAACTGGAGGCAAAACGAGTCATGTTGAGGCAAACAGGAAGGGTTCCAAAAGTATTTATTTTTCTCTTTCCTTCACATGGAAACACTGCAATTTGGTATTAAAGCACAACATATTTTAACCTGATAACAGTCTTTTTTATTGTTTTCCTGAGAAATTTTCTTAGGTTTTTAGCAACGTTTTAAAATCTCAAGTACCTTGTAAAATTTGATGCATGCCTATTTATTGGTAGCAGAAAATATAAAGGCAGTTTTTGGCTCAGATTAGAAACCTAAATTCAAACACAGCGAGTACCTAGAATTCTATCTAAGAAAGAAAACCGCTAGAAATGAAAACATTAAAAAATCTTCAAGCATAAAAAGCTGTTTAAAAAGCTAGCTAAATAGAAATTTTCTTGAATCTTTTTCAGCTTTAGAGAGGTAAGAGGTCATTTGGCTCCAAAATGGTTAAGTATTTGGCCTGGTTGGAGGATTCACAAATGCACAGAGTCATGTGTGACAACCAAAAGCCGTGTTTCCACCAGGGGGTCCGGTTTGATTCGGCACGGTTTGGTACGCTAAACCTCAAAATAGTTAGCGTTTCCACAGACACCCGTGCTCTCACTGGGCGGCTGTAAAGGCATGAATGTGAAGTCCCAGTCAGCGTGGGTCTGCTGGTCCAGCCGCTGAGTTATAGAAGGATGAGTGACAGAGATCAGTAGGGAATAAGAATTAAACAGCTTTATTTCAGCTGAAAGTGCTTTTAAAAAATAACTATATCTTAATGATGTTAACCGCTGTCAGTCCAGGCTGATGAAATACGCGTACAGAGACTTTTGAGTCATTGATAAGTGAATATATCTAGTCTAGAACAGTTTATATGACAAAATATGAAAGTTTAGAGCTGTACTGTGGGAATTCACCACATTAAAATAAACTAAAGGTTTAACTGGTGTTAAAATCAAACTAGATTAAGTCAGAAATCCTGGGTGTGCTGATCTCATTTAAAAATAGTCTGCAGCCTGAAGTTTTACAAACACGTCCAGCAACCACAGAGTGATGTTTTCACAGGTTACCTTAAGTTAGAAGTAGATTAGTAACTAGTTACAGAAGAGAATGAACTGATCTAAGGCTTTGTATTCACAAAACTTCAGCATTAATTTAGTTTCACATCCATCACAAACCAGGCTGATGTGAGCCTTCAGGCTCTGATTTGTGTTCTTAAAATCGGGTCCAGATAAACATCAGGAAAACTGATTTGTGGGCAGATATCAATATCCACAGACAGTTTGGATCTCTGTTGAGTCCAAAAATCCCTGATTTAAGAAGATATTAGTCCGTTATTCTCCTGTTTTCACCCGCTCCTCACAGAGCAGACTTCATGTTTTGCAGCCCGGAGCCGAGCAGCTGAGTCGCGTGCTGACGTGACGTCAGTACAACCCCCTGTTGTTGTGTGTAGCTCCACCTTTTTGGTACGGATAGGTAAGATTGGTGACCCTATGGAAGGGTGCCGAAAAGTGGGACGGTACGGGTCGCTTTTTTGGGACCCTTGTCAACTTTTGCTCTATGGAAACACAAAAAAAGCGTGCCGTTCCGCACCGAACTGAGCCGGACCGCTTGGTGGAAACAACCTAAAAGACTACTACACTCACACAGAACAGAGATGGACTCGCAAAGTTTAAGACTTGAGTGGTAACTAAAAAATAAAACTGTCCAAAAATGTGTCATAGCACGCTAAACTTAACTGGCAACCCACATCAAGTATGCCATGAGGACAACAATGTCATTCTGAAAAATGTGTTCATAGTAGACGTAAAAGTACAGAGAAGCAAAGCAGGGGAAGAGGAGAACATAAAAGGTGCAGCTTTGGAATAAGTGAGGGATACAGTGGTCCACTAGAAATGGATACCATCCTTCCACCAGTGTTTGTTACAGCCCAATTAAAAAGAAGGTGTTGAAAACAACCCCTGTACAAAGATAAGGCAGCATTTATACTGGCAGAGCTACACCAGGGAACTGGAAGGTTCATGATTTAAGGATGAATTGAGTATAAATAATTAATACATTTTCTCTAAATATTATAAAATTATTTTTTTCCAGTAACCTGACAGATTTTTTTGACAGGTAACATAAAAGGAAATATTTATAAAACATTACTTCTAAAATCATTTTTACTGGGATACACTGTGGGAGATATGCCTATGTGACATAGACACAAATATGATTTTTTCTTGCTGTGTGATTGTTCAGTCACACAGCAGGAAAGCTGGTTGGTGTGGCTTTCAGGCTTTCCTCTTACAGACGTGGATGAAATAGCAGGGGGCCTGGGTCTCTCCAGGGACATAGGTCTTAAAGTCTCCATAGACACTGTGCTCCATTTTACCGCTGAAGGCCTCGTTCAGCAAAGCTGTGAAGCTTTCCAGGCGATGAGGATAGTAGGACAGACGGAATTTACTGTGGATGACAAAGTATGCTTGCATTAGAATTCCTCTTAACACAGAACAAAAATCAGAGCCTTTTCACCTAAATCCTGAGTTTTAAGATTAAAATGAGCCAGACGGTTATCAGGTCAGGTATGGGAGCATATGCTGGTTCAGCGCTTCGCCACACCAACCTGCCCTGCTCTGCTCTCCTGATGGTGCACGCCCTGTGGATTAAACACCACCTTTTCCAGTTTTCATAGGTTCAGTGTGAGCAAAAGCAGCACAATTCTTTTGTGGATCTGGTGGAAACAGATCTCCCCCCATGAACCCTTGTCATTTAAACAGTTTATCCTGGAAAAATTAAATGGAAACTTTTGTTTTAATTATCCATTGAAAATAAGAACTTTTTTGTGGCTTTCTCAGTCTGAATATGAATACCTACAATAAAATAATTTACAGCTACACACTGATGCTGGCTGTCATCTGATCGTCCTGAACAAAGCGAAGTCTAAAGTCTGAAAAAATGTGACAAGATAGAAAAGAAATTACAGGTAGGGGGTTAACCAGAAGAAAATTTTGGTTATTGTAGCGTGCAAATTAAGCTTTCTGTAGCAGTTTTAACTTTTAGAGCTCACAGCTATTACTTTTAACCATCATGTCTCTTCTGGACTTTGTCTTTAAAAAGCTTGGAAAACATCAACCCTGTGGTTATACATCCTTTTCTCAGGACAACCTGGGCTTTAAGAATATATCTACTACAGCAGTGGTTTTCAAAGTGTGAGGCGGGCCTCCCCTGGGGGGCGCCACAGAGCTTCAGGGGAGGTGCGGAACCATAAACCAGAAAAAAAAAAGTGATTTGCTTTGTTAACTTCTGCATGGAGCAAAATAGACTTATAATAACATTAAGGCAGTGATACTCAACATGGGATTATTAGCGGCTCTTTGATGTCTTCATTTTAAATATTATTCCCCCAGAAAACCTTAAAAAAGGGAAACTTTTTTGCCCCTTTATACAATTTTTTTTACACTTTTCATCCATTTAAGCATCTTTTTGTCCTTAAATACCACTTTTTCCCTACTTTTTGCCCATTTTAGCCACTCCTTTTTGCCACTTTTTTCCAGACTTGTTCTCCCATCTCTTGGGGACAAACCAGTGAAAAATAAATATTTTCTGACTGTTTTCAAAATATCTACATGCGCTTTTTTTGCCGTTAGATTCATTTGTGCCATTCCTCAAAGCAGTAGAGACGCAACTGGTCAACTGCCCCTCCCACAATGCATTGCAGTAAACAATATGGCGATGCCCATGGCAGAAAGCCGAAGTAAATGATTGAAAACAGATTAATAATGGATAAAAAGACGTTTATTATCGGATCTGACAATGTGGATTCAATCTTTAAAGACCCTGAAAAGTCACTGAAGTTTCTGGCTCGCTAGAACAGCGTCTTTTAGGGCTATGGAGACATCGATGGTAGCAAACGAACGACAAGAAGGTCAGCTTTCAGAGGAAATAAGGAGTAAATGTATATGGCTTATGGTTCAAAAAGTTATATTTATTTCTAAAAACTTGTCACTTCTTGTTATTTACAAAACACCGTACTCAGAGACCCCAGACAGTCGGCCAAGTTTTGGGCTCACTAGAAAATGTTCTGTAAGAGCTACGAATGCATGAAGACATGATTAGAAAGGCACAACACAGAGCTTTCAGATAACGACCTACGACCTACAGTTCAGACATTACCAAGTGATTTATAAAAGGATGTGCCTGCAGCACAGATCCATGAGCTCTAAGGGTTAAACTACAACAGAAAGGTGATCTAATAAGTTCATCACTGCACTGAGAGTTACCTTAAAATGGACAACAATAACTATATTTGAGGTGAAATAATTAAACAATGATTTTCTTTATTATCATCATTATCATTATTAGCTTTTGAGATTAAGTTTAGTAGATGTGAACAACAGAGATGCCAAATACAAAAAAAACACAACAGTTGAAGTACGCCGCTTTAAATTTGTACAGGACGAGAACACATTCTCAGTTACCAAATTTTTTTAACCACTCTGTTTCTTTATAAGAAATGACGTAGAAGGTATGATTAACGCTGAGATGAGCCACAAAAATTCAATATCAAATCAGTTTCATTTGTACGGCTGACAATACAACAGAGATTTTGTGTTTTGCATGACTGAAAATATCAGAACAAATCTGAAAATGACAGAAGTCTGCTGTGGCCATGAAATATTTTAATTCCATAAATGTAAGAACAGGTCCAAATTATAAGATATGTGATTCTTGCACCACTAGTGTGGTTTAAACAGATTTATTTATTCTCAAATGATCCGTGGATTTTACTATCTACTGTTGATGAAGAGGAGACATTGCTGTTCTTCATCACTGCTGACCTACCTTATTTCAGGAAGATCGTGGTGTGTGGCCTTGGGCACATGGATGGTGTAGTCCAGGGTGATCATATGGGGCTTACTGTTGACCCACAGCACTGAGGTGGAGATGTCCTGAGTTAGATCACTCTGAAAGACAGACATGTGCACACACTCATAACATATGACATGAAACCATGAATGAAGGAATGAATCAACATTTCAGCTTTTATTTCCAGGTATTTACATCTGGATCTGATACACAACTTAGAAGAAAGCATTATTTGTAACAGAACATCACATTTTAGGTGAGCAGAAGTATTGGAGCTGTGTACTGCTGCCCAGATGTGTCCTATTATTATTATCGAAGTTAAACAGTAGATCAGCTGAATGTCTGCTCAGCTTCAGATTTGGGTTTTTCCTGTGCAGACTGCATTTATAGTCAGAGGAGCAGCCAATGAAAACCAGAGGGCTGTCTCTGGGTGAAACACAAGCATTTGTGAACAGGTTGCTGTTCTCCTTTGTGTCCTGGAGGCGTCCCGAGGGGAGTCACTCAAAAGCTGGGTGGGGAGCATGTAAGGGGTCCTGAATGCTCTGGCTTGCTAGCCTGGGTGTTTGCTGCTTGTCTATCTAAGGGTTCTTGGAGCTGCTCTAACTGCTTTAGCATCATCAACACCTGAACACCTGTGTCTGCACGGTAAGCAAACTGAAGCGGCTCAATCAGGGTGTCAGTTGCTGTGATGATGTGCTGTTTAATGACCCTCTCTGTGGCCCTCATTACCAGTGAAGTGAGCCACAGACCTGAGGTTGTTCAGAGCACTGATGGTGCTTTTCTTTGGGATGGGGATGCCTGTGGAGCTGTGCTGTTTTCCATGGTATGAAGAGGACAGACTTTCAGGTCAGGTCAAGTGTGGGAGCATATGCTGGTTTGGCACTTTGCCATGTCAACCTTGGTCCTGTACTGCTTTGGCCTCTTGATTGCAATCGTCCAGGTCTGCACCAGGCCCATGCCTCATCTCTCCAGGTATCCTCCCAGCTGGCCCCTCCACGGCGCACAAAGTCACCCCCCAACTTTTGTCCACATGCTCAGATCCCGGGTTTCCCACTTTCTTGCTCAGAGAACCCGTCACCACATGCTGGAGTCCAAAACTGAGGCAGCATCCAAGGCACCCCCAAATGCCTGGATCTTTGTTTTGGCCCAGGAGAGGGAGATTCCCAAATTTCAGCCTCCTCACTCAGCAAGTTAAGAGCCCCCACAATGACATCTATAGTCACTTTAAGAGTCACAGCACCATCAGCAAAGTCCAGATCAGTGATCTGACAACTGCCAAATGATACTCCACTGTTTACTGACCCTGTGACCATTTTCCAGCCCACACTGAAGAGTGTAGGGGATAAGACGCACCCCTGCCTCACCTCATAATTAACTGAGAAGAAATCAGAGATGGAGACAATACACTTCACAGCACTCAGTGAGGATTTGTAGTGCCAGAATGTGGTCTATTGTAGACCTCTTAGGAGTAAAGGCTGCCTGATCAGGCCTCGGCGAAGTTCTTGCACTGATACTGCTGAACAGCATCCACTGTTCTCCATATGGGGGTTTCTAGCTATGCACTTCATGTAAAGTCAAAGCATTCTGCTTGACTAATTCAGGGAGCATCTTTAGAGCAGATTCTTCTCCACTAAATTAAACTGTATATCCATTTATCAATAAAATAGTTTAATGTATGATGAGTGTTCCTGACTGAATGTAGGTTATAATATAGAATGATTTATTGCTTGAATTTGTTGAACAATACATACGATGAGGAAACTAATAATAATCGCATATAAAATTGCGATTGCAATATTGGGGAAAAAAATCACAATTAGATTATTTTTGCAAATCGTTCAGCCCTACTGTACATCCTAATCCATCTTTTAGAATATTTTAATTTCCCTCTAATAAAGACCAAGGAGTAAAAATTTCCTTGAAATGCGCATCCTAGAAACCCCCATACAGAAAGATGCATTTATGACTATGTGTATTTAAAACATTGAAATTATTCAGAAACAATTAACCATAGTAGCATGAGTCTGAATGTAGGGGTGCAACAAGCTTATGCTATGAAGGAGGCGGCTGGGGTGGAGGAGGTGAAGCTGGCTATCAGCTGATTGCAACCTGAGGTATGACTTTTGTGACCAAACACTAAGCTTCATCAATTCTATATAGAATGAACTAATTATTTTTGCTCATATTGCAAATTTGATGTCATTTGATTAATTGAAGGGTATCATCATGTTTATGTCCCTCATTTATTTAAGGAAAACTTAGATAAAACACGAAAAATCTGACACTAGAATGTTTGCCTAATGTGCATAAAATCTCTGCTGCTGCAAAAATTTGATTTATTAAACTGGTATTTCAACACATTTCAAGTTAAAAGAAATTTTGCAACTTGTGCAATTTGTAAATTGCAGCAGGCCATACTGCAGTTTAATCTAATTTGCGATTAATTTCCCAGCCTTAGTTGAAGGTAGTGGTCCTTTCTTATTGTCCTGCATTCATAACACTGCACTAGTAAGAAGCATGACATCTGACTAAAGAGCGTGGCGTTGGTTGCAGCATGCTCATTTGCACCATCTTAAACAAATCTCGTTACCTTATAGTATATATTTTTGCCTTGTGGTGCCCGGCCAGTCTCCAGGATGTAGTCATAGTTGCGATGGTCAATGATGAGGATCCCACCTGGTCTAACCATACTTGCGATGTTCTGTAGGGCCAGTTTCTGGTCACTCTGGTCCCCTGGGAACAATACAACATAACTTATAGGATCATTCACAGTGAAAACTGTCTAAAGTTACATGACATATTTGGTTAAAAGAAAAGAAGTATCAGATTTATAATTAGAATAGTTTTAGAGGGTCTGATGTCTCTCACCTTTAAAATCTGGTAGGTGGGCAAATGAATTGCCAAGGCAGATAACGGCATCAAATCCATCCCCTGGTTTCTGAATATCCTCTTGTAATGTCAACCAGTTGGCCTCTTCAATAACTGCAGGGAAAGCAGGAAGAAAATCTCACACAAGCAATTGTATGAACACTACAGAGTTTGATCTGACATTACATCTAAGAATACAGCCACTCTGATTCATGTGCTGGGAATACTCAAATGAATCACCAAAAGCATGTGAAAAAAGCTGTACCCCATTGGTCAAAAGCTGGTTCTTTTCTTCTCTCCCATCTTGACTTCAGCGCATACTTGAGCATTTTATCGCTGGCATCCACACTCACCATGTTAAAACCCTCTTCCACCAACATGATGGAGTCAACCCTACAGAAGGAGAAATGTGTTAAATATCAAGTTTACCAAAAAAGGCTCATCTAGCTTTGAAAGAACATTTGGTTTACTTGTAAGTAGCAACAAATAACTCAAGAAAAAAAATAAGCATGGTTCAGATAGATTCATCCATGTAACTGTGAATTTAATTCCCTGATTGTGAGCATAGTCTGCAGAAGTTGCTACCGAAGAAAAAACTAGAAAGCTTGCACATTTAGAGGGCCAAAAATAGTGAGGCTATTTGTAACTTCATTTGACTGCTGAGGCATACTACGGGAAGGGTTCAGAGTCAAACGAGCACAAAAGAGTCACACATTTTACTTTACACACTCCTGGGCCTCCACAGCAGTGTTCATTTTGGCAGCTATTTTTAATTTTAGTCTTAATTTTAGTCTCTAATTGAAATGCATTTTAGTTTAAGTCATATTTTAGTCATTTCTACCCTTTGTAGTTTTAGTCGACGAAAACTCAAAAAACATTTGAGTCTAGTTTAGTTTTAGTCCTTACTTTTAGTCCAAGCATTTATTTTCTCTCCTAAATCTGGTACCAAATCATGGTAGTGTGTTCTCTGCCAAACCTGGGGTCCGTGTTTTCTACAGCTGAGAGGCAGAATAGATACAGATGTGTTTTTTTTGACAGATTTACCCACAGTGGAGAAATATCATGGATTTTGAATGTCCAACGAAAACTACATTACATTTAAGTCTAGTTTTAGTCATCCTGATGAAAAACTAAACTTACTTTTTGTTAGTTTTAGTCATCACAGATCTATTTTTTTAGTCTTGGTCTAGTTTTTGTCATGGAAAAAAAGACTGTCCACGAACATTTTCAGTCATAATTTTAGTCGACAAAAATAACACTGCTCCACAGGCTGTGGAGGATTTGGGTCTTTGGATGAGGAACAAAAAAACAGAAGAAGAAAACACGCACTAGTTGGCTTCTGCAGATGCAAAAATGCTTGAATAAATTCTTGATTATTTCAATGATGATCCCACTGCATTGTGCATGTCAAGAATTAAATAAAACTAAAGTTTCAAGAGAAAAGGGTGTCTCTTTGATTTCACTGAGTGCCCTTGCTGCAGTTGCAACACAGAGATAAAGTATCAGCAGAGGTCAGCAGGGTGTAGGGAACCAGTCAAAACTAACCATAGCAAACCAAAACCTGCTTACCAGCCACCCTGCATTAGTTATGACCATTCAGCGAGTAGCTGGGATACACTGATGTGAGACCTCTTACATCTGCTGTACATTAAGACCAAAAAAGTTTAATATAAAATCATAACTGATGGTTTCAGTCATAGACTGCTGCAGATGTTCAGATGTCAGATTGAAATTCCAGGATATTAATTTACTTGCATGCACAATAAAACATATTTGTCATGTATGTCTGCAGCACAAACATCCAGAATAGAAAACATTTTACTCTGAAACGTTTCAGTGAACTTCAACACTTAAAACGCTTGAAAATTATTTGGAAATAGTCTGTAAAATAACCAGAGATTATTTTAACTCTTTGGGCGAGCTTTAAAATCACAGATTTGTTGAATGGAGTTGATTGAGACGTGCTGCCACGCCAGCACTGACATGTCACATCCTGCCACAGCCGCAGACATTACCCTGTTCCACAGGCTACGTCCAGCACTCTCCGCACGCCCTGCCCTCTGAGCAGAGACAGCACCCAGCTTTTGTATTCCTGCGTCCTACTCTGAGTGTCTCCGATGTACAGCTCCCACACCTTGGCTGCTTTGCCGTCAGCATACTGATCAGGAAGACCCTCGGCGGCCACGCCGAGAGAGCGGGTCCTAAACACGCTGTCGACCATGCTGCTGCTTTCACCCGGGACAGACTCGCGAGCTCACACGGTGATAATCAGGAAATAAGCAACAATACTTTTTACATTCGCATGAACCGAGCTTTCTTTGTACAGTAATTTTCTGCACATGCCACTGCAGAGTTTGGTAGATATTCATGTGAGTTACGCAGGGAGGGCAAACTTTCATCCAATGACGCTCCAGCGTTCACTGACGCCTTTTTTCTGATTGGACGGAGCAGACGCAGACACAGTAGCTTGTAGGCGCCGCCCCCTTCCGTGTTTACGTTGCCAGACGTCTTTTAAAGCCTATAATCACCGCCATGCTAAAAAGATGCAATAATGTAGAAAATAATAATCCATCAAATCATGAAAATATCTCCAGCATGGAGAAACGTTTTTAATAGAAACCTTAATGTTTCCGGTAAAGCTGTACTCAGGAAACAGAAGGCCCTTTCAATATTTCACCATTTATCCTTTATTATGTAGCATGGACATAACCTGTAAACTTTAATCATGACAAGAATAAAGTAAAACAAAGTAATGAGGCCCACCTGTCTATAAAGATTTTATCTTAACATGTGGAATCCTTTCAGCGTTCAGTCTACCCACAGCTGTTTAGTTTTCACTCCATCTGAGATAAAGCACCACGATCGGATTACTCAAACAGTCACATTTAGGTTGAGAAAATGCGTTTTTAAGAGGTTTTCCATCAGGGAAATTTCTCTTCCTGTGTGTGAACGCGCGCGTGCGTGTGCGCATACACGTGCCTGGAACTCCCCCTGTTGTGATTGGTCAGTTTACTTCACAAGGTCCGTAACCAGCAGATGTGGGGTTGAGTCAGTCCAAACCAGAGCGATCGAGGTTGTGTAGCTGTAGTCTTATCAACCCAGCACTCCCAGTTCGTGCTCCCTCTGCTGAAAACATGCAGTCTTATTTTAAAGAGAGTTTATGAAGGCTACAGAGCTGACTTCAGCCAAACAGGTTCTCTGTTCCTAGAGCTCTTATATTAAGTTAAAATCTGTAACATTGAAAGCTGTAGAAATGACTGAATCTCTGAAAACAGTTTGAGGAATCTGTGCAGACAGAAGTCAAAGTCTCCTCACAAGGACCCAAGACGTTCAAAACACCTTAGTACAAGGGTGTCAAACTCAAGGCCTGGGGGCCAAATATGGTCCGTGGTACAGTTATACCCGGCCCACCAGATCCTATCCTATTCTTATTATAACTGGCTCTAAAATACGAGGTCTGCAGATTTTCTTCAGTATAAAAATGTAAACTTAACCTTGATATCAAATATCCTGAAGTCATAAAGATGTGGAAAAAAACCTAAAGAGTAAAAATAATTAGAAAAAAGAAATGTGGGAAATTAATTCGTGTTTTCACTTCATATTTTCAGTTTTGCACAGCACAGTTAAGACTGATTTATTATTAGGACTTTTATCTTATGTTTTGACCTTTTACATTTATTATTTGGACTTTTGGATAATATTTAGGCTTTTTCAATTCATTATTTAGATTTTTTGTCTCATGTTTTGACCATAGCGCCTCCTAGTGGTGACAGAAAATATCATGTTTTTACTTTCAGAGGTAAATCTCCTAATGCTGTAATTATTTCCTGCTCATCAAATGTGCTGGGTGAACCCTCAAGACATTGATCTAGATTTAGAGCAGCAGAGGGCGTAGACGTGTCAGCAAGGCGACGGCTTGATGCTTTGCCGTAAAATTTCAAACTGCTACTCAGCTTTTTTTCATCTTAATAAAATTTCATGTGCACAACAATAGTTCCATCCTGAACACATCTGCATTTAAAATTCTGGCCACAGCACCACCTACTGGTAATAGAAAGTTACTGCTTCTTTATAACTATGGTCGATCACTCACATTTGCTCAGGAACATCCAAAGACCTTTACCTTGCACCACCATGAAGACCATGACTTTTGTCCAACACTGTGACTATAATGATTTTTTGATCATCATGAAACAGGAAGTAGTTTTATTAAGTGGTAAACAGGATACTACAGCCATGGAACTTGGTTCATAAAATTCTTACCGCATGAACGAGCTCATTAATATCAATTTTGAAATGAAAAACAAAAAAAAAGTAAAAAATGAAGCTATTTCAAGGATCCTTCTAGATTTAACCTCAGGGAGTCTTCTCATTGAAAGTTGATCTGCAGCTGGAAGATTTGCTGCTGCTTTGTTTGTGCAGAGTACGACCCAGCCGTTACACAACGCATGGCTGCAGACTGACTCAGTGCCGGCATAACCTGAAATATTTCATATTTCAATGAGCCGCCTTTATTCTGACAAAGCAATGTTTTTATGAAATGCTTTAGTCGGTTACGTTGGCTGTAACAGACATGACACATCAGAGAATTGAACAACGTCTCTAAAGAGAGTCATAATTAGGACCTGAGGACAGAAGAGGACTCTGAGAGGAGAAACAGAAAAGTTTAAGTATGACCCAAAGCCTTCTGGGAAACAACGAAAGAATAATATGGTGTGATAACAGCAAATAAAGGTGCCAGAGACCGGGTACCCCACTGTACCTGAAGGTGGCTGAACAGCCAGGAACATTCTAGAATAGTCGTGTGCAGACAAGGCTGTCCATAAGGGGGATAAAGGGGGACGTTTCTGGGACACCGCCAAACTGGGGGCCATGGAGGTCAGAAAACCATGGTCCATTGTAAAGTTAGGCTGTGATATCCTTATTTTATATTTAACCTGAATGATAGCTGCTCTTACTACAACATACACAATACTGCCAAAAGTATTCACTCACCCATCCAAATCATGTAAATCAGGTGTTCCAGTCACTTCCATGTCCACAGGTGTATAAAATCATCACCTAGGCATGCAGACTGTTTCTACAAACATTAGTGAAAGAATGGCTCGCTCTCAGGAGCTCAGTGAATTCCAGCGTGGTACTGTGATAGGATGCCACCTGTGCAACAAGTCCAGTGGTGAAATTTCCTGGCTCCTAAATATTCCACAGTCAACTGTCAGTGGTATTAGAACAAAGTGGAAGCCATTGGGACCCACAGCAACTCAGCCACCAAGTGGTAGACCACGAAAAATGACGGAGCGGGGTCAGAGGATGCTGAGGTCATAGTGCACAGAGGTTGCTAACTTTCTGCAGAGTCAATGGCTACAGACCTCCAAACTTCATGTGGCCTTCAGATTAGCTCAAGAACAGTGGTAGAGAGCTTCATGAATGGGTTTCCATGGTAACAGCTGCATCCAAGCCATACAACACCAAGTGCAATGCAAAGCGTGGATGCAGTGGTGTAAAGCACGCCGCCACTGGACTCTAGAGCAGTGGAGACGCCTTCTCTGGAGTGACCAATCGCGCTTCTCCATCTGGCAATCTGATGGACCAGTCTGGGTTTGGTGGTTCCCAGGAGAACGGTACTTGTCTGACTGCATTGTGCCAAGTGTAAAGTTTGGTGGAGGGGGTATTATGGTGTGGGCTTGTTTTTCAGGAGCTGGGCTTGGCCCCTTAGTTCCAGTCAAAGGAACTCTGAATGCTTCAGCATACCAAGAGATTCTGGACAATTCCATGCTCCCAACTCTGTGGGAACAGTTTGGGGATGGCCCCTTCCTGTTCCAACATGACTGTGCTCCAGTGCACAAAGCAAGGTCCATAAACTCAGAATTCTGACTTTTTCTCACAAGTGCAAAAAAAATCGGGTCAAATTTTCTTTTTTCAGTGGTCCTAATACTCTTCTGCAGTGTTGCCAACTTAGCAACTTTGTCTCTATATTTAGCGAGTTTTTTCAGACCTTTCTAGCGACTCTTTCTCTAAAAAGCGACTAGCGACAAATCTAGCGACTTTTTCTGGTGTTACTTTGGGAGACTCTGACGCAAAAGCACGTATCGTTGTAGCGCCTCTGAGCAGCGGGCGCTGCCGTGGGCCCCTCCCCGTCCCAAAGCACTGAAAGGCAGCCCACTCCTCGCGCAGCAGTCCCTCTCAGCTGCGGTCAGAGCAGGAGATGCTCACGCCTCCATGTCCAGACTACAGATTAACCGCACTGTGAAGACACCTTGACAGTTTTTTCTATTGTCTCTTTTTGGTCCATTTAGATTGTTAATGAAGACTGTATAAAAAAATTGATTTGTTGTAGGCTCTTAAGTGGACCATAAGGTTTAAAACTAAACCAAACGTAAGAAAAGTAAACCTCTAAGAAAATAGAATAATACATAAATGATAAACCAAGAGTTACTCTACCAGAGTATTTCTCGAGTCATTTTGCCTAGCCCAGATAAAGGAGGGTTGGAATTGTGACGTTATAAAAACAAGAATCCACAGAAGCAAGTTCATTTGTTGTTCCACACATAATAAGGGTCTTTACTCACTTTTGGTCTCTCTCATGATGTTTTTCCTCTCTCCTACACAGTGGCAGCTGGTGAAAAATGTCACTGGTGGGGCTGTCCTAAATCTGTTCAACAGCAGGCACATTGTCTATTTTTATAGTCAAAAAGTTCAAGTATAAAAACAACACTTCTTCTTTGCATTTGAACATACAACAATCATTTTATTCAAACATGAAATTGAGTTAACACTTTAAAAACTCATCAGGATATATTATCAAGGGAAGATTCAGTAAGAGACATGCAGCATGTACAGTTGAAACCAGAAGTTTACATACACTATATAAAAAGGCACATAAACTTTTTTTTTCTCACCGTCTAACATTAAATCAGATTAAAATTTTCCTGTTTTTGGTCAAGTAGGATTACTAAAATTATTTCTATTTGCTAAATGCCAGAATAATGAGAAAATGATTTTTTTAGACAATTTTTATTACGTTCTTGAGAGTCAGAAGTTTACATACACTAAGATTACTATGCCTTTAAACAATTTGGGAAAGCCCAGATGATGATGTCATGTCTTTGGAAGCCTCTGATAGGTTTATTGACAACATTTGAGTTAATTAGAAGCACACCTGTGGATGTATTTTAAGGCACACCTGAAACACACTGCTTCTTTGTGTAACATCATGGGAAAATCAAAAGAAATCAGCCAAGATATCAGGAAGAGAATTGTGGAATTGCACAAGTCTGGTTCATCCTTGGGTGCAATTTCCAGATGCCTGAAGGTGCCACGTTCATCTGTTCAAACAATTATATGCAAGTATAAACACCATGGGAATGTCCAGCCATCATACCGCTCAGGAAGGAGACGGGTTCTGTGTCCCAGAGATGAATGTGCTTTGGTCCGAAAAGTCCATCTCAACCCAAGAACAAAAGCAAAAGACCTTGTGAAGATGCTGGCTGAAGCTGGTGAGAGTGTGTCATTATCAACAGTCAAACGAGTCCTGTACCCACATGGGCTGAAAGGCCACTCTCCCAGGAAGAAGCCATTACTCCAAAAGAAACATAAAAAAGCCAGATTACAGTTTGCAAATGCACACAGGGACAAAGATCTTAATTTTTGGAGACATGTTCTGTGGTCTGACCAATCTAAAATTGAACTTTTTGGCCATAATGACCATCGTTACATTTGGAGAAAAAAGGGGGAAGCTTGCAAGCCTGAGAACACCATCCCAACTGTGAAACATGGGGGTGGCAGCATCATGTTGTGGGGTTGTTTTGCTGCAGGAGGGACTGGTGCACTTCACAAAATAGATGGCATCATGAGGAAAGAACATTATGTGGAAATACTGAAGCAACATCTCAAGACATCAGCCAGGAAGTTAAAGCTTGGGCTCAAATGGGTTTTCCAAATGGACAATGACCCTAAGCATACTGCCAAACTGGTTACAAAGTGGCTTAAGGAAAACAAAGTCAGTGTTTTGGAGTGGCCATCACAAAGCCCTGATCTCAATCCCACTGAAAATTTGTGGGCAGAGCTGAAAAGGCATGTTCAAGCAAGGCGGCCTACAAACTTGGCTCAGTTACACCAGTTCTGCCAGGAGGAATGGGCCAAAATTCCTGCAAACTATTGTGAGAAGCTTGTGGAAGCATATCCAAAATGTTTGACCCAAGTCATACAGTTTAAAGGCAATGCTACCAAATACTAATGAAATGTATGTAAACTTCTGACTCTCAAGAAAATAATAAAAAAGATTGTCTAAAAATTGATCTCTCTCATTATTCTGGCATTTAGCAAATAGAAGTAATTTTGGTAATCCTAATTGACCAAAAACAGGAAAATTTGAATCTGATTTAATGTTAGATGGTGAGAAAAAAAGTTTATGTGCCTTTTTATATAGTGTATGTAAATTCTGGTTTCAACTGTAAGTGAGCACATGCTACACTTACCAGTAATGACATATATACAGATAGTGGCATGTATCAAAGAGCTTTGAGATGCAGAGATCCTGACCTCCAGTCATTTTCTGCTTAACAAATGTTTATTCTCAAAGACAATCTGCTGTCCTGTCCTGTAACTTCATCAGCAGAATGTTCTATCAAAGCACCTGAATCTGTGTACAATAAACAACATGCATGAACCATACCAATTCCTTTTACAACACTGTATCAAATAAATCAAACTTTGCCTTAGTTGAAACTGGTTTGAACAAGTAAGTCTGAGTACAACTACTGACAATAATAATAATAAGAGGTCCTGCATGTATTTCTATCAGCTGATTTGTGGTAGGACTCCTTCGTCTTTCTGAGAGGCTAAACTCTTATTAACCCTCTTATTTTGGTCAGAAATGTTGCTTTGTAGTGGGATCCTTCCTCCGTTTAGAGAGAAAAACCTTTCACTGACTCTCCTACCAAAGTCAGAACAGAACAGAACAGAGCCTGAGCATTTAGATAACTGTGTGTCTCTGTGACCACCTCTCAGATCCAGCTGTTTTCAGCAGTATTGTGATGATGAAGACTCACAGTTTCTGTCAGAGTGCTCTGAAGGTTATTGTCCATAAAAGAAGAGTTCAGCTTCAAGTTTGCCATAGTATAATATAGGGCTGAACGATTTGCAAAAACAATCTAACTGCAGACATGTCTATTGAAAACAATGAAATTATTTCTGAAGCCGTTGATCCATAGTAGCATGAATCTGAATATTGGGGTGCAACAAGCTTTAAGCTATAAAGGAGGTGGCTGGGGTGGAGGAGGTGAAGCTGGGGTATAACTTTCGAGATGTAACACTAGGCTTCATCAGTTTTAGATAGAATGAGCTGACTATTTTTGCTCATATAGCAAATGTGATGTCATTTACTTTGTTTAAGGGCATTATCATTTTCATGTCACTTATTTTGTTTGAGAAAAACATACATAAAACACAAAAAGGAGGATTTTTATAAACCATTATAAAAAAAAAACTGACACTTGAATGTTTACATAATGTGCATAAAATCTCTGCCACTGCAAAATACTGATTTATTAAACTGGTATTTTGACACATTTCAAGTTAAAGAAATATTGCAACTTCTGCGATTTGAAAATTGCAGCAGGTCATATTGAGATTTCATCTAATTTGCAAGTAATTGCCCAGCCCTAGTATAATATGGAGTGCACTGCCACAGTTTTAGTTTTATCAAAAGGAACTGGTCTCCCTGCAGCAGAGGTGTGCTGATGAGGGGATGTGTGAAGGAGAACAGCTTCTTGGTATGGATGAAGATTATACCACATGCCTGGAAAAGACAGAACAATTCATATTTATCTTTCACTTCAGAGAAAGATGTTATGACTACACTGATCCTGATTAATCTCTCCTCTTTATCCAAATCAAGTACAACAGTATCAAAACAAACAGCAGCAGCTTTTATTTGGGCTGAAAATGAATGCAAACAAACTGCACATAACCTGCAAACAACTGGTCCCTGTTCACAAGTGGATCTGATGGGCACCAAAATGTACCCTAACATTTCACACATACTGTTGTTCAGAAATAAAACACATCCTTTTTCTATGTTTGAATTACAGCAGCTATTTTTCCTGGGGTTTACTCAATTCTAATGTGACAATACAAAACATACTGATAATTATCAACATCTGATAGCCTCTTTTCTATCATTCAAACTAATATAAATGTGATGATCTCCTTTGATCAGCTTCACCCTCAGTGACAGGACTCACTAGAGCTTTCAGACACTGTCATAACTGACGTAGCTCATTTATCAAACAACGTCTTACTGTAAACATACCAATGAATATTCATTTACCTGATCCAGACGGCTGCTTCAACGGAGACAGGTGGGGCTTCTCTTTAGCAGCTGGCCTCACAGACGTATCTGTGTCCCGTTTCTTCACTTTCTTAGGACTGCTTCGTATTCCCAGTCCCGTTTGTGACAGGCTGATATGACCGCACTGACTCAGCAAACATGAAAACATTAGCATTAGCCACATTAGCCACATTAACCCGCTAGCCGAGCCTCGTCGCGGGTGAATCCGCTACTGAAGCCCTGCGGATAGCGCTCTCCTTTTCCGCCTGCCTCCTGTTCAGTGACGACCAGGTTGATCCGGACCCCGCTCTGCTTTCTGTACTTTCTCCATCAGGTCTCCGTTTACAGCAATCTTGAAGAAGTTTCTGTCAGCCACTACCGGAGAACGGATACGGTCGAGACAGCCGTCCAGTTCCCGTTGAATAACGCGACAAGAGACTAGTCTTGACTTTAACCAATGACTGAGCGATGCCTAACGGATCTACTTCGAGCGCGCCGATTGGCTCATCTGTACGTCACTCACTTATATAGTAAATCAGCCATTGGTGAAGCCGCGCCTTAAACCCGCCTCCTCGGAGCTATTTGGAAAAAGCCCGAGATGAGCGGCGATGACGTCACTTAACGACTTCTGGCGACTTTTAGCACAGCCAACAGCTGCTCTCCTCACTGAGGAGTTGGCAACACTGCTCAAAACGCTTCGCCAGTTCCCGCAGCATGCGAGCATCAGCTGGGGGGTTATGAATTAAAAAAAAAATAAAAATAAAAGATAAACCCCCCTTGTTGACACGGTGTTATTACGGCAGTGTGATTAGTCCAGGGGTATCGCTACTTGCCCGCCAACCCAGAGGCCCCGGGTTCGCAACCCAACGGCGCCACGTGGGAGCCGGGATGCGAACACGTGGGCGAGGAGGTTCGCCGGCTGGAGTGAGGTCGAGCTCAGCACGGAGCTGCTGTATATCTCCCCCGGTATCACTGCGGCCTCACACTGTTTTTAACTTCTGGAAAGAAAACTTCATCTCATCATCTTCTCATTTTCATTCCAATCATGTTTCACTTCATTATAGTGGAAAAAGGAATGACAGATAGTCACAGTCTCACAATCTCATATTCAAATGTTAGATTTTGGACTTTTTCTCTCACAATTATGGCATTTTATGCTAATGATGACTTTTTATGTCATAATTAGGACTTGATATCTCTTCATTTTGAACTTTGGTCTTAGAATTTTTTTTATCCTTACCTCATAATTATGACGTTTATTTCATAATTTTGACTTTTTGACTTTAATCTCATGAAATTATGAATTTTTATTCATACTTAAGAACAGGTAATGGTGAACACTAGAGGGCAAAGAACACTGAATTCAACTGCTGAAGCTAGCACACAAATACTTTGATTTCTTGTCTTTCTTTCCCAGTTTCGTCTCAGTTTTCTGTCACTTGGATTGGAAGTTAAAGGTGGCAAAATGGCCCATAATGGGGGCAAAGGGGCAAAATAGGCATAAAAAGGCAACAACCAGAAGAAAACACGGAAAAAATGGCCGAGAAGTGACAGCGAATGAGTTACAGGTGACAAAAATGGTCAAAAAGCAGCAAAAACGAGTGAAAAGTGGCCACACACTACGGGGGACCAAAAATGACAAAAGTAAAAATAAATACAGAAATAATTAGGGATAGAAATAAAAGAATAAATAAATGATTTTTTAAGCAAAAATGTGGAAACATATGTATTTATTTGCCTTTTTTGACATTTATTTTATTTTTTAAAATTTGATTTAACCTTTATTTAAGCAGATAAAAAACCCACTGAGACAGAAATCTCTTTCACAAGGGTGACCTGGCCAAGAGGTCAGCAGCACACGTCATAATAAATAATACATATTCAAGAGACCGATAATACACAATAACTTAGAATTGGAGCTACATCACATTTTAAAGTGCAAGAACAGTGGTCACAGTAACAACACAACACAAAACACAAGCACTGTTCCATGGACTGGCGTTGTCTATCATTTAAGACAGAGTGACTCATGACTCATTTATATGCTTACATGTTTGTTTATTTCCATATGTATTTCTTCATATTTACTTTGAAGCCCATTTATTTATTAACATATGTGTACAGGTCTTGAAATTGCACTTGATTTAAATGAACAAGTTGGTTAAAAAGGCTTTGAAAATGTTGGCGTTGTTTTTGTGTAAACTCGTGTATTTTCTAAAAGGAAAAGTCAGTGAATGAACCAATATCTGTTGAGCTAATGTGCTATACTCAGTTTGTCCAGGAGATGGTGCTCTGCAACACAGTGACAAGAAGTCTTGCTGTGGCCAAGGGTCAAAGAGCCAGGAAGCCATGAAAACGTCAGAACAAGTATGCAAGGGGACTTAAGGAGAGTATTAAGAGAAAAGCAATATTTCTATTTTGCAAGGGACAGAAGTGCAGTGGCAGAAATGGGTAAAAAGAGGCAAAACTTGGTCCATATTGATGAAAAGTGGCAAATAAAGTAGAAAAATTTGGTGTGAAAACTCATTTCAAAAATATTCTTCCCTTTTTAAAGGCATCTGGCGACCCCCTCTAAATGTCCCTCGCCCCCCTGGGGGGTCCTGACCCCCACGTTGAGAACCACTGCCGCATGCTGGTGGAGTAGTTTTCTCCTCATCTTGTAATGTGCTTGGATGAACACCAGGTGGCCCTCTAACAAAAGAATGGCAACAATGAATGCCACACAATAAACACATTTCTGTTTAATCACATGAAAAGTAAAATCAGACATCAATCATGAACTGACATTTTTACAGCAGCTGACCCACATTAGGGTAAATAGGTTATATAATATAAGGTTATTAAGGTGAATATGTAGAAAAGAAAAAGCAGGTACTCAGCAGCCAGCATTTCCCTCATTTGTGTTGACTTATCTAATATAAACCGGTTCATAGAATAGGAACATCTACAACAATTAGACTTTCAACAGCTTAAAGCAGGGTGTCAAACTCAAGGCCCGGGGGCCAAATGTGGCCCACGGTCCAGTTTGACCCGGCCCACAAGATCATTTCATATTTTCATTAGAAGTGGTTCACAGAAACGAGGTCTGCTTCTCCTCCAGTATAAAAATGTAAATTTAACCCTGAAGATTAAAAAAAAAATCCTTTTAAAGTTATAAAAATCTGAAAAAGTAGAGAGCAGAAATAGTTCGATAAAAAGTCAGGAATGAGGGAAAGAAATTAATTTGTGTTTTCATCTCATATTTTCATTTTGCATCCCAAGATTAGGAGTTAAACTCAGGATTTTGACTTTTTATTTTTTACATTTTTCTATTTTAAATCATACTGTGACCTTTTAAACTCCTAACTTTGACTTTCAATCCCATATTTTCACTTTTTAAACCCCTGACCTAGAATCTTATCTCATATTTTGACCTTTTAGAGTCAAAATTTTGAATTTTATCTTCTATTTTGACCTTTAACCCATTAAGGCCAGAAAATTCTCCTTTTTTGGAACTGAAATTATTATTTCATTTTCTACTGAAATCCAAAAAATCCACATTTCCATGAAATGTAACGTATATATTTTTATATCTTATTTGATACGTTAGGTGTTTTTGCTAACTGATAATCCACTTGAGGGAATTTTTATCATTTATCAGATTGTATCCAGAAGTTTTTTTAGTGATTGATGATCATATTGATTAGATAGAAGTATCATAAAAGTATGTATCAAATATGATAGAACAGGCTTTAAGGGGTTAAACTCATGATTTTAACTTTCTATCTCATATATTTGCCTTTTCAAACCTTACGTTGACTTAATTTTGTATTTGACCTTTAGGACTTATAAAGTTGACTTTTTATCTCAGATTTTGAGTCTTTAACTCGTTTATTTATTTATTTATTTAGCATTTATTTGACATGGACAAACAGTAACATTGATGTTGTGATATTGTTTTGACTTTTTTAGAAATCTTAAAATCATTTATCACCGCTGTTTAACGTCCCCTATAGTTCCTTTCCTGTAAGAACGCGGTTGACAGTTGTGGTTAAATGTTGACCCTGTTAGGCCCTCAGGTTAGACCTGAATCCAGATTCTGGCCCCTGCTGTGGCTGAGTTTGATCCCCTGCCTTAAAGAAAGGAACCCTCAGCTTCACCTGGGGAAAAACATGTGAAGATATTTAAACATTTAGATTTTTCTGATATTATAAATCCCATTAAATGATCTAGAAAAATTAAAAAACAGATCAGAATTGAAATTTCAGCTGAAATTGTGGGGGGATGCTGCGAGCTGAATTGTGGAAGAACTGCTGAAAATAGCCAAGAACAACAAAAATAGCTGAAAATAGCATAAAAGTAGCTTAACCCTCCTGTGTCTCTAAGGGTATCTTTTTTTTTTTTTACCCTTTTGGACTTTATTTTGTGGATATCTTTGGTTGTGTTGATGCATATGGCATAGATTTTGCTGAGGGTGTGTATTTTGGGATGAATTTTGGTATTTCAGGGAAATTTTTTTTAAAGACTTTAATTTACTGTGTAAAAAATAGTCACACCTGAGTCCTTAAGGGTATTTTTTACCCCATCTACTCCCATTATAATCACATTTTTTGAATACGCTGCCATTGCAGTTTGATTTATTTTTATTTTTTATGATTCCTTGGTGTTGAAATCCCTTCACGTTTTTATTTTTCATTGATTTTTACCGGGTGCAGATATTTTCTCATATGCTGTATAGCCACCATTGAGAGGCCATGTCAGCATTTTTACATTATCATATTATATCAAACACTGCAGGCTAATAAAATAAATATTTACAACAAAACTTATTTGGGTGTGTTCTAGGGATGCCATAGTGTGGTGTGAAAGTGTGCATCGAGAAATTGATATGTGTGTGTGTGTGTGTGTGTGTGTGTGAAGCCCAAACACAGCCACTAAAATCATGGTCAGTACAATGTGAAATGATGAACCCTGTTTTGCCATGTTTGCATGTTTTTTCAGATGGGTGTGTTTGTGTGTGTGTGCGTGTGTGTCAGTGTGAAAGGGGTTGAGTGGGTGTGTGGGGGTGTGTTTGTGCGTGAGTGTGTGTGTGTAGACAGCTACAAATGCTTATTTTATTCAAACATTTTCAAAGCCCTCTCCAAGGAATCATAAAAAATAAAAATAAAAATAAATCAAACTGCAATGGCAGCGTGTTCAAAAAATGTGATTATAATGGGAGTAGATGGGGTAAAAAATACCCTTAAGGACTCAGGTGTGACTATTTTTTACACAGTGAATTAAAGACTTTAAAAACATTTTTTCTCTGAAATACCAAAATTCATCCCAAAATACACACCCTCAGCAAAATCTATGCCATATGCATCAACACAACCAAAGATATCCACAAAATAAAGTCCAAAAGGGTAAAAAAAAAAAGATACCCTTGGAGACACAGGAGGGTTGAAAAACAATGAAGTACTGATCACAAAAACTGGCATTTAAGGGGTTAAAATTTTGAAACATAATGAATATTCATTATAAATGGTAAAGACTGAAGTGACTTAAAATATTTATTAAAAAACATTTGAATTAACATTAATACATATATCTGTTATGGCAGAGGGTATTTTTTACCCTTAGGGACCTGGGTGTCGCACTTTTTATACAATCGGGCACTATGAAAATATTAAAAATAGTTAAAAATCAATCTTGATGCCAATCTTTGACAGTCCTGGGCTCAGATAATTCCACCCCCCAAAAATCAATTTTGCATATATGTAATGGAAAATAATTCACTTTTTGTGTTTTTCTTTTAACAAAATATCAAGTTCTCATCACAAAAACTGGCATTTAAAGGGTTAAAATTTTAAAACAACAATCATTTTCATTATACTTGGTGAGGACTGAAGTTACTTTGGGTATTTATGAAAAAAAATGGAATGATACATTAATACATAAATCTTTCATGGCACTCTTTATTGGAGGGTATTTTTTTACCGTCAGGGACCTGTGTTGCACTTTTTTTTAGGGACCAAGGGGGTAAAATGATATTCACTAGCTCAAAAAAGGGTAACAATAGCTGAAAGTAGCCTAAAAAAGCTGAAAATAGCCTTAAAATGGCTGAAAGTAACCTTAAAATAGCATAAAAATAGCTGATTTTGGCCTAAAAGTAGCTGAGAATTGCATTCAACGGCTGAAAAAAACACAGAAATAGCTGAAAATAGCTGTATTTTAAAAATTATAGAAGTTATAAATGAGAAAAGTCATAGCAGTCGAATGACAAAGAAACTGAATTTTTAAAAGTTTAAATAGTGTCGATACGACAAAGTATGAAGGAGGAGATAACCGGCATGGAAGAATAATAATAAACAAAATGGCCGCTGCGAATATCAACAGTGTGGATGCTTACTCAGCATCCCCACTAATTAATGACTCCAGTGGATCAGTGATGTGGTTCCCTTCTTCTCACACGTATAAGGAACCCAATGGCTCACTCCTTCCCTGAAATAACTAAACAGCACCCTGCATTTATGATGATTATATCAATGATAAAGTACAATTATTTTTACAGAAGGATTTATTTTCATCTGAGAATCTCCCACCAGAGAAATGTAGTGAAACTACACAGATATCCCAAAGTTGAAGTGGGGGCAGCAGAGTTATCTTAGCACTCTCTGTTATCCACAGGTTCAGGTGACTGCTGAGTGACGTTTCGTCCTCTATTCCTCTGGTTCCTAACGACATAAAACCTTATGACAATTATTAACACAATTACAGCCAGAGATAGAAAAATCCACATCCAGATGAAGCCCCCAGCAGCGGCAGAAGAACCAGTAATTGTGTTATTATTAGCAGCTGGTCTCACAGAACCGATGGCAGTTGGGGTTGTGACCACAGTACTTCCATTGAGTGCAGCTCTAACGCATTTGACCTGATTTTTTAACATGAATCCTTCTCCACAGGAACACACAAAACCTCCGAAAGTATTTTTACACTTTTGATCACACCAATGATGTGAACATTCATCAATGTCCTCACAGACTTTCTTTGCACCATCAGATACCATCAGGTAGCCTTCAGCACAGAAACATGAGCTATCGGCGAGTCTCTGACACACTGCAGGGCATTTCTGTTCTGAGCAGAACATTCTGCAGAGGTGCGGGTCCTTACTGTCTGGGATATATCCTCTGAAACACGAGCATTTATACCCTCCTTTAATATCAGTGCACTTATGCTCACAAGGAAAGGTGGAGCATCCTTTAGAACTCTGGAAAACAGGCGACTCGGATAATTTCTGTGTCTGGCATGCGTCTTTGTGCTTCGTTTTGCACAGATACCCATCAGTTCTGTCCGTGCACAGCCTCTCCGTCAACTGTCCATCGTTTGAGAGAGACACACAGTGGGGAGAGCAGACTTGAACGTTGTCAGTCCAAGTGAAAGAGGATGGAATAAAGCGGCTTAACATGCTGCCAGAGGTCCACTCGAAGTCTCTTAGAGGAGCTGATAGGTTGCTGCAGGTGCCAGCTGGTAAATGGAGTCCAATCCAGAAGTTTCCGTGTAGTTCCTCAGTGAAAATGTCAAAGATGTTCTTATCTGTCTTAGTCTGGAATGTCATCAGTTCTCCATTTCTGCCGTGGCATGCTTCCACGGCTGATTTAAAGTCCATCCTGTCTTGGTTTAAAGTCATGCAGTCATTCCCAGCACAAAAGGGTCTACAGGCGCCAGTCTGGCCAAATCCTGCCGTTAAAGATAACAAAAACACCGCCAGAGTAGTCCATGTGGTCACCTTCACTGGCAAAAATACTGCAGGCTGCAAGCAGATCATGGTGTTGAGAAGAGGTGTCTGTTAGTGTTGACTGAGTAAAGTTACAGAGAATTTAAAGTCGGGGCAACCTGTTCAGGAAGCAACACCCCACAGCACAATGACAAGACAGGAAGGAAACCAGATAAAGTAGGACTGCTTTTTCCATGTTTGTAAAGGACGCATTCATCAGGATGTAAATAAGAGAGCAATTTATTCTGATGTTATCCAAAAACTCAAGTTTGTCATCAGATAACATGGAGAACAGCCTTTATAATCCTTTACATGTGCCTATGTCAGAACGGGGGGGGGGCACCAAGGACTGCAACTTCTAAATGAGATTAAAAAAAATTCAAGACTGCTCTGGCCACATCAGGCACTGCTTGGTTTCTGACTAACAATACACAGACATCCATTCAGATATAATGCAGATACATTACTATAATACAGGGCTGTCAGACTGACTCAGAGCAGGGCCCGGATTCTGAACTAAGGTCTAACCTGAGGGCCTAACAGGGTCCACATTAAACCAAACTGTCAACCTCATTTTCACCAGTAATAATTTATGGGGGAAAAATAAGCACTGGTGATAAATGACTTTGAGATTTAAAAGTCAAAATGATGTTAAAAGGCTCAAAATCTGAGATAAAACTTCAAACTTCTGAGTGCAAAACACAAACCTAGATGTTAAGATAATGAATTTACCAGATAAATATATAAACAAGAAAATCACAATCATGTTTTAGGGCCAGAATATGACTTGAAATTGAAAAATGTGAACCTAAAAGGTCAAAATATGAGATAAAAAAACCAAAATAATAAATTGAAAAAGCTTAAATATTAGCTAAAAGTCCAAATAATAAATGTCAAAGGTCAAATCATAAGATAAAAGTCTAAAAAACAGATTACAGTGCTGTGCAAAACTGAGAACATGAAATAAAAACAAAGAAATTTCTCATATTGCTTTTATATTTGATTATTTTTACTCTTTATATTTGATATTTATCAAGGTTAAGTTTACATTTTTATACTCAAGGAAATCTGCAGACCTCATATTTTAGGGCCAGTTATAAAGAGAATAGGATCTGATCTGGTGGGCCGGGCGTAACCGTACCATGATTTGGGCCCCAGGCCTTAAGTTTGACACCCTTGCTATAATGCATTAAAAAAATAACAACTGGAACCAGCAGACATAGATATGTACGACCAGATGTGCCCCCCCCCCCCCCCAAGTCATTTAAACTCAAATGCTTCTTTTTTTACAAGTTCAGTTCTGACCTGTTAGCAAAGATGCTAACAACAACACAGGATCAAGCCATAATCGCTAATGTTGCTAATGTTAGCAAAGATGCTAACAACAACACAGGATCAAGCCATGATAGCTAATGTTGCTAATGTTAGCAAAGATGCTAACAACAACACAGGATCAAGCCATGATAGCTAATGTTGCTAATGTTAGCAAAGATGCTAACAACAACACAGGATCAAGCCATGATAGCTAATGTTGCTAATGTTAGCAACATAGTCTGAGTCTGACACCCCGGCTTTAATGGGTTAAAACCTGAACTAAAATAAATGCTGTGACTGAGTTTGAAAATTCTTTTATTTTAAATATTTTCGATGCCCTGATGTTTGCACTCCTTCATTACACAAGCAGCAAAGACATTTATTAGAGATGCTATGACCTGGGCTTGAGAGGTCGTGACATCAGCACATTTAAAACTATCATTTAGCGTCATCAGTGAAGTGTCATAGGTCATCAGTCAAAATAGACTCGTACAGTTTCTCTAAACGTGGATCAAATCCAGATGACACCCAGCAGTAGCCATCTGTGGTGGTGTTTTTCTTGGCTGCTTTTTCTGTTTGACTGCATCTAAAAATGGCAATAGCCACGGTCACTGCGAGCAGGAGCAGCAGGGGAATGAGTGAACCGAGGACGCAGATGATCACTTTGGAGTTAGCGGTGTTAGAAACACTCGTCACCAAGGAGACGTTGCTCTGCTGATCCCTGCTCGTGACGTTGGCGAGCTCTGACTCTGAAGGTGGTGCCTCAGTGTGACGGGACTGCTGCTGGAGCTCGTCTGTGGCTGAGGAATCTTTGCTGGTTTTCTCTGTCCCCTCTGAGGTTTGGTTATCTGATGAAGCAGGTGATGCTTTCACCACATCAGGGATGCAAGTAGATCCATCAGCTTCCATGTGGAAGCCTTGCTGGCAGGTGCATAAGAAGCTGCCTTCAGTATTAACGCATTTATAAGGGCAGATGTCAGTGGACTGCAGGCACTCATCAACATCACTGCACCTACCCTCAACCAGCCTGTAACCATGGTTACACATACAGGTGTAACTGCCATGGCTATTTATGCACAAATGCTGCTCACAGATCTGCGACTCGCACTCGTCGATGTCAGCGCAGTTGCGCTGGTTTGTGTCCAGTTTAAAGCCATGTGGACATTTGCAGGAATATCCAGACTCTCCCGTTACAGACCGGTGCTCGCAGGTGTCAAAGCTGCACAGGTCCGTCCTGGTGCAGGTGAGTCCATCCTCGTTCAGGCTGTAACCTTTGTAGCAAATGCATTTAACCCCTTCTTCATCCTGGCGACACTCATGCTCACATCCACCATTGATGACTGTGCAGTTTTGCTTTTCTGTTTGACAAAATGGACCGGGGACTGTCCAATAAAAACCGTCCGTCCCAGTGCACCATGACTCGTGAGACTGGTTATCACCACATACAATCTCTGCATAAGTTCCCAGAGGATATAACTGCATTTGAGTCCTTAATGGCTCCTCTGAGAAGGCTGTTCTGTAGGTTATTTGTCCAGCTCCCAACAAAGCCAGTGGTTTACACATTCCCTTAAAATAAAACTTGCACACATAAAATGCAGTTCTTTTGCAAGATCCAGCAGTCCACTTGAGTTGGTTTGGACCTAAAGGAGAGTACTGAATGCTCACACAGCTCGCCTTTGTGCATGTGGAGTCAGGTTCTTCTACCCAGTTGGAGTAGTGTGATTCTTCCTCTCCAGACACCCATTTAAATCCTTTCAGAGTCTTGTCAGCGAGCACACAGTCCCCTCTGTTCAGTTTTAATCCAATCCAGAATTTCATTGGCTCATCCTGTCTTTGTCTTTTGACCTGTGAGAGAAGTGAACGCAGCACATGCTCTTCTTTTGGCTCTCTGACAGTCATCAGGTAACCTCCATTGTGGTCGCAATTCTGATGAGCTTTCTCGAAGCTGACGTTGCTCATGTGCAGCGTGAAGCAGGCGTTGGAGCAGCACAGAGTCTCATGTTCGGTTCCAGATGAACTCTCAAAGGTTAGGATTAGCTGGAGGACAAAAAACAAGAACATAACTGCAAAATTAGCAAGCAGATAAAGTCCTGAAAGGGTCCTGGAAGTCTGAGGGTAACATCCAGTATGTGACTGTCCATACGGTGCAGAAAAAGTGTTGTGGGTCTGAAACATTCATGCTCTCGTATCCTGTCTGGGACACAAACTAAAGACGGAAACCATATTTAGTCCAGGTTTAGGTTCTCCCCCCCCAGTCCCTCTGACCGGTTCCGTTTTGAAGTAGAAAACAATGGAAGACTCTGTTGTGTTTTGATTGCTTCTCCAGATGTCTCCGGCCTCTTTAGCTTTCAGGCATTCAAGCTGACTCCCTAAATTGTGTTGCTGCACAATACCAGAGCAAGCTGAGGTCAGAGTCTCTGAGCCACTCTGACATTTCAGAGAGGTGCTGTGCAAAATGAATCTGGGCAAAAGTAAAACTAACTTCACTTAATGTTTGATAGCAACGATAAAAATCCAAGTTTCTAGCTTGACAAAAGTAAATCTGATTTTTTCATCAGTTTCTTTTGTTAAAAATAAAAGACACTGAGAATTTTTTCCTCAACAAGAATAATTTAGGTCACTGATCGTCAACTGGCGGCCCAGGGGCCACATCAGGCCCCCCAAAGCTTCCTGTCCGGCCCCTGAAAGATCATCAAATCCAGAATAGGAGGAAAAGAAGATTTTAAGAGTATCCTTTCGCTTTAAATGTCTGCAGCTGTCAAATCCATCCCACAAACAACACTGACATAGTTTTAGAACGACTAAGCATTTGATCTGTTTTACATAAATTTACTGTCATAATCAGTAGATATTTAAAAAAGGGTTAAGGTTGGCAGAAGTGCTGCAAAAATTGGCAGATAAAAGTTGTGAAAAGAGGTTGAATGTGGCAAAAATCGGTAAAAGAGGAAAAAAGGGGCAAAAGGTATCAAAAATGGGTTACAAATGACAAAAAATAATGCAATATAGTAATGAAACAAGGTTAAAAAGTGGCAAAAATAGTAGAAAAATGGCAAAAATTGATAATAGAGTGGCCCAAGGGGATAAAATATGCAGGAAAGGTGGTTTAGAGGGGGATAAAATCTTTCAACCTCTTAAAATCTTTCTTTGGTTTAAAGAGGCAAAAAGGGGCAAGAAGTATCAACAGTGGGTTAAAAGTGGGAAAAACTGGTTTTAAAGTTGCAAAAATGTTTGAAAAAATGTAATGAAAAGGGGTTAAAAAGATGCAAAAATAGAAGAAAAGTGGCAAAGATGGATAAAAGAGTGGCACAGAGGGGATAAAACATGCAGGAAAAGTGGTTCAAAAGGGGTTAAAATCATGCAAAAACTGGGTTAGAGAGGCAAAACGTTCAAAAAGGGGTTTAAAATGTAAAAACTGGGTTAATATTGGTGCTAAATGACAGTTAGGAGGGCCGGTCTCTTGGATTTCCATGGGTCCTGGTGTCAGGTCTGGCTCCTGGTGTCCTGCTGCGTTATAGATAACAGGGATAGATTCTGTAGCTTAAAGGAAAATACAAATACTACAACAATAATATTTCAGTCAGACCAAACTGTACATTTAATTTTGTGGATTTGAAAGTCCGGCCCCCAGAGTATCTGTTGAGACTAAATCTGGTCCTCGTGCAGATGGACCTGATGACCCCTGATTTAGGTCATGTAAGCCAGTCTTTTGTTACCTTTACTCAGTTTCATTCTGTGTTTCTAAACTACCAAAACTACATTACCCATGAATCAGTGCCCCCATGATGCATTGTGGGTATTTCAGATGAGTGATAATGTTGTTTCTAACAATCAGGAATAGATGAACTGCTAACTGAAGACATGGCAGTGATGATTGATCGGATTCTAATCTGGGGATATGTAGGCATAATTTTCCCATGATGCTCTGGGGCAGAGTGTTTCTATGTGTTTAGATGTGATCAGGTGAGTTTAGTTGTTGAATGCTGTCCAGAGATCACTGCTGGGATTCCTCTGTTCATCTTTCTGATGGATTATTGTTGATTTTGATGGTCGACTCGTCTGAGCATGAGTGAAAAGAGGACGTCCTGAACATGACCCTGACTGTCTGACTCATATTTGCAGTCACAGATTTAAATGTTCTCTGATCATTTCATTGATAAGGGAAAATCAACATGTGGAAATAAATGCAGACACTTCCTGTGCAGGCATCATTGCATTGTTTCTAAAGAATACCGCTAGTGGGAGGGACTCATTAATATTGTTATTCATGTTATTGTGTTAGTCTGCGCTGAAAGCATGAGTCATTTTTACAAGCTGAGAATAAATGACTACATGTATTTCAAAGAAAAAATGAAGTTAAAGGTCAGTCTTGTTGAATCTACTTGAAAATGTAAGTAAATTTCACTATTTTTGTTCTTGAACTAAAACAGAGTAGAAGTTTTTACAAAGATTCATCTGGATCATAATCATAATCATCATAATAATCATAACCAAAAAATGATGCCAGAAGTTGCTGAAGTTTTCCTCAGTAGATGGGCTGAATGTTTTTATCAGTGTGGATACACAGCAGTGACCACCCTGCCCCACCTCATCAACCAACACACACTCTCTCCTGCTTACTTCACACACTATCTTCATTCAGACTCATACAAGTTTGGATTGCGTTTATTTACCATGCCTCTAATATCTAAAGTTTTTCTTCCTTTCTTGGCCAGACAAGCCTTATTTAGACTTAAATGTTTCTATGAAGTAACCAGGCCTTTAGAGCTGCACGAATATTGTCACAAAGTGAAATACAGAATCCACACAGACACACACAGACACATCTCAATAACCTGAGAGTACAAGGTTTGTTATAGTTCACTGAAACTAACTAAATAACCAAAACTACACTTCAAAAATCATTATAGTTCACTGAAACTAACTAAATAACCAAAACTACACTTCAAAAATCATTACAGTTCACTAAAACTAACTAAATGACCAAAACTACACTTCAAAAATCATTACAGTTCACTAAAACTAACTAAATAACCAAAACTACACTTTAAAAATCATTACAGTTCACTAAAACTAACTAAATAACTAAAACTACACTTCAAAAATCATTACAGTTCACTAAAACTAACTAAATGACCAAAACTACACTTCAAAAATCATTACAGTTCACTAAAACTAACTAAATAACCAAAACTACACTTCAAAAATCATTACAGTTCACTAAAACTAACTAAATGACCAAAACTACACTTCAAAAATCATTACAGTTCACTGAAACTAACTAAATAACCAAAACTACACTTCAAAAATCATTACAGTTCACTAAAACTAACTAAATGACCAAAACTACACTTCAAAAATCATTACAGTTCACTGAAACTAACTAAATAACCAAAACTACACTTCAAAAATCATTACAGTTCACTAAAATAACTAAATAACTAAAACTACACTTCAAAAATCATTACAGTTCACTAAAACTAACTAAATAAGTAAAACTACACTTCAAAAATCATTACAGTTCACTAAAACTAACTAAATGACCAAAACTACACTTCAAAAATCATTACAGTTCACTAAAACTAACTAAATAACCAAAACTACACTTCAAAAATCATTACAGTTCACTAAAACTAACTAAATGACCAAAACTACACTTCAAAAATCATTACAGTTCACTGAAACTAACTAAATAACCAAAACTACACTTCAAAAATCATTACAGTTCACTAAAACTAACTAAATAAGTAAAACTACACTTCAAAAATCATTATAGTTCACTGAAACTAACTAAATAAGTAAAACTACACTTCAAAAATCATTATAGTTCACTGAAACTAACTAAATAACTAAAACTACACTTCAAAAATCATTACAGTTCACTAAAACTAACTAAATAAGTAAAACTACACTTCAAAAATCATTATAGTTCACTGAAACTAACTAAATAAGTAAAACTACACTTCAAAAATCATTACAGTTCACTAAAACTAACTAAATAAGTAAAACTACACTTCAAAAATCATTACAGTTCACTAAAACTAACTAAATAAGTAAAACTACACTTCAAAAATCATTACAGTTCACTAAAACTAACTAAATAAGTAAAACTACACTTCAAAAATCATTATAGTTCACTGAAACTAACTAAATAACCAAAACTACACTTCAAAAATCATTACAGTTCACTAAAACTAACTAAATGACCAAAACTACACTTCAAAAATCATTACAGTTCACTGAAACTAACTAAATAACCAAAACTACACTTTAAAAATCATTACAGTTCACTAAAACTAACTAAATAACTAAAACTACACTTCAAAAATCATTACAGTTCACTAAAACTAACTAAATGACCAAAACTACACTTCAAAAATCATTACAGTTCACTAAAACTAACTAAATAAGTAAAACTACACTTCAAAAATCATTATAGTTCACTGAAACTAACTAAATAAGTAAAACTACACTTCAAAAATCATTATAGTTCACTGAAACTAACTAAATAACTAAAACTACACTTCAAAAATCATTACAGTTCACTAAAACTAACTAAATAACCAAAACTACACTTCAAAAATCATTCCAGTTACCTGAAACTAACTAAATAAGTAAAACTAAAAGGTCAAAATCATTCCAGTTACCTGAAACTAACTAAATAAGTAAAACTAAAAGGTCAAAATCATTCCAGTTACCTGAAACTAACTAAATAAGTAAAACTAAAAGGTCAAAATCATTTCAGTTAACTAAAACTAACTAAATAAGTAAAACTAAAAGGTCAAAATCATTTCAGTTAACTAAAACTAACTAAATAAGTAAAACTAAAAGGTCAAAATCATTTCAGTTAACTAAAACTAACTAAATAAGTAAAACTAAAAGGTCAAAATCATTCCAGTTACCTGAAACTAACTAAATAAGTAAAACTAAAAGGTCAAAATCATTTCAGTTAACTAAAACTAACTAAATAAGTAAAACTAAAAGGTCAAAATCATTTCAGTTAACTAAAACTAACTAAATAAGTAAAACTAAAAGGTCAAAATCATTTCAGTTAACTAAAACTAACTAAATAAGTAAAACTAAAAGGTCAAAATCATTTCAGTTAACTAAAACTAACTAAATAAGTAAAACTACACTTCAAAAATCATTACAGTTCACTAAAACTAACTAAATAACTAAAACTACACTTCAAAAATCATTATAGTTCACTAAAACTAACTAAATAACTAAAACTACACTTCAAAAATCATTATAGTTCACTAAAACTAACTAAATAAGTAAAACTACACTTCAAAAATCATTACAGTTCACTAAAACTAACTAAATAAGTAAAACTACACTTCAAAAATCATTACAGTTCACTAAAACTAACTAAATAAGTAAAACTACACTTCAAAAATCATTATAGTTCACTAAAACTAACTAAATAAGTAAAACTACACTTCAAAAATCATTACAGTTCACTAAAACTAACTAAATAAGTAAAATTACACTTCAAAAATCATTATAGTTCACTGAAACTAACTAAATAAGTAAAACTACACTTCAAAAATCATTACAGTTCACTAAAACTAACTAAATAAGTAAAACTACACTTCAAAAATCATTACAGTTCACTAAAACTAACTAAATAAGTAAAACTACACTTCAAAAATCATTACAGTTCACTAAAACTAACTAAATAACTAAAACTACACTTCAAAAATCATTATAGTTCACTAAAACTAACTAAATAACTAAAACTACACTTCAAAAATCATTACAGTTCACTAAAACTAACTAAATAACCAAAACTACACTTCAAAAATCATTACAGTTCACTAAAACTAACTAAATGACCAAAACTACACTTCAAAAATCATTACAGTTCACTGAAACTAACTAAATAACCAAAACTACACTTCAAAAATCATTACAGTTCACTAAAACTAACTAAATAAGTAAAACTACACTTCAAAAATCATTATAGTTCACTGAAACTAACTAAATAAGTAAAACTACACTTCAAAAATCATTACAGTTCACTAAAACTAACTAAATAACTAAAACTACACTTCAAAAATCATTACAGTTCACTAAAACTAACTAAATGACCAAAACTACACTTCAAAAATCATTACAGTTCACTGAAACTAACTAAATAACCAAAACTACACTTCAAAAATCATTACAGTTCACTAAAACTAACTAAATAAGTAAAACTACACTTCAAAAATCATTACAGTTCACTAAAACTAACTAAATAAGTAAAACTACACTTCAAAAATCATTATAGTTCACTGAAACTAACTAAATAACTAAAACTACACTTCAAAAATCATTACAGTTCACTAAAACTAACTAAATAAGTAAAACTACACTTCAAAAATCATTATAGTTCACTGAAACTAACTAAATAAGTAAAACTACACTTCAAAAATCATTACAGTTCACTAAAACTAACTAAATAAGTAAAACTACACTTCAAAAATCATTACAGTTCACTAAAATAACTAAATAACTAAAA
This sequence comes from Cheilinus undulatus, assembly GCF_018320785.1. NCBI lineage: Eukaryota > Metazoa > Chordata > Actinopteri > Labriformes > Labridae > Cheilinus > Cheilinus undulatus. The sequence goes on from NC_054882.1 coordinate 43,221,542, forward strand.
CTACACTTCAAAAATCATTACAGTTCACTAAAACTAACTAAATAAGTAAAACTACACTTCAAAAATCATTACAATTCACTAAAACTAACTAAATAACTAAAACTACACTTCAAAAATCATTATAGTTCACTAAAACTAACTAAATAAGTAAAACTACACTTCAAAAATCATTACAGTTCACTAAAACTAACTAAATAACCAAAACTACACTTCAAAAATCATTACAGTTCACTAAAACTAACTAAATGACCAAAACTACACTTCAAAAATCATTACAGTTCACTAAAACTAACTAAATAACTAAAACTACACTTTAAAAATCATTACAGTTCACTAAAACTAACTAAATAAGTAAAACTACACTTCAAAAATCATTACAGTTCACTAAAACTAACTAAATAAGTAAAACTACACTTCAAAAATCATTATAGTTCACTGAAACTAACTAAATAAGTAAAACTACACTTCAAAAATCATTACAGTTCACTAAAACTAACTAAATAACTAAAACTACACTTCAAAAATCATTATAGTTCACTAAAACTAACTAAATAACTAAAACTACACTTCAAAAATCATTACAGTTCACTAAAACTAACTAAATAAGTAAAACTAAAAGGTCAAAATCATTACAGTTCACTGAAACTAACTAAATAAGTAAAACTACACTTCAAAAATCATTACAGTTCACTAAAACTAACTAAATAAGTAAAACTACACTTCAAAAATCATTACAGTTCACTAAAACTAACTAAATAAGTAAAACTACACTTCAAAAATCATTACAGTTCACTAAAACTAACTAAATAAGTAAAATTACACTTCAAAAATCATTATAGTTCACTGAAACTAACTAAATAAGTAAAACTACACTTCAAAAATCATTACAGTTCACTAAAACTAACTAAATAAGTAAAACTACACTTCAAAAATCATTACAGTTCACTAAAACTAACTAAATAACTAAAACTACACTTCAAAAATCATTATAATTCACTAAAACTAACTAAATAACCAAAATTACACTTCAAAAATCATTATAGTTCACTAAAACTAACTAAATAACCAAAATTACACTTCAAAAATCATTATAGTTCACTAAAACTAACTAAATAACTAAAACTACACTTCAAAAATCATTATAGTTCACTAAAACTAACTAAATAACTAAAACTACACTTCAAAAATCATTACAGTTCACTAAAACTAACTAAATAACCAAAATTACACTTCAAAAATCATTATAGTTCACTGAAACTAACTAAATAACTAAAACTACACTTCAAAAATCATTATTGTTCACTGAAACTAACTAAATAACCAAAACTACACTTCAAAAATCATTATAGTTCAGTAAAACTAACTAAATAACTGAAACTACACTTTAAAAACCATTATAGTTCATTAAAACTAACTAAATAAGTAAAACTACACTTCAAAAATCATTACAGTTCACTAAAACTAACTAAATAAGTAAAACTACACTTCAAAAATCATTACAGTTCACTTAAACTAACTAAATAACTGAAACTACACTTCAAAAATCATTACAGTTCACTAAAACTAACTAAATAACCAAAACTACACTTCAAAAATCATTACAGTTCACTAAAACTAACTAAATGACCAAAACTACACTTCAAAAATCATTACAGTTCACTAAAACTAACTAAATAACTAAAACTACACTTTAAAAATCATTACAGTTCACTAAAACTAACTAAATAAGTAAAACTACACTTCAAAAATCATTACAGTTCACTAAAACTAACTAAATAAGTAAAACTACACTTCAAAAATCATTATAGTTCACTGAAACTAACTAAATAAGTAAAACTACACTTCAAAAATCATTACAGTTCACTAAAACTAACTAAATAAGTAAAACTACACTTCAAAAATCATTACAGTTCACTAAAACTAACTAAATAACCAAAATTACACTTCAAAAATCATTATAGTTCACTAAAACTAACTAAATAACTAAAACTACACTTCAAAAATCATTATAGTTCACTAAAACTAACTAAATAACTAAAACTACACTTCAAAAATCATTACAGTTCACTAAAACTAACTAAATAAGTAAAACTACACTTCAAAAATCATTACAGTTCACTAAAACTAACTAAATAACTAAAACTACACTTCAAAAATCATTACAGTTCACTAAAACTAACTAAATAACCAAAATTACACTTCAAAAATCATTATAGTTCACTGAAACTAACTAAATAACTAAAACTACACTTCAAAAATCATTATAGTTCACTAAAACTAACTAAATAACTAAAACTACACTTCAAAAATCATTACAGTTCACTAAAACTAACTAAATAACCAAAATTACACTTCAAAAATCATTATAGTTCACTGAAACTAACTAAATAACTAAAACTACACTTCAAAATCATTATAGTTCACTAAAACTAACTAAATAACTAAAACTACACTTCAAAATCATTATAGTTCACTAAAACTAACTAAATAGTTGAAACTACACTTCAAAATCATTGCAGTTCACTAAAACTAACTAAATAATTGAAACTACACTTCAAAAATCATTTTGGGTTCACTAAAACTAACTAAATAACTGAAACTACACTTCAAAATCATAAGTTCACTAAAACTAACTAAATAATTGAAACTACACTTCAAAATCATTAAAGTTCACTAAAACTAACTAAATAACTGAAACTACACTTCAAAAATCATTATAGTTCACTAAAACTAACTAAATAACTAAAACTACACTTCAAAAATCATTATAGTTCACTAAAACTAACTAAATAACTAAAACTACACTTCAAAAATATTACAGTTCACTAAAACTAACTAAATAAGTAAAACTACACTTCAAAAATCATTACAGTTCACTAAAACTAACTAAATAACCAAAATTACACTTCAAAAATCATTATAGTTCACTAAAACTAACTAAATAACCAAAATTACACTTCAAAAATCATTATAGTTCACTAAAACTAACTAAATAACTAAAACTACACTTCAAAAATCATTATAGTTCACTAAAACTAACTAAATAACTAAAACTACACTTCAAAAATCATTACAGTTCACTAAAACTAACTAAATAACTAAAACTACACTTCAAAAATCATTACAGTTCACTAAAACTAACTAAATAACCAAAATTACACTTCAAAAATCATTATAGTTCACTGAAACTAACTAAATAACTAAAACTACACTTCAAAATCATTATAGTTCACTAAAACTAACTAAATAACTAAAACTACACTTCAAAATCATTATAGTTCACTAAAACTAACTAAATAGTTGAAACTACACTTCAAAAATCATTACAGTTCACTAAAACTAACTAAATAACTGAAACTACACTTCAAAAATCATTATAGTTCACTAAAACTAACTAAATAATTGAAACTACACTTCAAAATCATTAAAGTTCACTAAAACTAACTAAATAACTGAAACTACACTTCAAAAATCATTATAGTTCACTAAAACTAACTAAATAACTGAAACTACACTTCAAAAATCATTATAGTTCACTAAAACTAACTAAATAACTTAAACTACACTTCAAAATAATAACAGTTCACTTAAACTAACTAAATAATTGAAACTACACTTCAAAATCATTAAAGTTCACTAAAACTAATTAAATAACTGAAACTACACTTCAAAATCATTATAGTTCACTAAAACTAATTAAATAACTGAAACTACACTTCAAAAATCATTATAGTTCACTAAAACTAACTAAATAACTTAAACTACACTTCAAAATCATAACAGTTCACTTAAACTAACTAAATAACTGAAACTACACTTCAAAATCATTATAGTTCACTGAAACTAACTAAATAACTGAAACTACACTTCAAAAATCATTTAGTTCACTAAAACTAACTAAATAACTAAAACTACACTTCAAAATCATTATAGTTAATTAAAACTAACTAAATAACTAAAACTACACTTCAAAATCATTATAGTTCACTAAAACTAACTAAATAACTGAAACTACACTTCAAAATCATTATAGTTCACTAAAACTAATTAAATAACTAAAACTACACTTCAAAATCATTATAGTTCACTAAAACTAACTAAATAGTTGAAACTACACTTCAAAATCATTACAGTTCACTAAAACTAACTAAATAATTGAAACTACACTTCAAAAATCATTACAGTTCACTAAAACTAACTAAATAAGTAAAACTACACTTCAAAATCATTACAGTTCACTAAAACTAACTAAATAATTGAAACTACACTTCAAAATCATTATAGTTCACTAAAACTAACTAAATAACCAAAACTACACTTCAAAATCATTATAGTTCACTGAAACTAACTAAATAACTAAAACTACACTTCAAAAATCATTATAGTTCACTAAAACTAACTAAATAACTAAAACTACACTTCAAAAATAATACAGTTCACTAAAACTAACTAAATAATTGAAACTACACTTCAAAATCATTATAGTTCACTAAAACTAACTAAATAACTAAAACTACACTTCAAAATCATTATAGTTCACTAAAACTAACTAAATAACTAAAACTACACTTCAAAATCATTATAGTTCACTAAAACTAACTAAATAGTTGAAACTACACTTCAAAATCATTGCAGTTCACTAAAACTAACTAAATAATTGAAACTACACTTCAAAATCATTAAAGTTCACTAAAACTAACTAAATAACTGAAACTACACTTCAAAATCATAAGTTCACTAAAACTAACTAAATAATTGAAACTACACTTCAAAATCATTAAAGTTCACTAAAACTAACTAAATAACTGAAACTACACTTCAAAAATCATTATAGTTCACTAAAACTAACTAAATAACTGAAACTACACTTCAAAAATCATTATAGTTCACTAAAACTAACTAAATAACTTAAACTACACTTCAAAATCATAACAGTTCACTTAAACTAACTAAATAATTGAAACTACACTTCAAAATCATTAAAGTTCACTAAAACTAATTAAATAACTGAAACTACACTTCAAAATCATTATAGTTCACTAAAACTAATTAAATAACTGAAACTACACTTCAAAAATCATTATAGTTCACTAAAACTAACTAAATAACTTAAACTACACTTCAAAATCATAACAGTTCACTTAAACTAACTAAATAACTGAAACTACACTTCAAAATCATTATAGTTCACTGAAACTAACTAAATAACTGAAACTACACTTCAAAAATCATTTAGTTCACTAAAACTAACTAAATAACTAAAACTACACTTCAAAATCATTATAGTTAATTAAAACTAACTAAATAACTAAAACTACACTTCAAAATCATTATAGTTCACTAAAACTAACTAAATAACTGAAACTACACTTCAAAATCATTATAGTTCACTAAAACTAACTAAATAGTTGAAACTACACTTCAAAATCATTACAGTTCACTAAAACTAACTAAATAATTGAAACTACACTTCAAAAATCATTTTGGGTTCACTAAAACTAACTAAATAACTGAAACTACACTTCAAAATCATAACAGTTCACTAAAACTTACTAAATAATTGAAACTACACTTCAAAATCATTAAAGTTCACTAAAACTAACTAAATAACCAAAACTACACTTCAAAAATCATTATAGTTCACTGAAACTAACTAAATAAGTAAAACTACACTTCAAAAATTATTATAGTTCACTAAAACTAACTAAATAACTAAAACTACACTTCAAAATCATAACAGTTCACTAAAACTAACTAAATAATTGAAACTACACTTCAAAATCATTAAAGTTCACTGAAACTAACTAAATAACTGAAACTACACTTCAAAAATCATTATAGTTCACTAAAACTAACTAAATAACTGAAACTACACTTCAAAAATCATTATAGTTCACTAAAACTAACTAAATAACTTAAACTACACTTCAAAATCATAACAGTTCACTTAAACTAACTAAATAATTGAAACTACACTTCAAAATCATTAAAGTTCACTAAAACTAACTAAATAACTGAAACTACACTTCAAAAATCGTTATAGTTCACTGAAACTAACTAAATAACTGAAACTACACTTCAAAATCATTATAGTTCACTAAAACTAACTAAATAATTGAAACTACACTTCAAAATCATAACAGTTCACTTAAACTAACTAAATAATTGAAACTACACTTCAAAATCATTAAAGTTCACTAAAACTAACTAAATAACTAAAACTACACTTCAAAAATCATTATAGTTCACTTAAACTAACTAAATAATTGAAACTACACTTCAAAAAATCATTTTGGGTTCACTGAAACTAAATAAAACTAAGCTTTAGCTCTGTTGTGTGCCTACAAACTAACTTAAATGAAAAAAAAAAAAAATGGGGACAAAATCTGCTTAGTTTTAGTCTTTGACACAGCCAGACTGACTGACACCTACACCAGAGTCTGGGGAGTAAAATGGCCTGATCTGATTGGTTAAGACTTCACACAGTGGTAGTTGTATGTCTGGAGTTTTATTCAAACATCACCATTAAATAAATAAATGAAAAGTGAAGAGTAGCCTGTTAGAATATATTTTAGAGAATATATGACGTTCACTCAGACCTGACATCTATCCATAAAAAATAAAACTAATAAAAACTAAACTAAAACCGAGCATTTTTGCAAAAATAAAAATTGAACTAAACTAACAAACCAGCAGTCAAAACCACTAAAACTAGACTGAAATTGAACACAGAAAGTGAAACTGAAAGAAAAATAAAAACTAACTAGAAAAGCACTGAGAGAGCGCAGACCTCCACCATCAGCCCTACCTCCCAGTAGTGAAGAATCCTTAAAAACATTCCTGGATCCGTCCCCATGTGCCCCCCACCACGGCATTCGCTCCCCGGTGGGGTGGAAACATGGTGAGGAAAAGCATTGGCTTTGCTACATGTGCCATCAGATGCACCCTTGGTCTCACCGGATGACTGGAAGTCATGTCAGAGGGTGAATATTCCTCTATTCCTCCCAGCATTGTGAGTATTCTCACTACAGTTCGCTGTCTTTCTCTCTGTTACGCTCCGACTCGTCTCCTCGACCGGGCGTGCGTCTTTCAAACTCTATAAACTCCAAAACTTTGAATAGAAACACACCCACAATGCTGCTGGGATTGAAGTGTCCGCCATCTCCTGGTGTAAAGTGGTAACAGCACACTTCCACCATTAGCCCTATCTCCCAATAGTATGGAATCCTTTAAGAAATTCCTGGACCCAGACAGTGATCCGGATCAGTTCCAAAATCTAATCAGTTCTTCCTTATGCCATTTCTGACATTTCCTCAACATTTCATCAAATTCCACCTGCAACTTTTTGAGTTATGTTGCTAACAAATGAACAAACTAACAAATTAACTAACCCACCCGATCCATAACCTCCTTGGCGGAGGTAAAAATACACCCAAAACTATAATAACCTCGCTGACAGTACAAGGACCAGAACAGATATTCCAAACAGAAAAGAAAATTAATCAAATAGAAATCATTATTTGGAGAAAAAGGGGGTTTATTTAAAAGTCATGTTTTGTGTTTTTGTACTTCAACTACAGTCAGCTGTTTACCAGACGCCCATGTTGAAGAAGCGTACATGGACTGTTTAGGAGTGTTTAAAGCCAAGGGCATTCATGTGAATATAGACAACATTTCCTGTGATTGTTTAAACACAGGAAGTGCTCCAAGTGTAATTACAGGAAACTGAGTAGGAAAGCCCCCCACCCATGAAGCCCACGAGGATCATGGAAGCCACTTCATCCAGGTTTCTGCAGAAATATTATCTGAATTTTGTCTGCATGAAACCCTGTTTTAGGAATTACCTAAAGGCGATGTTAGCAAAGTCTAACAACACTGAGCAGCAAACGTGAACAGATGGGATCTAATAACAAAGATTTAGTATCTGTGGAAACATTTTAAGGTTTACATCTGTAAAACAAATCTACAGATGTAAAAATAATGTGTGCACTGTTATCATTAGTATGCAGGTTCTAATAAAACTTTTTTTGTATTACAGGAAAAAATACCTGGAGGATCCTCACAGAGCTGATGTCCCGCGGTAAATACTGGTCTGTAAATACCAGCCCCTGGTTTTATACACTGAAGCCACAATCAAAAGAATTTTATTGACATAAAAATGTTGGAACTTGGTTCAAAAAAAGTGTAGTTTTGTGGGAGCAATAAGAATCCTTGTACAAATGACTGACTGTGGTTGAATTTTGCTCTGACAGATTAGAATCTGTTCCTATTGAAAGGATATTTAACTTTTGTTTTTAGATATAATACACTATAAAACTCTGAATTTATCTGTGACGGTGTTTCCCAGCCGTGGTCCCACTGATTATTCAGATAAATTATGCTTTGATTTCAAAATTAAAGACAAAATAATCATCTCTGTAAGTGTATGTAGAATTAGACATGGGATGTAATGATAAATATATGACCCCAGATCCAGTATTACAACGCTGGCATTCATTTAACCTGCTGTAACATACTCAACGATATTTATGCAAAATGATCTCAATTTAACTATAAGGAACATTATGACATTAATAATTAATACAAGTCTTTGTAATTCAGCCTGAGTTAGGTGTTTATTAGAGACACCGCTCTTCATCGTAACTGAGTCATCATCAAAGATAACACCAAAAACTACCACAGCCCTGAGACTCTCACAAAAACTAACTTTTATCTGATAAAGCCACAGAAATGATCATCATATCATCATCTTTAATGATCGCATTCCCTGTTTCAATAATAGAAATAATGTTGTTGATGTCCATCTGTGGGTTCAACAAAATGTAGAGACAGAAACGAGAGAGAGAGAGAGAGAGAGAGAGAGAGAGAGACAGAGAGAGAGAGAGAGAGAGACAGAGAGAGAGACAGAGAGAGACGGAGAGAGAGAGAGAGAGAGAGAGAGAGAGAGAGAGAGAGAGAGACAGAGAGAGAGAGAGAGAGAGAGAGAGAGAGAGAGAGAGAGAGAGAGAGAGAGAGAGAGACGGAGAGAGACAGAGAGAGACAGAGAGAGACGGAGAGAGAGAGAGAGAGAGAGAGAGAGAGACACAGAGAGAGAGACAGAGAGAGACGGAGAGAGACGGAGAGAGAGAGAGAGAGAGAGAGAGAGAGAGAGAGAGAGAGAGAGAGAGAGAGAGAGAGAGAGAGAGAGAGAGAGAGAGAGAGAGAGAGAGAGAGAGAGAGACAGAGAGAGACAGAGAGAGACGGAGAGAGAGAGAGAGAGAGAGAGAGAGAGAGAGAGAGAGAGAGAGAGAGAGACAGAGAGAGAGAGAGAGACAGAGAGAGAGACAGAGAGAGAGAGAGAGAGAGAGAGAGAGAGAGAGAGAGAGAGAGACAGAGAGAGAGAGAGAGAGAGAGACAGAGAGAGACAGAGAGAGACAGAGACAGAGAGACAGAGAGAGACGGAGAGAGAGAGAGACAGAGAGAGAGACAGAGAGAGACAGAGAGAGAGAGACGGAGAGAGAGAGAGAGACAGAGAGAGAGAGACAGAGAGAGAGAGACAGAGAGAGACAGAGAGAGACGGAGAGAGAGACAGAGAGAGACAGAAAGAGAGAGAGAGGGAGGCTGTAGATAGATGGTCAATCTCTAAATCACTGAGACTCAACGTGTGGCTCTTTAATCTGAAATATTATTCAGAAAGGGAAACTTTGACCACAGAAATTATCCACTGAAGTCTCATAAATCAGTTTGTTTCCTACACTTCTAAAGTGAGCTTTAAGCTTTATTTTTTCTCTGTATAATTTCATTGTCTTTATTTGAAATTTTTTGCCACTTTTAATCCTTTTTACTGCTTTAAGACCACGTTTGCTGCTTCTTTTGGCCCATTGTCGCCACCGTTATCCAGGTTTTGGCCCTTTTCCCCAGTTTTGACTTCTTTATCCTGTTTTTACTATTTTTGCCACTCTTTACCCATTTAAGCTGCCTTTTGCCACTTTTTTTTTTTTTTTATTACCAATTTTGACACCGTCTGCCCTTTGTACCACTTTTTCTCCACATTTTTGTCACTTTTCACCGTTTTTGGCATTTTATGCCTACTTTGCCCCTTTTAGCCACTTTTTGACCATCTTGCCCCCTTGAACTTATTTTCATTGCCACTTTAACCCATTGTTGCCACTTCTCATGGCTTAGATTGTGGCTCTTGCAGAGGTGTTTTCAACTATTTGTCTGTTTGGTGGAGCAGGGTTGAGTAACGCTGCTCTAAATCATTGGCTTATAACAGACCTGTCTATTTTAGGGCGTATCCAGACTCCTTGTTAGTCGTGATGTTTCTCCTCAAATGTAAAAACAAAACAACAACTCACTGACCTTTAACTTCATATGTAAAAACAAGTACTTCAGAAGATCTCCCTGATGAGCAGCGATGACCACGGTGATCTGAAAGCTGTAATGAATGGAATTTTCAAACTGAACTGGATTAAGAACGACTCGGAAAAACCCGGATCTTTATGGTTCCACAGACCAAGGTTAAAGTAGGAGGACTGGAACGCTTGATGATCTGTAACTCTGTAACCTCGAAACTGCCTTTTAAGCTTCCACAGACAAATTCTACATTGCTGAGAGAATTTTACAGCACATGATGCCCCCTTGTGGAATAAAAGGACGATTACAGTCAATAAGAAACCCTCATTTGGACAGAAAAACATTTAGTTTGTTGTTGAATAGATAAAAGATAGAAAATGAAACAACAAAGTTACTGGAAAAGTTTAAAAATGTGAATTATATTTGATTTTGATTAACTTATCCAAATAATGAATGAATAAAAAATGACAGTCAACAAAAACTGTAAATATATCAAATGGCCTGAAGCTCCAAAAATAAAAGAAATGTGACTCAGAAACTGACCAGTGTCTGCCCAGCTTCTGGACTTGTTTTTGTGGCGATCCACAAGACTTTTACTAATAAGAGCCTGAAACTATTGATCATTTATTCTACTTTTACCAGATCAGGATATTTACACTGGAACTGATAACTCATCCTTTAAAACTCAGTCCCAGTGGAGGCCAGAATCTGGATTTAGGTCTAACCTGAGGGCCGACCAGGGTCAGCATTTAACCAGAAACTGTCAACCTCATTTTCACCAGTGATGAATTTAGGGAAGTAAAATACAGATCAGCTCTGATGATAAAGGATTTTTGGATTTAAAAGTCAAAATGATCAGTTTAAAGGCTCAAAATCTGAAGTAAAAAGGCAAACTTATTAGTTCAAAAGGTCAAAACACAAAATTATAGGAAAAATAGAATAGAAAAAATAATTAAAGGCAGAAATATGAGACTGAAGCTTCATAACCCAAGCTTCCTAACCCTAACCCTAACCCGATTCATTCAGCTTCACAGCTTCATGAATCTAAAAGAACAAAATATCAGACAAAATTCACAACTGTGAATTTTAAAGGTGAAATATGAAAACATGAAATAAAAAGCTGTGATTTTTAAAGGTAAAATATGAGATAAAATAAAAAATCAGGAGTTTTTTTAAGGACAAAATGTGAGGTAAAATTTAAAATCATGACTTTAAAGGCTAAATATGAGATAAAACTGAGAATCATGAGTTTAAAAGGTCAAAATATGAGGTAAAAATAATAACTGTAAATTTAAAATGTAAAATTTGAGATGAAATAATAAATTTTGAGTTTAAAAGGCCAAAATTTGAGGGAAAGTAATCAATATCATGTCTTAAAAGTTCACAGTATGAGATAAAAGGCCTAAATATGAAATAAAAGTTCTAAATCCTCAGTTTAAGATGCAATTGAAAGATGCAAAATTGAAAGTTGGATATGAAAACACAAATTAGTTTTATCTTTTTGTTTTTACTCTTGACGCTGAAATTGATGACTTAAGGATATTTTTAACCATAAAGGTTTAGTTGACATTTTTATACTGGAGTACTGGTGGGTCGGTTAGAGTTAAAATGTGATATGATCCGGCAGGCTGGGTATAATTGTACCATGGGCCGGATTTGGCCCCCGGGCCTTGAGTTCGACACCCGTGCTTTAAACCATGGAAGATTCTGATTTATATGGAGCTCAGCGAAAGTTCGAGCAGGAATGTTTCTGCTCATTCTTCAGTCTCCACTCATTTACATCTCTCCCTCTTCCATCCTTTCTCTCTTCACTCTGACCATCCGCTGATTGTGGGCGTTCACTCTCCTAAGTACTCAGCTAATCAGATTCTGCCACAGCCCCGTTTGACCAATCATAATGTGACTGTCAGATTTTAAATCTGTCATTCTCACAGTCAGCCAGTCATTCTGTGCAGATGCTGCAACCCTCCTCCACCCCAGCCACCTCCATTCAGTTATTCAGGGTCTAGTCCAGATCCTCACAGGTCTCCTGCTCATCTTATCCTGCATTCCTGGGTTCCTGGGCAGCTCCTGGGGGGGGGTATTCACCACCCCTTCTAATTGCCAAGGACTTTGCACAATTCTTTTTCATTCAATTTGTAAAATAAATGATCGTCAAACTCGTATTCAGTCTCTCCTGATTGAAATGAGTAATCTTCCAAGAATATATCAAGCATGGTTGTAATCATTTTAGTGGGTGAATATCATAAACATAAATACAAATGGAATAACATCAACAAACTCTCCATAAACCATTTTTAAAGTTAAATTTCAGCTCTACATCTCATCTGTTAAACTGATTTCTCAGGAAAATGTTACAAAACTCTTTAAAACCAAGTCTTTGTTCCTAAAACGTTCAAACACTACCCATGGCTTAAGTTGTTTCATTTACGTTTCTCTTCTTTCTCAGTGTATTACTGATGTAATTCCTGCCTTTTTGAGCTCTGCTATATTTAGGTTGTACCCCGATGGTTTTATGTCTTATACTTTTTGTTTCATGTGCCAGTGTTGTACTCTCTGCTGAAGTCTTTTCAGTAAAGTTGTTTCAATTAAAAAACTGTTTGTAACTTCATGTTTGCACATGAGTGTACGGATTTTGAGTGTCTCTAAATTAATGGTCATGTTTGTAAGTTTAGAATCACGTCTGAGGATCAAACTTTGTGTCCGTGAAATATTCAAGATGAAATATTCAGGCACAAACACAAGTGGGTGCATGGATGGATGGATGGATGGATGGATGAATGGATGGATGGATGGATGGATGGATGGATGAATGGATGGATGGATGAATGGATGGATGGATGGATGGATGGATGGATGAATGGATGGATGGATGGATGGATGGATGAATGGATGGATGGATGGATAGATGGATGGATGGATGGATGAATGGATGGATGGATGGATGGATGGATGGATGGATGGATGGATGGATGGATGGATGGATGGATGGATGGATGGATGGATAAATGGATGGATGGATGCATGGGTGGATGGATGAATGGATGGATGGATGGATGGATGGATGAATGGATGGATGGATGGATGCATGGGTGGATGGATGAATGGATGGATGGATGAATGGATGGATGGGTGGATGGATGGGTGGATGGGTGGATGGATGGATGGATGGATGGATGGATGGATGGATGATGATGGATGCATGGATGAAGGATGGATGGATGCATCGATGCATGAATAGATGGATGGATGGATGGATGGATGATGATGGATGCATGGCTAGATGGATGGATGCATGGATGAAGGATGGATGGATGCATCGATGCATGAATAGATGGATGGATGGATGATAGATGCATGGGTGGACGGATGAATGGGTGGATAGATGGATGGATGGATGGATGAATGGATGGATGAATGGATGGATGGATGGATGGATGGATGGATGGATGAATGGATTGATGGATGGATGGATGAATGGATGGATGGATGGATGGATAGATGGATGGATGGATGGATGGATGGATGGATAGATGCATGGGTGGATGGATGAATGGATGGATGGATGGATGGATGGATGGATGGATGGATGGATGGATGAATGGATGGATGGATGGATAGATGCATGGGTGGATGGATGAATGGATGGATGGATGATAGATGCATGGGTGGATGGATGAATGGGTGGATGGATGGATGGATGAATGGATGGATGGATGGATGGATAGATGGATGGATAGATGGATGGATAGATGCATGGATGGATGGATGGATGGATGGATGGATGATGATGGATGGATGGATGGATGATTGGATGGATGGATGGATGGATAGATGCATGAATGGATGGATGGATGGATGGATGGATGAATGGATGGATGGATGGATAGATGCATGGGTGGATGAATGCATGGGTGGATGGATGGATGCATGGATGAAGGATGGATGATGCATCGATGCATGAATAGATGGATGGATGGATGGATGATGATGGATGGATGGATGGATGGATGGATGGATGGATGGATGATGATGGATGCATGGGTAGATGGATGGATGGATGGATGGACGGATGGATGGATGAATGGATGGATGGATGGATGGATGGATGGATAGATGGATGGATAGATGGATGGATGGATGGATGGATGGATGGATGGATGATGATGGATGGATGGATGGATGATTGGATGGATGGATGGATGGATAGATGCATGGATGGATGGATGAATGGATGGATGAATGGATGGATGGATGAATGGATGGATGGATGGATAGATGCATGGGTGGATGAATGCATGGGTGGATGGATGGATGCATGGATGAAGGATGGATGATGCATCGATGCATGAATAGATGGATGGATGGATGGATGATGATGGATGGATGGATGGATGGATGGATGGATGGATGGATGATGATGGATGCATGGGTAGATGGATGGATGGATGGATGGATGGATGATGATGATGGATGGATGGATGGATGGATGGATGGATGGATGATGATGGATGGATGGATGGATGGATGGATGGATGGATGGATGGATGGATGATGATGGATGGATGGATGGATGGATGGATGGATGATGATGGATGCATGGGTAGATGGATGGATGGATGGATGGATGGATGGATGGATGGATGATGATGGATGCATGGGTAGATGGATGGATGGATGGATGGATGGATGGATGGATGGATGGCCTTGGAAATGTGGTTGTAACCTTTTCCAGACTGATAGATTTCCATCACTTTGTTTCTCATTTGTCTCTGTGGTTAATTACAGTTAAAAGTTACTTTTTCACTGGGGCAGATAGGTTTGGATTTTCTCCCCCTTAATAAATAAATTCATCATTTAGAAACTCTATTTTGTATTTCCTTGGATTGTCTTTGTGAAACATTATAATTGGTTTGATGATCCAAAATGAAAGTGTGATCAATACTGCAGCATCTCAAAAAATTAGAATATCATCAAAAAGTTCAATATTTTTTGCCAGTCTTTTCTGAAAGTGAAATCCATAAATTATATAGTGGTACAGGAGCAGATTAGTCAAAATAAAGTCAAAATGACAAGAAAAAAGTCATTTTGACTTTATTCTCGTCTTGCCCAAAATTATTTTCTCCTTTGAAAATGGCCCTAATCAGCTTCCGTACTGTTTGTCAATAGCAGAAACATTTAATCTCCAGTGTCTGTCAGTGAAGTATGACATGTCTCTGTAGTGTTTCCTGTGTACACAGAGAGGAGCTTTATTCAGAGGAGAGCTTAAACTGATCTTATACCAGAGGTGAATACAACATATAACAGTTTCCCATCAGCAGAATTGTGGCTAGTGGAAACACGAAGCAGCTAGTAGCCATTAACCACAGAAACTACCAAAGAAACTATTTTCCCACTTCCGTATTGCACCCTGAATGCAGCATCACAGATTCTCACCGGGCATTTCTTACCTGCACAGAGGAAAGTATCCTAAAGATCACAATGCAGGGTAACTTTGAAAAGTAGGGACACTCAGGAAGACGTTTTTATGTATCAATGCAGTAAGTAGGCATGTGGCTAGCATGGACTAGCTGAATGCTAGTAGCAGCTGTTTATGTTGAGTTCAGCTCAAACTTCTGTCTTCAGTTGATATTATCTGTTCTTGCTAGCATGTGGACCGTAACTCAACAGTGGCTGTGGCTGCACAAACCCTGATTTTACCAGCTGTCAACAGCTGCATAAGTAACTGACACGCAGATGTCATCGATGACAACTGAAGACTGAAGTTTCAACTAAACGCTTTAAAGACTACAGAGCTTGGTCCGCATTGCTGGAAGTAAGTCGGACTCGTTCCCGGTGCGGTTTGGACTCCGCCAGGGCTGCCCTTTGTCACCGGTTCTGTTCATAACTTTCATGGACAGAATTTCTAGGTGCAGCCAGGGCGTTGAGGGCGTCTGGTTTGGTGGCTTCAGGATTAGGTCTCTGCTTTTCGTGGATGATGTGGTCCTGTTGGCTTCATCAGACCGGGACCTTCAGCTCTCTCTGGAACGGTTCGCGACCAAGCGTGAAGCGGCTGGGATGAGAATCAGCACCTCCAAATCTGAGACCATGGTCCTCAGTCGGAAAAGGGTGGAATGCCCTCTCCAGGTTGGGAATGAGATCCTGCCCCAAGTGGAGGAGTTCAGGTATCTCGGGGTCTTGTTCACGAGTGAGGGAAGAATGGAGCGGCGGATCGTCAGCAGTGATGCGGTCTCTGTGTGTTGAGTCATTATCTCAAAGTACCCACGTTTCCTGAAGTCAACATACACAGTAAATTTACCTGAGTAAATTTTACTCCAATTGAGTAAAATTTTACTCTAAAAATCTAACATTTGGTCCTGGTGGAGTAAAATTCACTCTGCTTGCAGAGTAAAGTTTTCAGAGTTGTTTTTACTCTAAAAAGTGTTTTAATTTAACTCTAAATGACGATTATGTACTCCATAACAAACAAAATTAAAACAACTCTACAGCAACTGTACTCACTAGAGTAATTCAGACCGTAGTTTATTCATTATAGAGCTGTTTTTCTCAATACAGTGTTTTATTTAGTCCTTTTAGAACTGTTGTTCATCCCTTATAGAAATGTTTCTTCTCATTACGGAACATTTTCTGCTGCATATAGAACTGGGTAATGGTTATGTTGAGCTGTAAATAGACTGCTCTTCCTCTTTTCCCGCTTAATAGATAATTCTGCCTTTCCACCTATAAATGGCGTAACAACAAAAGAGGTGCTTTTACCTGCATATATTAGACAGTGCTCTAATATTACAGAAACAATTGCGATGAACATGACAGGAACTCAGGAGCAGAGCAGAGACTAGGTGGTAAAGTTAAAGAAGTTTATCTGACAACAGCAGAGCAGATGATGGTGAGAGTACTGGCTGCTGGTTAGAAACAGCTCTGGCAGAGAGACGGAGACACCGCAGAAAAAGAGGACAAATGGAGTTAGACAAGGCAAAAAAAACCTCACTGAAAAATCTCTAGATCAGCAAAGGTTGAAGAGGAGTTACCTGGCTAGAAGCTGTAGTCCACAGGTGTCTGAAGGTTCATCACCAGGTGAGGAGGTCTGGATTACCAAGGATTATCTGCAGCTGGGACCGTCCATCAGTGATGGAGCTGAGCTGGAACTTATGTGGGTGTGGTTAAAAGTTTTACTCCAGCAGAATTTACTCGTTTTTACTCTAACTCTCATGGTGGCTGGTAATAAATATACTCAATAAAGAGTAAATTTTACTATTTTTGAGTAAAATACTTTTTAGTCTGGATAAGTTGCTCCACAGATTTTCCTGTGTAATTGGGGGAAGGCTCTGAACCTTCGTTGCTGCTGTCACTCACAATTCCACACCCTTCTCAGTCGAGACCACGCCCCCCACGCCAGAACAGGGCAAAAAGTTTGAACCTGAAAAAATACGATCTGAAAGTGAAAAAAAAAAAAAATCTGAACCCAAGAAAAGAAGATTTGTAACAAAAATATTTTAATCAGAAAACATTAAACCCGCAACAGAAAAAAAACATCTCAAATGTGAAAATATATTCAAGAGTAAAAAATGAAAAAAAAAATAATTTAATTGAAATAATTACAGAACTAAAGAAAAAATTATATTTAGATTGAAAAAAGCTTCCCTTCTGCTTATTTGTAGTCTCAGTTTTGTGTTTTTTTTATTCAGGATCAAACTAACTCTTCTACTTTCAAATTTATTTTTTTCAGTTACTTTTTTTTTCAGATTAACAAAACTTTTGGCACGTGTTTAGCTCCATAGAAATGAATGTATGGCTTGAATATCTCTATTGCCCCCTTGTGGCTTGGGATTTAAGTGTGTGAATAGGGAGTGAGTTCACCGTTAAATGCTAAAGGAACATTTCAAAGAAAACACAATTATTTAGACAGAAACATTTATTTTATTTAGTTCATTTAACGTGCCGGCCCTCACAGTGTCAGCACAGACATAAGCTGGCCCTGGTACAAATGTAGTTGACCCCTGTTATAGGGTGTGACCTCATTGATAAGTTGGGCTGATTGATCATTGATAAGGAGGGTATGTTATACTACTTGTAGTAAAATGTTTCACTGGTGTTTGTCAGAGGTAATGTGGGTTATTCCTGTCAGCTATTGATCATATCTTGAATACAATAATCCGTTTATTCATATATTTTATTAATGTCAGTATAAATGCCTATTTCAAACCAAGAAAATATGTTTTTAGTCCTTAAAAGACACATTAAAGTTTGAAGAATGAGGATAAATAAAGAAAAGACCTCACCTGACATAGGTCTGTTGGTTCAGCCTAAAACTCCACTAATTTATTAGTATATATGGACAAAATTTACAGTCGATATATGCTGAAATACACGGGCAAAATATCAGATGTAAATATTGGGAGAAATTATGACATCTGCCAATACTGATATCAGACTGATAATATGCATCCCTACTTAATAGTGGTAAAAAGGAGGAAAAGGAGTTTGAATGTGACTGAAAAGGCATTAAATTGGCAAAAATTGGTTAACTGAGAAAGTAAATGTTGGCAGATTCTGGCAGAAATTTGTTTAACTAGCAAAAATGTCCATATCAAATGGTAAAATGGGGTTAAAATGGGAAAAATGAGTGTAAAAAGTGGTTCAAAGGGGTCATTGGTAGAACTATAAGCTTAAGTGGCAATAATTGGTTCAGAAGTGGCAGAAAGTGGAAAGTGGTGGAGAGAGTTTTAAACTGACAGTAATAGGTGTTAAAAATGTGTTAAAATTGGTGGGAAAAATTGGTGTAAAGTGGCAGCAGTGTAATTTTAAAAATATTCTTAGTTTTTTAGGGCAACTGGCGACCCCCTCTCAGTGTCTCGCTAACTCAAAGGGGGTCCCGAACCCAAGGTTGAGAACCCCTGGATTAGAGATAAGATATAATTTGTGTAACATGATTTATTAATGCTGTTACGAAAACACATTAATGGTGTCCGAGGTTTTAATGTCTCAGGATATAGTTCATCATTACTTTTGTGATCAGTACTGGAAGTTACACCTGAGTTAAAGAGAAAAAAGAGAGATACTATACTGTACAGTAACTGAAGATTGATAATAATTTTATTTCCTGTTATGGCAGATTGGGTTTTTTGAGTTGCTGGATCTGCATCTGCATCTGGAGACAGCGTCGGTTCCAACCAGGGTTTCTGTCTGATGTGAGGCAGGGTTAGAGAGGATCCAGATTCTCTGTCTTCATCATCGTCCTGGAGATTCATACCTGGAGCAGATAAGATCTACACTGCACAGCAAGCACACATATGACACACACACATAGATTCTACCTGGGTAGCACACACACATACACTGAACCAACGGACCAACTTTGATATCAGACAGCGATAAGCTGTGAAAGGGCACTTTAAGTTTTTTATTTTTCATATATTGGGGAAATTTAATCTGAACTGTGATTCAGTTTTTTGTTGATTGTGGAAATAAACTTCTGTGTTCACCTGCTACACTAATCCATCCCTCGCTCCTTGAGTTGAGCCTGAGTACAGTGGTGAAGTGTTGCTCTTACCGAGTTACAGGAACATAAAAGCTGACAACTGAAATACAGAAGCTGTAGCAGACAGGCGATTCCTGCTGCACAGCTGAGTAGTGAGAGGGACGGGGTGTGGTGCTGCAGAGGAGAGGGTGTTAACTGTAGACACCTGTGAGCTGAGTGAGGAGAAGAAGGGAGACAGTAGCTGGGTTTCCATTACACTTGGAAATGCGCAAAATCGAAATAGCGCAATAAAAAACTGGGGAGGTTTTTCAGGCGTTTCGATATAGAAATATATCGCAAAAGTGTAATGGAAACACTTTTTCTGCATTTACAAGTCACGTGACGTGACGTATGGTGTCACATGACCAGTCACTCCGGGACTGGTCATGTGACACCGTAGACAGAAGAAGAGACGAGACTTTTCTTAACATCATACTTCTACCCTTATACGTGGCTTTTGCCATACATACGGACTTCACCTCTGAACTATCATCCATTTCCTTTGTCTTTTGTTCAAAATTATCAAAGCAACCGTCGTAGATGTAACCAAAACCGTACCAACACACAACAGGTTCTGAGCGTCAACCTTCCCTGCAGTGGATTCATGTGAGATGAGATTTTACGAGAATTACATGGCCTACGCCCAAAACTCCCTTCAATGGAAACGCATTCAAAGTGCAGTTGTACTTAATCGAAATTTAAGAAACATCGCTTTTATTTTGTGAAACACTGTAATGGAAACCCAGCTAATGGCTTTCTGGAGGGAGGGTGAAAGAGAGCAGAAGGAGTGCAAATACCAAAAAACCAGTATAAAGAAGTGATATATCTGCTAAAAACTGGAAAAGAGAGCACATAGAAAGTCCAGAGTGGGTGAACAATTAGCCTTTTTGCTTTGGAGCCTTCTAAAAATGTGAACCAGAAATCCTGGAGCAGTGTGAGATCCTCTGTCTGTGGTGGCACTGACATCTTCTGGTGGCTTGATTACCCTCCAGTCTTGGATTGTTAACCTCCTGATCCGACTCAGACTCTTCTAACCGCAAGTTTACCCCATTACCTTCTCTCCCACCTCCTACCCTAACCCTAACCCTACCCTATCTTTCACCTTTTATTTCCCATATACCCGACATTCACACACACACACACACACACACACACACCATTTTGGTTTTGGCTGAAGAGGCCTTGACCATTGAACATTGGGTTTTGATTTTGTCTGAACTCGGGGAATATTTGATTTGATTTTGCTTGAACTTTGGGGGGAGTGGGGACATTTGAATCATGGACTGTTTGGGCTGGAGGAACGTTTGAATTATGGACTGATGAATCTTGGGAAACACTGAAATTGTTTTGTTTGTGCTGTGGGGCATTTGAATTACATTGAACTGTTGGGACAAATTGGGTCATTACCTGAGTGAACTGATATATTTTGTAAATTGAAGAAATGCATGGAGAAATGTGCCTTAATTGAAAGAGTTTGGTTATGGTACTGTTATTCATGTCCTTAAAGGATTAATGTGTTACCCTGAATTTTGGTTAAAAGAAAGACAAAAGAAGCAGAACTGATTCTTGGCCTTCATTCCTTTTGTAGCAGAGTTGTTGTTTTCTTTAGGCCTTAAATATATTTTTTCTCCACCCTGAGATTTTAAATGATAGACTAATTGTCTGTCTGGCGCCCAGTTAAATGAACATATATATTTTTCTGGCCTTTAGTTACGCTACAAAGCATATCAGTAAAAATAATCTGATCTGACATGAGACCACTGTCTTTGATTTAGGCCTTTTTCTAATCACAGTCCTGATCAGCTGAGGTAAAGAGAGTCCATCAGTTAAAGAGAAAGCATGCAAACAGTCAGAAAAAATTATAATAATGAGGGGGATTTGCATATTACCCATGGGAATAACCCAATTGCCCGCTTTAGCCTATTTTTTAATCTTGTAGATTTCAGCTTTAACTTTAAAGGCTGAATTTACAGCTTTAATTTCATATGCACAAATTTTTAAAAATCTCATAGAGATTATCACTTCAGTCTGTTGTTTCCACAGCTCAGATGGAGATGATTATTCATGCATTCATTTCCTCCTGTTTGGACTATCCTAACTCACTTTTCACCTGTCTACATGAAACACCTTTAAACCAGCCAGCTTAGTGCCGGTTGCAGTCCAAGCCTGTAGCAGCAACAATCTAAAACATATCTTTAAGAGTTTTAACAGCTTTGATCCTGTTTGGATTTCATTTGTATGGGCGATAGTAACTTATGCTGCCTTTATAGCAGGGGTTCTCAACCTGGGGGTCGAGACCCCATTGGGGTCACGAAACACTAAGAGGGGATTGCCAGATGAAAATGGAGAATACTTTTGAAATGATTTTTTTTTCTCACCCAATTTTGTGACTATTATTTGTCACTTTTCATCAGTTTTGCACAAGTTGGATTTTTTTTTACAATGCAATACAATACAATAACTTTATAACAACCAACTTTATTTTTTACCACTTTACTCCATATTCACCCATTTTCATCCCTTTTTACCAAAAGTTTCTGCCAATTTTAACACATTTTTGCCACTCTAAACCCATTCTTATCCATTTTAAACCCTTTACACCACTTTGTACTGCCGGTTTCGCCACTTCTATACCAATTCTTGCAACTTTTCATATATTGTTGCCTCATTATTGCCACTATCAAACCCTTTTTATCACTTTTTTGCCCATTTCAACTACATTTCACTGTTTGATATGCCCATTTTGACCAGTTCAACCCATTTCTGCCAGTTTATCTTCTCCAGTTTTTCTCCATTTTTGCCTGTTTAAAGCACGTTTTACCACTTTGAAATCCAATTTTACCAATTTTTGCCACTTTAAAACTTTTTTTTGCCACTCCTTGATCCATTTTTACCACTTTTTGTGCCTGTTTTTACCACTTCAACACATTTTTGCCATTTTTTTGCTATTTTTTCCACTGTTATCAAATTTATGCCACTTCTAACCCATTTCTGCTTCTTCTAAAATCCCATTTAACCACCTTTCCCACCACCCTTTTAGCCTTATTTTTTACTATTTTTATTCTGTTTTAAGAAAAGGGATTTACATTTTTAGGATGAATATATATTACGGCACAACTGACTTAAAAAAAGATACCTGTTGCTATGTTAAGAGTGGTTATTATTCAGGTGAAATACCAGATATCGATATGGATATCTAGCTAACTTTACAATGGACCATGATTTTCCTGACCTCCATGGCCCCCAGTTCGGCATGGCCCCAGAAAGCTCTCCCATTTATCCCCCCTTATGGACGGCCTTGTCTGCACATCACTATTCTTGAATGTTCATGGCTGTGTTCAACCGCCCCGGTCTCTGGCACCTTTATTTTTGGGGTCACGGGCTGAAAAGGTTAAGAACCACTGCTTTATAGCACACTCCGGGACCTGACTCTAGTCTTGTTTTTTCACATGTCCAGAATGACACTAAAATGGACCTTGAACTAAGAGCTGGCCCAAGTCTAAGCCAGCTCTAACCATAAAACCTATCAAAAAGTTCAGTTTGAAGCCGACACTTAATGTACTTAGAAAATTATGCACCTAACATGTGGAGGGAAATTTTAAATTCTGTTCTCAATTTTTAAGTAAAAGTGCAAAAACAAGAAGACTTGTAATCTCAGTTCAAAGTGCTCTTTCACGTGATTTTTCCTCATTATGGAAGTGATAATAACACATATGCATTCAAACATAGTTCATGTCAGTATACAATTGCTGAGAATACGCTGTTGCAATCCTTTCTGTAGTTCCGTTTAAGTCCACAAGATGGAGCTACAAGCAAATCTACTGTGACCTGGCCTGACTGGCCTGAAGTCACAGACAGCTATTATATCTGTCAGTGTGTGTTTGGATAAGAGAATACATGCTTTACCTGCTGGTCATTAAAGAGTCCATGATTCACACTGATGTCCACAACAAAGTCTAATCTTCATGGAGCACCGTGAAACTGAAATAAAGACTATTTCAGGTTTGAATGATGATAAATCATATGAAGTCTGACATACAGTGCTTAACAAATTTATAGACCACCTGTCATCTCTGTCTCAGAGACCATCCAGCATCATGAAGTGCTTTAATGTGGACTCTTTCATTTTCAGTCAGCTCTCCATGTTTTACCATTTTGAACAGGAATGAGGAATTTCAAACTGAATTCACCCAAATGTGAGCTGGCTCACTGGGCTTCTCTGAGAAGTCAGAAATGAATCAAGCATAACATTCAACCACTAAAACTCATTTTTCTGTTCAGGAATGACAGTAAATAACTATAATCTGACATATTAATCAGAAATATTAATGTGCTTTACTATTTTTTCAGTTTTTTTGTAAATCAGTAAATGTGAAAATTCATGGATAACAATAATAATTCTATTTTAGCATTAAAAATATCATTTGCGTTAAAGAGCTTCTACATATTGGTGTATTAACCATTGCTGAAAGATAAAAAATGATTTTGGTAATTACCAATGCTGTTAATTTAGAGCAGCTGTGGCAGAAACCTGACTGTGGTTAGGGTTAGGGTGCTCTAATACATTTGTTAAGCTCTGTACATCTTAAAACAACATTTAACAACTCATGAGCAATAAAATAAATGTTATCATTCCTTCCAAGCACAGGCAGACACGAGTGGCTTTCTTTCAGTGGGTTTTCTGGAAGCTTCTCCCATTAGTTTAAGAAACTTAGAAAATAAATTAGTGCTTTTATTCAAATACAGCAGGAACTGTTGCTTAAAAGTCCTCCAGTTAGCGTCTACGTTTCCAGTCAGTTTCAACTGACTTGGCGGTTTTAATGCATCCATCTTGTGTTGCTTCTTTGTCTCTGTGAAGTTTTACCCTGTCCTGGTACCATGTTAACCTTGCAAAGCAGATGGATACGCCCATTTCCTTGTTTCTCACTGGTGAATCCATCTTCTTAAACTCCCCTCTGAACTGTTTGGGCCCGGTTAGAAAGTGACGGGACCAATCAGCAATGGGGGGCAGTACTTTCAGGCGGAGTCGTGACGTAAACAAGCAGCAACAAGAGGCCGGTGCAATTATGGCGGAGGAGATTAGCGTGGATGCTGCTAAAGCGCCAGTTTATCAGAACTTGACGACATTTCTTGGTTAAAAGAACAAAGAACAGCAGTGAGATATTTTCTTTTCAAAACGACAAAAGTCGAGTACTGACATGTCTACAGTCGCCATGTTTCATCAAGTATTCTGTTGCTCTGATTGGCCCGTTAAGATGTGACAGACAGAACTTTCATCCAGTCACACTTTGAGTTTTTTCAAATCCTCTGCCTTTTCTCAGACGTTTCCTTTTGAAGCTTTCCCAGATGGGTGTGTCAGGTTAGTACCCTGTAATGTTCTTATTAACTTTAATATAAACACTTTGTGTTCAAGCATCACGCTAGCTTGACTAGCTGCTTTTATTGAACATCAACCACTGCTGCTTCATGCTCTTGCTCTGGTGTTATGCTGCCACCTACAGGCTAGTTCTGGCATGGTGAATGAGAACGCCTATCATTACACCTCCCACATGAAACTTGAAAGCAGTCTGTTTATAGAACAGAAAAAGGATTTTGGCAGGAAAACAGGAAGACTTCAAAACAAATACAAAAATGTGGGCGGGAGGTGGATTTTTCCAGCTAAAGCTAGATGGCGCTCCAACGCTGGAGGTCTAATTCTAATCCCTCAAGCAAAGGTGTGAAGTTAGCTTCAAACCAACCAGAGAGAGAAGGGCTGATACTGACCTCCAGATATCTGAACTCTGAACCTGCTTTTCCTTCTCACTGATATAGAAACATGAGCTTTTTAATGGTTCATCCTGTAGCCTGAAAAATGGCTGAAGTCACCCAGGATCTTCAAACCTCATCTGAACAAGATCAGTGTTGGAGGTAACACGTTACAAAGTAATCTGTAATTAGTTACATTTTCATTTAGTTACATTTTCATAGAAGTAATCCTGTTATTAGTTACATTTTCATTTAGTTACATTTTCATAAAAGTAATCCTGTTATTAGTTACATTTTCATTTAGTTACGTTTTCATAGAAGTAATCCTGTTATTAGTTACATTTTCATAAAAGTAATCCTGTTATTAGTTACATTTTCATAAAAGTAATCCTCTTATTAATTACATTTTCATAAAAGTAATCCTGTTATTAATTACATTTTCATTTAGTCACATTTTCATAGAAGTAATCCTGTTATTAGTTACATTTTCATTTAGTCACATTTTCATAAATGTAATCCTGTTAATAGTTACATTTTCATAAAAGTAATCCTGTCATTAGTTACATTTTCATTTAGTTACATTTTCATAAAAGTAATCCTGTCATTAGTTACATTTTCATAAAAGTAATCCTGTCATTAGTTACATTTTCATTTAGTTACATTTTCATAAAAGTAATCCTGTTATTAGTTACATTTTCATTTAGTTACATTTTCATAAAAGTAATCCTGTCATTAGTTACATTTTCATTTAGTTACATTTTCATAAAAGTAATCCTGTTATTAGTTACATTTTCATTTAGTTACATTTTCATAAATGTAATCCTGTTATTACATTTTCATTTAGTTACATTTTCGTAAAAGTAATCCTGTTATTAGTTACATTTTCATTTAGTTACATTTTCATAAAAGTAATCCTGTTATTAGTTACGTTTTCATTTAGTCACATTTTCATAAAAGTAATCCTGTTATTAGTTACATTTTCATAAAAGTAATCCTGTCATTAGTTACATTTTCATTTAGTTACATTTTCATAAATGTAATCCTGTTATTACATTTTCATTTAGTTACATTTTCGTAAAAGTAATCCTGTTATTAGTTACATTTTCATTTAGTTACATTTTCATAAATGTAATCCTGTTATTAGTTACATTTTCATTTAGTTACATTTTCATAAAGGTAATCCTGTTATTAGTTACATTTTCATTTAGTTACATTTTCATAACAGTAATCCTGTTATTAGTTACATTTTCATAACAGTAATCCTGTTATTAGTTACATTTTCATAACAGTAATCCTGTTATTAGTTACATTTTCATAACAGTAATCCTGTTATTAGTTACATTTTCATTTAGTTACATTTTCATAAAAGTAATCCTGTTATTAGTTACATTCTCATTTAGTCACATTTTCATAAAAGTAATCCTGTTATTAGTTACATTTTCATTTAGTTACATTTTCATAAAAGTAATCCTGTTATTAGTTACATTCTCATTTAGTCACATTTTCATAAAAGTAATCCTGTTATTAGTTACATTTTCATTTAGTTACATTTTCATAAATGTAATCCTGTTAATAGTTACATTTTCATAAAAGTAATCCTGTTATTAGTTACGTTTTCATTTAGTCACATTTTCATAAAAGTAATCCTGTTATTAGTTACATTTTCATTTAGTTACATTTTCATAAAAGTAATCCTGTTATTAGTTACATTTTCATTTAGTTACATTTTCATAGATGTAATCCTGTTATTACATTTTCATTTAGTTACATTTTCGTAAAAGTAATCCTGTTATTAGTTACATTTTCATTTAGTTACATTTTCATAAATGTAATCCTGTTATTAGTTACGTTTTCATTTAGTCACATTTTCATAAAAGTAATCCTGTTATTAGTTACATTTTCATAAAAGTAATCCTGTTATTAGTTACGTTTTCATTTAGTCACATTTTCATAAAAGTAATCCTGTTATTAGTTACGTTTTCATTTAGTCACATTTTCATAAAAGTAATCCTGTTATTAGTTACATTTTCATAAAAGTAATCCTGTCATTAGTTACATTTTCATTTAGTTACATTTTCATAAATGTAATCCTGTTATTAGTTACATTTTCATAAAAGTAATCCTGTTATTAGTTACGTTTTCATTTAGTCACATTTTCATAAAAGTAATCCTGTTATTAGTTACATTTTCATAAAAGTAATCCTGTCATTAGTTACATTTTCATTTAGTTACATTTTCATAAATGTAATCCTGTTATTACATTTTCATTTAGTTACATTTTCGTAAAAGTAATCCTGTTATTAGTTACATTTTCATTTAGTTACATTTTCATAAATGTAATCCTGTTATTAATTACATTTTCATTTAGTTACATTTTCATAAATGTAATCCTGTTATTAGTTACATTTTCATTTAGTTACATTTTCATAGAAGTAATCCTGTTATTAGTTACATTTTCATTTAGTTACATTTTCATAAATGTAATCCTGTTAATAGTTACATTTTCATAAAAGTAATCCTGTTATTAGTTACGTTTTCATTTAGTCACATTTTCATAAAAGTAATCCTGTTATTAGTTACATTTTCATAAAAGTAATCCTGTCATTAGTTACATTTTCATTTAGTTACATTTTCATAAAAGTAATCCTGTTATTACATTTTCATTTAGTTACATTTTCGTAAAAGTAATCCTGTTATTAGTTACATTTTCATTTAGTTACATTTTCATAAATGTAATCCTGTTATTAGTTACATTTTCATTTAGTTACATTTTCATAAATGTAACCCTGTTATTAGTTACATTTTCATTTAGTTACATTTTCATAGAAGTAATCCTGTTATTAGTTACATTTTCATTTAGTTTCATTTTCATAAAAGTAATCCTGTTATTACATTTTCATTTAGTTACATTTTCGTAAAAGTAATCCTGTTATTAGTTACATTTTCATTTAGTTACATTTTCATAAATGTAATCCTGTTATTAGTTACATTTTCATTTAGTTACATTTTCATAAATGTAACCCTGTTATTAGTTACATTTTCATTTAGTTACATTTTCATAGAAGTAATCCTGTTATTAGTTACATTTTCATTTAGTCACATTTTCATAAATGCAATCCTGTTATTAGTTACATTTTCATTTAGTTACATTTTCATAGAAGTAATCCTGTTATTAGTTACATTTTCATTTAGTTACATTTTCATAAATGTAATCCTGTTATTAGTTACATTTTCATTTAGTTACATTTTCATAAATGTAATCCTGTTATTAGTTACATTTTCATTTAGTTACATTTTCATAAATGTAATCCTGTTATTAGTTACATTTTCATTTAGTTACATTTTCATAGAAGTAATCCTGTTATTAGTTACATTTTCATTTAGTCACATTTTCATAGAAGTAATCCTGTTATTAGTTACATTTTCATTTAGTTACATTTTCATAAATGTAATCCTGTTATTAGTTACATTTTCATTTAGTTACATTTTCATAGAAGTAATCCTGTTATTAGTTACATTTTCATTTAGTTACATTTTCATAAATGTAATCCTGTTATTAGTTACATTTTCATTTAGTTACATTTTCATAAATGTAATCCTGTTATTAGTTACATTTTCATAAATGTAATCCTGTTATTAGTTACATTTTCATTTAGTTACATTTTCATAAAAGTAATCCGTTACTGAAAGGAAAATCCCAAATGTCCTCTCTTTTTTGTGGCTTTAAAAAGAGAGAAAGAAAAAAAGGAATCTCTCTGAAGCGTCTGTTTGTCCTTCTCTCTTCCTGTAGTCATGTTGCTACGTAGCGCCGTGCTAACAGACGGTAAACATTCTGTGCCAGTACGCGTTCATTGTTAGCTTGTTGAACCAGAGAGATGACAGAGAGGACCGCAGGCCTCTGTGGAATTATCCCCATTATGATGGATTTTTGGATTAAAGGGACAAGAACAGCTTCCTGGTGAAACGATAGTTTATAAGCTCTGTTTGCTTTCATTGAACCAGTCGTTCCCATTATGCGCTGTTATTACCACAGTGAGTCTGTCTGCCTCTGCTAGCTTGTTGTCAGACTGTGAGCATGTTACAGAGCTGTAAAGGTTTTCCTGTCTGTTAGTGGCGTTCTCAGGCTGCACAGATACAGATTATGGGCTGTAGATTAGGCTGTACATCGGCATTAGAGTCTGCACATTTAAATTCAGACGTGCGGTCGTTAGGTCATTTTAACAACCACCGAGTGGAACGAGTGGCTAAAGGGTTTTAATATTTAGTAACGCAGAAGTACTCTAACCAGTTTTAGAAGTAGGTAACGTGACAAGTTACTCTTCTCAGTATGTAGCGCAGTAATCTACGGTGGCCAAGAGGTCTCACACGAATGCAAATTCAAAACGCTTTGCAAAAAGAAAAAACACGACGACATTTGAGAAAAACACAAAAACAAAAGTTCACAACACAAATACAAAAACTTGCTGCAGCGCATGAATACAAACACTCAGCGCTAATAACGGCCCCACTTCTGTTGTGAGTTTTTATTTGCATCTGCTGCACCATGTTGTTGTATTTTTGTGCTGTTGTGGAATCTGTTTGCCTCCGCGCTGTGCCGAGTTTATGTATCCATGCGCGGCGCTGAGTGTTTGTATTCATGCGCTGCAGCAAGTTTTTGTATTTGTGATCTAACGAGTCAGTTTCTAAACTAACGCTACCCAACACTGCCCCCCCCATACTACATGTAATCTTAGCACTTTGAAAAGCTACAGTGAGACCTTAAAGGGGACATTTTGTGCAAAAATCACTTTTTCTGGCTTTTTTAAGAAAAAGATGTGCCCCTGTCCAAAAGCCTGTCCTCAGCTGCCAGCTGAGAGCTGGATCAGGAGTAGGGATGTAACGATAACCGGTATCACTATAAACCGTGGCAAAATTCGAGACGGTTAGTATTACCGTTTCAAATTTTAATTACCGTTAAAACCGTGTTTGATTACCGCACTTTGAAAACGGTGATACTGCTCCATTCCTGGAGAAGCCGCAGCGCTCTGTGGCAGTAATGCAACTTCATGGATACCAGCTGCCGTTAAACACCATAGAAGAAGAAGGAGCAGTGCTCTCTAAAACTCTGGTCTCCGTGTGCAGTTCGAAACATGGCGAGAGAGAACGTGAGAGAGAGTGAAAGAGCGAGAGAGAGAGCGAAAGAGCGAGAGAGAGGGCGAACGAGAGAGAGAGCGAAAGAGCGAGAAAGAGGGCGAACGAGAGAGAGAGCGAAAGAGCGAGAGAGAGGACGAACGAAGGAGAGTGAGAGAGAGAGAGCAAAAGAGCGAGAGAGAGAGCAAAAGAGTGAGAGAGAGAGGGCGAGAGAGAGGGAGAGCAAAAGAGTGAGAGAGAGAGGGCGAGAGAGGGGGAGAGCAAAAGAGTGAGAGAGAGAGGGCGAGAGAGAGGGAGAGCAAAAGAGCGAGAGAGAGGGCGAACGAGAGAGAGAGCGAAAGAGCGAGAGAGAGGGCGAACGAGGGAGAGTGAGAGAGAGAGAGCAAAAGAGCGAGAGAGAGAGGGCGAGAGAGAGGGAGAGCAAAAGAGCGAGAGAGAGAGCAAAAGAGCGAGAGAGAGAGAGAGATTGTACACAAAGGTACATGAAACAGTGAAAGTGTTCCTTCTGTACCAGTTTTTCTGAGATCTGTCAGACTAGATCTAGTCTTTAGCCCTGAATGTAAAGAAAAGTATTCTTGGATCTTATCTACAATTTGCACAAAGTGCAGCTACCTCTTATGGCCATCAGGTGCCATCTTTAATGCACATTTATATGTTTGATGTTAATATTTTAATGTTCTGCCAACAAAGTACATTGTGTGTGTTATTTTATTTTTTAAAAACTTGGTTAAATGATTTCAGAGTGTGTCTAAGTACTTTTTGGACCTTTCAACAATACTGTGATAAGCATGATAACCATGATAATTTTGGTCACAATAACCATTATATGAAATTTTCATGTCGTTACATCCCTAATCAGGAGTGCCACATCCATTTCCTGACAGGGGCGGAGTCAAGGCTTGGTTATGCTCTCTGCACGGACGGCCACATGGACAACAACTGGTGCTGAATCATGATGCAGAAACATCTGGTACATTTACACCTAGCGCTGACTTCCTCTTCGCCGCAAACTGATATTCTCCCAAAAGCTAGGGGGCAGTGTCTTCAAGAATCATGTCTGTAGCGTGTTTAATGTCCACATCTGCGGCAGTAAGAATTTTGGGGGTATGCGCGGCCAGACGGCCCCGTGAAATGTCTTAATGTTTGATGTCACGTTTGACACGCGGACACTCGCAACCTCGCGGTTGAGCCAAGCATAAAACAGACTTCAGACAGCTCAGTAAGATTTAACGCACAGACAGAAACAGCAGGTTCTGAGCAGGGCTGAAACAGAGGGGTTTTTAGACATGCAGACATCAATACTGGAGTGTTTTTACAGAAACAAACTTCTCAGGCATGTTTAGGGACCTCTGAGACTGAGATAAACTTGATTTAAAGGGTTAAATATGGGACCTTTAAGGAACTGCAACATTTATAGATAAGGCTTATCTGTGATTGTCGCAGTGATTGTTTTTAGTTAACTGATTGATGTAGCGTTCCTGTGCATGCCACCCTGGAGCAGCAGGTCTCAATGTTGGGGTCAGGACCCCGGCGGGGGTCACGAGACACTGAGAGTAGTTCTCCAGATGCCTTTAAAAAACTAAGAATATTGTTGAATTACACTGTTGCCACTTTACACCAATTAAGCCTAATTTTAACCCGTTTTTATCACTTTTTTCCCACCAATTTTGCCAATTTTTGCAACTTAAAACCAATTTTTTTTGTCAGTTTTAAACCCTTTCCACCACTTTTTTTTCTGCCCGTTTTTGCCACTTTTAAACCAAATCTTTCCGCTCTCTGCCCATTGTTGGCTCTGTTGACCCATTATTACCACTATTAACCCCTCTTTACCACTTTTTACGCCACATTTCACAAGTTGATATGCCCATTTTGGCCAGTTTCTGACCTTTTCTGCCTCCACTAACCCTTCTTTTTCAGTTTATAGCAATTTTTCATCCCATTTCACCAAATTTCCACCTTTTTTGCCACTAACACCATTTCAGCCCCTTTTTTGGCATTTGTAACCCATTTCTGCTACTTTAAAAATCCAATTTAACCACCTCTCCCACCATTTTTTTGCCATTGTTAACCCATTTTAGCTATTTTAAACATATTTTAATTCTATTTCTTACAAAGGGATTTAAATTTTTAAGAGGACTACTTACCACACAAATGAATTAAAATGTTTTTTTCTTGATAAGAGTGGTTATTATTCAGGTTAAATATAAAACACCACAGCTTAACTTTACAATAGACCATGA
Organism: Cheilinus undulatus; assembly: GCF_018320785.1. NCBI lineage: Eukaryota > Metazoa > Chordata > Actinopteri > Labriformes > Labridae > Cheilinus > Cheilinus undulatus. The sequence continues at coordinate 43,254,509 of NC_054882.1, forward strand.
TTTTCCACCCCCCAGGTTGGCTGGGCCCCAGAAAGCTCTCCCATTTTTCCCCCCTAATGGACGGCCTTGTCTCCACATGACTATTCTAGTGGGGGTCCCCAGTCTCTGGCACCTTTATTTTGGGGGTCGTGGGCTGAAAAGGTTGAGAACCCCTCCTCTAGAGGACCCCCAAAGCAACTCAATGGAGCTTCTGCAGCCAGGAACAGTGACACATTCCCTTCTTTTTAGTACAGCAGTGGGTTTTCTCTGCAAGAAGAAAGTGCTGTAAACAACTTATCTTTCCTTTGACTAATAATTGACTGCTTCTACAAGAAGCCATGAGCAGTATACAGGACAATAAAACTATAAACAAACTAGGCTAAGCTGGTTTGAAAAAGAAGCTCTGCAGGTTACAGGGTACCAAAAGTGACAGCCTGACTTATAGAAGACTGCAGCAGTATAGGGGAAAAACTACAGGCGGGGTTTGTTCCAGAGTAGACCAATTTGAAGCAATCCTCGCCTCAGGCATTTACAGGAAGTATATAAGTGACAAAACCGCGCTGCTGAACTACATATCCACCTCCTGTTTCTGACTAGAGACGCTGAGGTAAGGTCTTCAAAGCCACGTTGAAGCCAGTTCATTCAGATTTCATTACTGAGATAGTCCATAACTATGGTTATCATGCTGGCTCATTTTAATGTTGAATATGGATCTTGATTTTAAACATGTTTGAATATGAATGGGAATTTTTGGAGTGACAGCAAATGAGGGAATGTCTTTTTGCAATTAATATTTATCCTTCAAGAAAAGACTTGTATATTTCAGTGCTTTGAATAATGTTGATTCCCATCGTTAAATGCTCCTCATAATGTGTGGTTACATTAATATTTGCACACTTTGTTGTTTCAAAGGTTTGGTTTTGAAAAATGGCCTAATTTGACTGTTTTTTGCAGAAGGAAAACGCTGCTACAATGCCTCCTCCTGGTGTGTGTCTGAACATTATGGAGGCTCGTCAGAAAAAAGAAGGTTATGGGAGTCCTGAGAACCCTGAGAAGTTCCTCAACCAGGACTACCAGCAGCTGAAGCAGTACTGCCTCATCCAAGGAGTGAGGTACATCGACGAGATGTTTCCCCCTGACAGGAGATCCATTGGTGAAGGGCTGCTGAGTCCCTCTGACCTGGAGCGAGTGATGTGGCTTAGACCATGGGTGAGTGTTTGTTTTAAAGGTTTTAGTAACAGAAAAATCTAATACCACAGTGAAGCATGCATGTTCTTGTGTTCTGTCAACACCATGTAAGTACACTGACTAAGCTGAGCGTCTCTGAATGACTAATAAATAACCACAAGGCCGACACTTGTTACCTCGCTGGAGGCAGAGTTCCACGTTCTGCCTGCATTTAAATGGCTAGTCTAGCAACCTGGGAACCCATTGGCTGATATCATCTAATACAGGGGTTCTCAACGTTGGGGTCGGGACCCCATTGGAGGTCGCGAGACACTGAGAGGGGGTCTCCAGGTGCCTTGAAAACACTAGCTATATTTGAAAATTACACTGTTGCCACTTCACACTAGTTCTGATATATTTTAACCAGTTTTCATCACTTTTTTTTGCCACTTCTAAACCAAATCCTTCCACTCTCTGTCTATTGTTGGCTCCGTTGACCCATTATTGCCACTATTAACCCCTCTTTACCACTTTTTACGCCACATGTCACTATTTGATATGACAATTTTTGCCACTTTAACCCATTTCTGCCTATTTCTGCCTCAGCTAACCCTTTTTGGCCAGTTTTGATCTATTTTTATCCCATTTCACCAAATTTCAGCCTTTTTTTGCCATTTCAGCCACTTTTCAAACCCCTCTTGCCACTAAAGATATCTGTTTTTGCCATTTTAACCAATTTTTGGCATGTCTACCCCACTTCTCCTACTTTTAAAATCCAGTTTCACCACCTTTCCCAACATTTTTTGCCATTATTAACCCATTTCAGCTATTTTTAATGTATTTTATGTAACATTTTTTAGAGGGCTACTTACTGCACAAATGAATTAAAAATATATTTGTTTGTTTGGTAAGAGTGGTTATGATTCAGGTTAAATATAAAATACTACAGCTTAACTTTACAATAGACCATGATTTTGCTGGCCCCCAGTTTGGCTGGGCCGTTTTCCCCCTATTGGACGGCCTTGTCTCCACATGACTGTTCTTGAATGTTCACGTCTGTGTTCATCCACCTTCAGGTCCAGTGGGGGTCCGCGGTCTCTGACACCTTTATTTTGGGGGTCTCAGGCTGAAAAGATTGAAAACCCCTGCACTAAACAACTAACACTAAATCATCCTACCAATGATTTATTCCTGTTGATATATCGTTTTAACTTTTAACAACAAAGAGACAACTTACACTGTACATCCTCTAATCCTAGTCTTTAATAAAATGTTGAAAAAAATTCAGAATTCAGAATTCAAGTACCTCCAGAAGCAAATGTGCTGTGTAGAGAAGCAACAAGCAGAAAAATCATGACCCCTGCACTGATTCTTTCTCCACACTGAAAATAGAGATTCCTTACCTAGTGAAACTTTACTTCATAGTACGGTGATGTTCTGGGTTTTTTGGATACAAGCTGGGAGGACAGTCCAAAAAAGACTCACATAATGACATGAGTTGTTTTACTGGATATAACCATCAAGGTCCGCTCACTGCTCTAGTGTAGGGATAGAAAAACAAAAGAGAAAAGAGTTAATACTTTCAGAGGATTGCTTTATTTTTCACACTGAAAATGTCTTCCATTTGAGGAAACGGCTGTTTTGGATGGAATGTAAGATTTTGTCCTCAACTCTAAGCGGAGGGTTTTGCAGTAGGAGTCTTTTTTAATGGCCAGTATAAAAAATGGAATCATAGGAATAATAAAAACTTGACAATTGTTTTGTGCATATATGCATCTTAAAATCTAGAGAGAGTTTTGGTTTGTTCACATCTTCGGATCTTTTATTTCTTCTATTCTTTAGAAACTTGTGCCTAATCCAGCCTTTACGGTGGATGGGGTGTCAAGATTTGACTTTGGTCAAGGAGTAATTGGTGAGTATTTTAAGTATTTATTGGTTATATTTCTGCACTATGCTTGACTGTTTTTGACAACCCAATAATCCTATTTTCTTTCTTTCTTTCTTTCTTTCTTTCTTTCTTTCTTTCTTAGGAAACTGCTGGTTTCTTGCAGCCATCGGAGCTCTGACCTTCCAGGAAAAAGTCCTCAACCATGTTGTTCCTTTAGAGCAAACATTTGATGAGAACTACTGCGGTCTTTTCCACTTCAGGGTAAAAACCACAAACATACCTGGTCGTGAGTTATAGTGGGATCATTTCATTAAAAACTGATTGAAGTCAGACATTCTGCAGTAAAATGTGTTTGGTATAAGATTTCACTCATGGTCACAAACCTAGTTACTGCACTGTGCACTTTTTTAAGCAGCTGAATCATCAGAAACGAAATTTTCTGTCATTAATGACAGTTATAAGATAAGCTGACAAAGCACAACTGCATGACAAAAAGCTTTTTTGGTGCTCTTGGAGCTGCACATATAATGCCCTAACAGCATAAACAAATGAGCACAAATGTCTAGTGAAATGGTAAACACCAGTGCGTTTAATAAGGCGTGGTCACAATTCATAAACTTTAATTATGTTTCATGTTTTTTAGTGGTTTAAAAGGGGGCGTAGTGTGCAAAAATCACTTGTTCAGGCTTTTTTTTTTAAATGTGCACCTGGCCTGTCCACAATCCCCTCAAGTGCCAGACCCCCCCACCCCCCCACCTTTCAGAAAATATGTGCTGAAACAAGCCATTCTCAGATTATCCCCTTATAATGTCATGTGGGGAGTTAGCCCCGCCCCTATGTTTGGTTGGCCCTCCCCGTTTGGGAGAAAGTTCCGCCAACCTCTCCTGATCCTCCTGTCAGCTGCCAGCTGAGGTGCTGGATAGCTCAGTGGGTTACCCTGCTGACAACGGTCTGGGAGATTGATGGTTCAAATCCCAGTCAGGTCCTAAACTTTGAATAAAAGCATCTGTAACATCAGGAGAGCCACATCCATTTCCTGAGAGGGGTGTGGTCATGGGCGGAGTCAGATAGCTCATTAACATTTAAGCAAAAGAAACAGCTGGTTCTGAGCAGGGCTGAAACAGAGGGGTTTTTAGACATGCAGACATCAATACTGAAGTGTTTTTACAGAAACAAACTTCACAGACATGTTTAGGGGACCTCTGAGACCGACATAAACCTATCTTAAAGGGTTAAATATGTCCCCTGTATGGTTTCACTGTGCATAGTTTCCTTTAAAAAAATAATTGATGTTCATGAAATAAAACTTAAAATAAATCGCCACCATTAATCAGTCATTATGAACACACTGTGTAATAAATGTTGAACTAACCTCACCTGATGACAGGTGAGTTGCTAAATTCCCTTTTCTTTGAATCTTTCAGTTTTGGAGATTTGGAAGGTGGGTGGATGTCGTCATTGATGACAAGCTGCCGACGATCAATGGAAGACTAATCTTCGTTCACTCCAAAGATCAGACTGAGTTTTGGCCTGCTTTGATGGAAAAAGCTTACGCCAAGTATGGAAGGAACATTAACATAAGAATAAGTCCACCTCTGTTGTCCAATGCTAGAGCTCCTTTAATTGAACATCTCCCCCTGGGTCAGGGTGTGTGGCTCTTACAGTGACATGAATGCTGGGACTCCTGCAGAGGCCATGATGGACTTCACTGGTGGCGTTCACATGTGTATCCAGCTGTCTGAGCCTCCTCCAAACCTGTGGGAGATGATGTGCAGGGCTGGTCAGTCCAAGACCCTGATGGGCTGTGGTACACATGAGGGGGTAAGGAAACACTTTTACTTCACTCTGTCACTTTTTTCTTCTTCAACCATCCTCATTTTGATGAAAAGTTGATGCTGCTCAACTCTGAAGTAAAAGCTTAGCATTAGTTAGCTTAGCATTAGTTAGCTTAGCTTAGTTGAGAAAAACAAAGCAAACAAATAAAAATAGAAGCAAAAACAATAATAATAGTATTAACTGTATTTTTATAGCACATGGGTTTACAAAGTGCTTTGACATGTGCAGAAGCAAGCAGACGAACAAAGAAATAAACCAAACAATAGACAAGAAGAGAGAACATGACATGCAAACAACATCAGCAGAATCCAAACATTTACAGAATCTAACCAAGAATAAGGACGAGATGATAATTCATCAGCACCCAAATAGATCAAAACCTAGACGTCATGTGATGCCATGCATACTAAGACATCACAGACATTAATCAGAGTGCAGACATGAAACCGTACTACATTAAGACATCATGGACGTCATCAGGATGCAGGCAGGACAGACATCAAGTACCATAAAACGATAGAAACTCAGGCAATGCAGGAACCCAGCTACACAGGCTGAGACTGAGAGGACCAAAGTTAAAAACGTCAGAAATTAAAAGAGAAACAAAGAGGAGTAAAAACAAAACAGGAGATAAATGAGAAAAGGCAGTGAAATGTAAATAAGAGGGCAAAAACAGATAGTAAAGTGAGATAAAACAAGCTCTAAAGCTGTAAAAGCAGTAAAAGTGATGAATATTATACCAGAGGTAAACGAAAGAGCAGCAATAAAGACATAAAAGCTATAAAGTGAGGAAGACAGTAACGATTAAAATCAGCCAAGGGCCAAGGAAATAAAACGAGGCTGGCAGGGAGTAAGGGTGAGATTAAGAGAAAATTAAACTAAAATAGGTAAGAATCTGTGAGGAGATAAAAACCAAATGAGAAGAAGACGACATCACATAAAAGCAAGTCTATAAAAGTGAGTTTTAAAAAGTAATTTCAAAGATGTCAATGATTCTGCATGCTTCATCTCCTCGGGCAGGTCATTCCAAAGTCGAGGGGCTCTGATGGAGAAGGCCCTGTCACCTTTAGATTTGAGTCTCGACTTTGGAACGACCAGGAAGCCCCTGCCTGAGGATCTAAGGCTGTGGGCTGGCTCATAGGGGGTTAAAAGTTCTCTCAGTGCTTTAAAAGTAGATCTTAAAATCAATTCTAAAACTAACGTGAAGCCAGTGTAACTATGCTAAAGGGGGGTGATGTGATGTCTGTTAAAACCAGTGAGAAGCCTAGCTGCTGCATTCTGGACCAGTTGGAGGCAACAGAGTGATTTCTGAGAGATACTGTAGAGGAGTGAATTACAATAATCTAATCTGGAAAAGATGAAGCATGAATGAGTTTTTCCAGGTCCTGTTGAGTCAGTATTGTTTTTATTTTGGAGATGGTGCGTAGTTGGTGGAATCAAGATTTAACAACTGATTTTATGTGATGATCAAATGAGAGATCGTTGTCAAATATCACACCTAAATATCTGCCAGTGGGTTTGCTGGTTGTTGCTGCTAGAGGAGCGAGGTGGCTGATGATGGAGGGGGAGTAGTGGGGATTAAACAGTATCATTTCAGATTTTGAGTTGTTAAGTTGTTAGAAGTTCTGTGCCATCCAACAGTTAACATCATTTAAACAGTCAGTAACAGCAGCCAGGCTTCTTGGGTCCTCAGGTCTCAGGGGCAGGTATGTCTGAGTGTCGTCTGCATAGTAGTGGAAGGAGACTTCATGATTCTGGATTATTTGACCAAGGGGCAGCATATAAACAGAAAATAAAACAGGACCTAAAACCAAACCTTGCGGTACACCACAGGTAAGGGTAGAGGTAGAGGAGGATGCTACGTTTTAGCCTTAGCTTCACAGATTTATTCCACTGACACATGTGAGGTGTCAAACTTCTACGTCATCCTTGGACTCTTGAAAATTCTTCAGCAACCTAACCTTTATTCATAGACATTTCTTTCTGTTACACATTAATAAAAAGGCTTTTTTCACACAATATTCTAGTCCAGCAGTGTCAAACTCAATCACAGAAGGGCCCGGATTCTGAGTTAAGGTCTGACCTGAAGGCCTAACAGGGTCCACATTAAACCAAGCTGTTATACATTATGGGGAAAAAATAAATACTGATGATAAATGATTTTAATATTAAAAAGTCAAAATGATGTTTAGATGGCTCAAAATCTGAGTCTTACTTATTAGTGCAAAAGGTCAAAACAGAAAATTACATGTAATGCTTCAAAGGCAAATATATAAAAAAGGAAGTCACAATCATATTTTTAAGGCAAAAATATGACTTAATATGTAAAATAGTGGACCTAAAAGGTCAAAATATGAGATAAAGGATGAAATTATAAATTGAAAAGGTAAAAATATTAGATAAAAAGTGAAAATAATAAAATTTAAAGCTCAAAATATGAGATTAAAAGTGAAAATAAAAAATTGACAAAGTCAAAATATGAGATAAAAGGTCAAAATTATAAATTTAAAAAGCCAAAATTATCAGTTGAAAAGGTCCAAATATAAGACAAATATTCAAAATAGCAAATGTAAAAAGTCTCAATATGAAATAAAAGTCAAATTAAAAATTGAAGTCATAATTTTGCTATGGGAAATTGAAAATATGAAATAAAAACACAAATTAATTTCTTTTCCCACATTTCTTTTTATCTAATTATTTTTACTCTTTATATTTTTCTACATTTTTATGACTTAAGGATATTTGATATCATCAAGGTTAAGTTTACATTTTTATACTGGAGGAAATCTGCAGACCTCATATTTTAGGGCCAGTTATAACAAGAATATGAAATAATCTTGTGGGCCAGGTGTAACTGTACCATGGGCCGGATTTGGCCCCCGGGCCTTGAGTTTGACACCCCTGTTCTAGTCCATTTCCTAAAAGACTTTCCTTTTAACACCTGGACACCAAAATTTCTTTTATGCTGTAGATTAAAATGAAAATTCTTTGGCTTTTAGGAAACACCTGAAAATACGGTACTGCCAAACGGATTAGTCCAAGGCCACGCCTACACGGTCACTGGTTTTAAACAGGTAAAGACATAACACATACCTGATATTGATCATAAAGGTTAATTATCATAAAAGTAAACAGATATATTTGTTTTACTGAACATTTTTGTGAGTTGTTTTAATAATTCTAACTGTACTGATGGTTCATAATGATTCTGGCATTACTCTGCTGCCAGCTGATGAGCCACGGGGAATCGGTTCACCTTGTGCGTTTGTGGAACCCTTGGGGCCAAGGAGAGTGGAATGGAGACTGGAGTGATCGGTAGGACTAATGTACTGTTTGACAAAGACATCGCTGGAATGCAGCAAAATAAGATAAATCAACTTATTTTGCCTTTATATTCATCTATTGTAACAGACGCCCACACACTGAGGACAGAATGCAGTACATCTAATCCCATGTTCTAAACATGTCGGTGCAGGAGTTTTCTCTGATTTTTTTTTGTCACTTGCCCTTCAATGCACCTGTCCGGGTAGCATTTTCTAAACTTTATGTCTACAAAGCTTTTGAGGGGTATTAACTGTACGCTCAGCATGAAAGAATAAGAAAGGTCATTTTTGAAAAGGGCTCCAGAAGTATATGTCAACTGTCTTTTAAAAATCTCCCCCCGGTCGTTCAGGACTGGTTTTTCCAGTTGGGTTTAAAAGATCTCCTGTGCTATCTTGTCCTGAACGCAGCTTAGAAGACTGTAAAAACACCCACAGAGAAAACCACCTTCACTGCTATTCCCCTGAGGGAAATGTGATGTAACTGGCCTTTAAAGCAGGTAATAATTACATAACACCTTCTCTCCTGCTTTTATGAAAACCTGTCTCCAAGCTCATCCTTGTGGAAAACCGTCAGTGCTCAAGATCGTGAGATGTGCCTTTCAGTAGTCGATGATGGAGAGTTTTGGTAAGAAATGATGACTCTGCACTAAATAAATCAGACATTAAGCTCCATGAAACTGGTTTTCAAACAAGCACACTGGTTTTTAAAACACGAAGGGCATTGTTAGATCTAAATAACGTTTTATTACATTACTAAAACAGACAGTGAGCAGTATTTCATGTTGATTCATATTTCCATGTTTCTGTAATGGCGATAGGATGACCCTGGAGGATTTCTGCAGATTTTACACAGATCTTGACATTTGCTCCTTGTGTCCTGATTTCCTTGATGGGAACCATTCCTGTCACTGGAAGAGTTCTCTGCATGAGGGAAGATGGGTCGCAGGAACCACTGCTGGAGGATGTATGAACAATCGAGGTATTTCAACAAAACTATTAATAATAAAAATGACCAAAGTCTTTGATAATAAACTTGATTTATACTAGCGCATCTCAAAAAATTATATCATGAAAAAAAGTTCAATATTTTTTGTCACTCTTTTCTGAAAGGTAAACCCATATATTATATAGACTCATTACACACAGAGTGAAATATTTCAAGCCTCTATTTCTTGAAATGTTGATGATTATGGCTTAAAGATAAGAAAACCCAAAATTCAGTGTCTCAAAAAATTTGAATATTACATAAAATCAATTAAATAAAGGATATTTTCAACAGAGATGTCAGGCTTCTGAAAAGTATGTTCATTTCTATGCCTTCAATACTTGGTTGGGCCTCCTTTTGCATGACTTACTTACACAGTGGACCAACACCAGCAGATGCCATGGCAGCCCAAATCATCTCTGACTGTGGAAACTTAATACTGGACTTCAAGCAACGTGGATTCTGGTCCTCTCCACTCTACCTCCAGACTCTGGGACCTTGGAGAGGCCCAGAATCCACGTTGTTTGAAGTCCAGTGTGAAGTTTCCACAGTCAGTGATGATTTGGGCTGCCATGGCATCTGCTGGTGTTGGTCCACTGTGTTTTCTGAAGTCCACAGTCAACGCAGCCATCTACCAGGGCATTTTAGAGACCTTCATGCTTCCTTCTGCTGACAAGCACCATGGAGATGCTGATTTCATTTTCCAGCAGGACTTGGCACCTGGCTACACTGCCAAAGGTACCAAAAGCTGCTTCAATGATCATGGTGTTACTGAGCTTGACTCTGACCTGAACCCCATAGAGAATCTATGGAAGATGAGAGACACCAGACCCAACAATGCAGATGACCTGAAGGCCGCTATCAAAGCAACCTGGGCTTCATTACACCTGAGCAGTGCCACAGGCTGATCGCCTCCATGCCACGCCGCACTGATGCAGTAATTCATGCAGAAGGAGGCCCAACCAAGTACTGAAGGCATAGAAATGAACATACTTTTCAGAAGCCTGACATTTCTGTTTAAAATATCCTTTTTTAAATTGATCTTATGTAAAATTCCAATTTTTTGAGACACTGAATTTTGGGTTTTCTTATCTGTAAGCCACAATCATCAACATTTCAAGAAATAAAGGCTTGAAATATTTCACTCTATGTGTAACAAGTCTATTTAATATATGGGTTTACCTTTCAGAAAAGAGTGACAAAAAATATTCAACTTTTTCATGATATTCTCATTTTTTGAGATGCACTAGTAATCTAAAGACTAAGACTAAAATTAAAAATAGCTGCCAAAATTAACACGGTACACAACAGCATTAATATCAACCAGTAAAAAATAAACAAAAACTTCATAGTTATAAAAAAGAGAAAAATTTCATCAGGATGCAGACTTGATGAAACTCCTGTTTAAGCAGATTACTTTGAACCATAAGACCCTGCAGCAAAGAGCAATCCTCATCTGCTTTACTGCCATAAAGTGTTGATTCTGTGATAAACTGACCAACTGAGCTTGGAAAGATTGATGAGTACAGCTGGTCAGCTAGTGTTGCTATTTATTTCATCTTCTAGTCATATACATAATAACATTTGATTTTAATTTTCATTCAAGACAGTTTCTGGACTAATCCACAGTATCGGGTTCGAATTGATGATGACTACTCAGAGAAACATGGCAAAAAGAACATGCTGGTGTCTCTAATGCAAAAGCCTGACAAGAGGAACCGACGTCTGGTACAGAGCCTCCACATCGGGTTTTCTATATTCGAGGTAATATTTTACACTGTTTTAGGCTCCTGAAGTATTTATAGATATACCATTAGTTACCATGTTTGTGTTTAGTAAGGTAAGGAACCAACATTTTTTCATGGAAATATAAATGAATAAGGACTCGTTTACCACTCAGGTGCCAAGTTACTGAAAAAGTAACTATTTCTGTGAAGATTTAACTTTAATGGATTAGAACATAATCATAGATTTTAGAGTTTATTAGATTTAATCAACAGCATTTCTATACATAAATATTGAAATACATCATCATTTTTTAGTGGAGTTAACACCTCTGGTTGGATTCAGGATGTATGTCCAAATGAAAATAATAAACTCTTGTATCATGTTCTTTTAAAATCTTGTGAGAGTAAGAAAGGCTTCTCTCTCTGTTTCCATGATCTACTGTTATTCCTGAAGGTGACTGATCAGGTAAGATGCAGCTTTATTCAGAATGTAATTCTCCATCAAACTCTGGTTTGTGTTTAAGCTGCAGTGAACTGATGAATGCATTTTTGATTACAGTACAAGATGCACAAGGGTAAATTTCCAGCCTCATTCTTCAGCTCCCACACACCTGTGGTGCAAACTAAAACCTACATGAACGCTCGTGAGGTGATGGAGTTCTTCATGCTGAAGCCCGGTGAATACCTGATTGTGCCGTCCACATTCCATGCAAATGAAACCGCATCCTTCATCCTGAAAATCCTCTCCAAAGCAGAGACCCACGCCTAGTACGTTCACTCTCTTATCTACTGTGCATCCCATAGTTTAAAGCAGGGCTGTCAAACTCAATCACAGTAGGGGCCGGATTCTGAACTAAGGTCTAATGTGAGGGCCTAAATGGGTCCACATTAAACCAAACTACTATACATTATGGAGGAAAAATAAGCTCTGATGATAAACGAATTTAAGATTGAAAAAGTCAAATTATGTTTAGATCGCTCAAAATCTGAGATAAAAAGTCAAACTTAATGGTGCAAAAGGTCAAAACACAAAATAAAATGTAATGCTTAAATAGGCAAATATATAAAAAAGAACATCACAATCATGTTTTTAAGGCAACATTATGACTTGATATGTCAAATGGTGCACCGAAAAGTTAAAAAAAATGAGATTAAAAGTGAAAATAAAAAATTGACTAAGTAAAAATATGAGATAAAAAGTCAAAATTATAAACTGAAAAGGTCAAAATATGACACAAAAAGTCAAAATATTAGATTGAAGTCATAATTTTGCTATGGAAAGTTGAAAATATGAAATGAAAACACAAATTAATTTCTTTTCCCACATTTCTTTTTATCTAATTATTTTTACTCTTTATTTATTTTTTTATTTTTTTTACATTTTCATGACTTAAGGATATTTGATATCATCAAGGTTAATTTTACATCTTTATACTGAAGGAAATCTGCAGACCTCATATTTTAGGGCCAGTTATAACAAGAATAGGATATGATCTTGTGGGCCGAGTTTGGCCCCCGGGCCTTGAGTTTGACACCCCTGGTTTAAAGGAGTACATCCAGAATTGCAGATAGGCAACATGCTGTGGCACTCTGATGAGCCTTGGGGTGCGTTCAGGTGTGTCCTGGGAATTTGTACAGCCATGTTGTTACAACAACCACAGATCTTAATATGGACAGCCTCGATCTTAGGTGTGCCTTTGGGAAGTGAAGTGTGAAAACCACTGATCTAGAGCTTATGTAACACGTTTCAGTTGTTTTATGATGGAATATAAAACATTTTAATCCCATTTTTTTGACAGTGAGAACTCTGGTGGCCAAAGACATGAGCCAGTTGGAAAGGTATGTGAGAATGAGTTATACAACAGAAATATCAGACTGTGATATTTGACACAACCTTAATAACCATTCAGAACTGTTCAGTCCTCTTTTTCTTTGTTTTTTTAGCTCAAGAGGGTCTCAAATGAGCAGGACAATGAAAACAAGAAAATGATATTCCGCCAACACTCTGACAAGGTGATGTTTGTTTCCCTCTTTATGTCCTTCATGGTAGAAAGCTCTGTTGGCTGGATGATTACAACATGGAGCCTCAAATAAATAAAATTTAAAAATCTTTTCCAAAATAAGTTTGACACTAATAACATATGAGGATATATGAGGAGAAATAAGTTTTATTTAGGAACAGACAGGTATTAAGTTCACTGCTGAACTTCCTTCATCAATACATCAATTTAGAATTTCACATCATTGTTTCAGTATAAAGGTTTGGCTCTGCATGCCTTAATCAAACTCATCTAAAACTACAGCTCTTGAGGACAAAAGTAATTTTTTCTTTAATGTCTCATGTGTTTATCCTTGGAGGACAAAGTCGACTGAGCTGCTGTTAGTCCACTGTTAATGTTGGCAGCTATCTTTAATTTTAGTTATGGTTTAAGTCTTTAAATGAAATGTCTTTTAGTTTTAGTCACATTTTAGTCATTCCTATCCTTTTTAGTTTTAGTCTAGTTTTAGTCCATAAAAGTCCTCACAAAAATAGATCTGTGATGACTAAAACTAGACTGAGACCAACAAAAATAGATCTGTGATGACTAAAACTAGACTGAGACTAACAAAAATAGATCTGTGATGACTAAAACTAGACTAAGACCAACAAAAATAGATCTGTGATGACTAAAACTAGACTGAGACCAACAAAAATAGATCTGTGATGACTAAAACTAGACTGAGACTAACAAAAATAGATCTGTGATGACTAAAACTAGACTGAGACCAACAAAAATAGATCTGTGATGACTAAAACTAGACTGAGACCAACAAAAATAGATCTGTGATGACTAAAACTAGACTGAGACTAACAAAAATAGATCTGTGATGACTAAAACTAGACTAAGACCAACAAAAATAGATCTGTGATGACTAAAACTAGACTGAGACTAACAAAAATAGATCTGTGATGACTAAAACTAGACTAAGACCAATAAAATAGATCTGTGATGACTAAAACTAGACTAAGACCAACAAAAATAGATCTGTGATGACTAAAACTAGACTGAGACCAATAAAATAGATCTGTGATGACTAAAACTAGACTAAGACCAATAAAATAGATCTGTGATGACTAAAACTAGACTAAGACCAATAAAATAGATCTGTGATGACTAAAACTAGACTAAGACCAACAAAAATAGATCTGTGATGACTAAAACTAGACTGAGACCAACAAAAATAGATCTGTGATGACTAAAACTAGACTGAGACTAACAAAAATAGATCTGTGATGACTAAAACTAGACTGAGACTAACAAAAATAGATCTGTGATGACTAAAACTAGACTGAGACTAACAAAAATAGATCTGTGATGACTAAAACTAGACTGAGACCAACAAAAATAGATCTGTGATGACTAAAACTAGACTGAGACTAACAAAAATAGATCTGTGATGACTAAAACTAGACTAAGACCAATAAAAATAGATCTGTGATGACTAAAACTAGACTGAGACTAACAAAAATAGATCTGTGATGACTAAAACTAGACTAAGACCAATAAAAATAGATCTGTGATGACTAAAACTAGACTGAGACCAACAAAAATAGATCTGTGATGACTAAAACTAGACTGAGACCAACAAAAATAGATCTGTGATGACTAAAACTAGACTGAGACTAACAAAAATAGATCTGTGATGACTAAAACTAGACTGAGACTAACAAAAATAGATCTGTGATGACTAAAACTAGACTGAGACTAACAAAAATAGATCTGTGATGACTAAAACTAGACTGAGACCAACAAAAATAGATCTGTGATGACTAAAACTAGACTGAGACTAACAAAAATAGATCTGTGATGACTAAAACTAGACTAAGACCAATAAAAATAGATCTGTGATGACTAAAACTAGACTGAGACTAACAAAAATAGATCTGTGATGACTAAAACTAGACTGAGACTAACAAAAATAGATCTGTGATGACTAAAACTAGACTGAGACCAACAAAAATAGATCTGTGATGACTAAAACTAGACTGAGACTAACAAAAATAGATCTGTGATGACTAAAACTAGACTGAGACTAACAAAAATAGATCTGTGATGACTAAAACTAGACTGAGACCAACAAAAATAGATCTGTGATGACTAAAACTAGACTGAGACTAACAAAAATAGATCTGTGATGACTAAAACTAGACTGAGACTAACAAAAATAGATCTGTGATGACTAAAACTAGACTGAGACTAACACAAATAGATCTGTGATGACTAAAACTAGACTGAGACCAACAAAAATAGATCTGTGATGACTAAAACTAGACTGAGACCAACAAAAATAGATCTGTGATGACTAAAACTAGACTGAGACCAACAAAAATAGATCTGTGATGACTAAAACTAGACTGAGACTAACAAAAATAGATCTGTGATGACTAAAACTAGACTGAGACTAACAAAAATAGATCTGTGATGACTAAAACTAGACTGAGACCAACAAAAATAGATCTGTGATGACTAAAACTAGACTGAGACTAACAAAAATAGATCTGTGACGACTAAAACTAGACTGAGACCAACAAAAATAGATCTGTGATGACTAAAACTAGACTGAGACTAACAAAAATAGATCTGTGATGACTAAAACTAGACTGAGACTAACAAAAATAGATCTGTGATGACTAAAACTAGACTGAGACTAACAAAAATAGATCTGTGATGACTAAAACTAGACTGATCCCAATAAAAATAGATCTGTGATGACTAAAACTAGACTGAGACCAACAAAAATAGATCTGTGATGACTAAAACTAGACTAAGACCAACAAAAATAGATCTGTGATGACTAAAACTAGACTGAGACTAACAAAAATAGATCTGTGATGACTAAAACTAGACTGAGACTAACAAAAATAGATCTGTGTCACAACATCATTGATCAACAAACCATATACACGCAAAGTTAAGAATTCAAAATAAAGCAAACCAGCTGCAGGCCAGAACAGCGGCTCACATCCTGGTACCAGTTCATAAGAAAGAATTCAAATCACAAAATCAAGATTATGTCACCCTGACCCCAAACTTGATTTACCTTGACTCTGTACTTTCTCATCTTAATAGCTTTAATATTTTTTAAAATAAAATGTCTGACTTGGTTTATCTGTGAAGATTGTTCCATAAACTAATTCCTTTCACAGAAACACAACGTTTCATCAGTTTGGTTCTAAATCTTGTTTTTGTCTGTTTAAAAATCTCTGTTCCTTTTAAATTATAGCAACTTTCTCTTTTTCAAATCTTTGCTGGATGTTGGCTGGTAATAATTATTATGAGCTTTATACATAATCCAGAATACTGTAATCAACTTATTCATGAAAATTCAACAGTTTTAACTGAATAAATAATGGGTTTGATGGATCCCTATATTGACTTCCACTGATTGTATAATAAAAATTAACTGAATAAATGTTTTACAAGCATTACCCCAACCTTCAACACAGAGGGTCAGATATGGAACAATTCATGAATTATATAAAAGGTACAAAGCTTTATTATCTAAGGAATCCTTTATTTTGTATAACAGAGAGACTGTTTTAGATATTTTCCCATTTAAGTAGTCTGTGTGTGATTCCAGTTCAGCTTTTCATCAATGATAACACCTAAAGATTTAGTTTCCTTTACCCTATGAATTTCAGTTCATTCATCATTTATACTTTTCTCTCTATTACTGAAAATCACTTAGTATGTTTGATTGAGATCCATTGATAATTTATTGACATAAACCATCATTTCATTTTTCAGCTCTTTTTTTAACCACCTCTAACTCCTGTGTTAAGTTACTACCAGAGTAATATTTCTTCTTTTTGATTTTATTTCTAGTATGAAGAAGTTGATGCTGAACAGCTTCAGAGGCTTCTGAATGACAGAATCCTGAAAGGTCTGGCCTGAAAAAAACAGAGCATGCTCAACAAACACCTACTGATTTATTTTCACTTGACAGGGTCCTTTAACAAGGGAAAAGCTTCATAACAATTTTAAATGTCAGAATCTGTCTCTTGCCGATTTTTCTGTGTGTTTTTTTATCATAGGTGACCTAAAATCTGGTGGATTCAGCCTCGACGCCTGCCGCAGCATGGTTGCTTTGATGGACGTATCCATTAAAGATGCATAAGAGGAACAGCGAGAATATGAATTAGTAGTAAAATATTTCCTTCCTACATTTCCTTAAGATGTCATAACAACCATTTCCAGCACAAACATCTCAATGAAGCTCAATAAGATAAAACATGTTCAGTTCAGTTACCTTAATTCTGAGTTGAAAAGACATCGATCACGGGCAAACTGAACGGTGAAGAATTTGTTCGTCTGTGGAACAAGGTTGTTACATACAAGGTAAATGGAACCATATTTATCAGACAACATAAATTAACTCACTTTCATAGTGTTACCCTTCTCCTTCGTCTGAACCATAAATGCTTTTCTGAACTTTACATTGTGTGCCTTTTTTAGGATATCTTCTTTCTCACTGATGTTTCACGAACAGGAACGCTGTCATTGAGTGAGCTGAGAAATGCATTCATGGCCTCAGGTAGGACAACTTAGTCATAACTATAATTATACAGCAACAGAAGATGTTCCTGTCCAACCTTATCACTAAGATCAACATGTCAAACACTGTAGACTTACTGCTTTACAGTATCTCTTTTTTCCCACCAATTTTGCCAACTTTTAACACATTTTTGCCACTTACAATCCATTTCTGTCTGTTTAAAACCCTTTCCACCACTTTTCCTCTGCTTGTTTTTTCCACTTCTAAACCAAATCTTACCACTCTCTGCCTATTGTAAGCTCTGTTGACCCATTATTGCAACTATTAACCCCTCTTTATCACTTTTCACGCCACATTTCACAATTTGATATGCCCATTTTTGCCAGTTAACCCATTTCTGACTATTTCTACCTCAGCTAATCTTTTTTTGCCAGTTTATATCAATTTTTCATCGCACTTGACAAAATTTCCACCTATTTTTGCTACTTTAGTGCCATTTCAGCCACTTTTTAACCCCTCAGTATGCCTGTTTTTGCTACTTTAGTGCCATTTCAGCCACTTTTTAACCCCCTTTTACCACTTAATATGCCTGTTTTTGCTACTTTAACCCATTTTTGCCATTTTGGGGATTATTATGAATGTATATCTAATTTTTGGCACTTGTAACCCATTTCTGCTACTCTTAAACTCCAATTTCACCACCTTTCCCTTCATTTTTGCCATTATTAACCCATTTTAGCTATTTTTAATGTCTTTTAATTCAGATTTAAACATAAATGTTTAAATTTTTAAGAGGGCTACTTGCTGCACAAATGAAATAAAAAGATATTTGTATGTTTGATAAGAGTGGTTATTATTCAGGTTAAATATAAAATACCACAGCTTAATTTCACAATGGACCATGGTTTTGCTGGCCCCAGTTTGGCTGGAACATTTTCCCCCCTAATGGGCGGCCTTGTCTCCACATGACTATTCTAGAATGTTCTTGGCTGTGTTCATCCACCTTCAGGTCCAGTAGGGGTCCGCGGTCTCTGGCACCTTTATTTGAACCCCTGGTCTAAAGAATCGTATTTATGCCACAAGATCAAAATTATGTTTTCAGGTTGTTGGAAATGATTGTTGTGAAATCAAATCAATCCCCAAACTCCTGCTAAACTCTATACCTTTATATGTTGACAGGAATAAATGTCAGCGATGACATGCTCAACTTGATGGCTCTGCGTTACAGTGACTCCTCCAGACACGTGACCCTGGAAAGTTTCATTGGTCTCATTCTTCGTTTCGACTGCATGCAAAGTAAGTAAAGCTGAAGGGAAAAATTATTATAGGCAGCCCTAAGGAGTATTCGGTCATCCTTACCTTGTGAAAAAAGAAGAACAACTCATACAGTATGGCCCCGTTAAATCCATCCAAGTCCTGCAGCAATGAACGATCATGCTCCAAACACCTCCATTATGTACTAGCGTTTTTGAATTGAGTTTTATCAATAAATACTGCTCCAGTGTTAGTTTTGGCAGCTATTTTAAATTTCAGTCTTATTCTTTAGATGAACTGTCCTTTAGTTTTAGTCACATTTTAGTCTTTTCTGCCCTTTTAGTCAAGGAAAACTCAAAACATTTTAGTCTAGTTTTAGTCAAACAAAAACTCAAAACATTTTAGTCTAGTTTTAGTCATCACAGATCTATTTTTGTTAGTCTCAGTCTAGTTTTAGTCATCACAGATCTATTTTTGTTAGTCTCAGTCTAGTTTTAGTCATCACAGATCTATTTTTGTTAGTCTCAGTCTAGTTTTAGTCATCACGGATCTATTTTTGTTAGTCTCAGTCTAGTTTTAGTCATCACAGATCTATTTTTGTTAGTCTCAGTCTAGTTTTAGTCATCACAGATCTATTTTTGTTAGTCTCAGTCTAGTTTTAGTCATCACAGATCTATTTTTGTTAGTCTCAGTCTAGTTTTAGTCATCACGGATCTATTTTTGTTAGTCTCAGTCTAGTTTTAGTCGTCACAGATCTATTTTTGTTAGTCTCAGTCTAGTTTTAGTCGTCACAGATCTATTTTTGTTAGTCTCAGTCTAGTTTTAGTCGTCACAGATCTATTTTTGTTAGTCTTAGTCTAGTTTTAGTCGTCACAGATCTATTTTTGTTAGTCTCAGTCTAGTTTTAGTCATCACAGATCTATTTTTGTTAGTCTCAGTCTAGTTTTAGTCGTCACAGATCTATTTTTGTTAGTCTCAGTCTAGTTTTAGTCGTCACAGATCTATTTTTGTTAGTCTCAGTCTAGTTTTAGTCATCACAGATCTATTTTTGTTAGTCTCAGTCTAGTTTTAGTCGTCACAGATCTATTTTTGTTAGTCTCAGTCTAGTTTTAGTCGTCACAGATCTTTTTTTGTTAGTCTAGTTCTAGTCATGGGGAAAAAAGGCAGTCGATGAATAGTTTTACACATTGTTTTAGTTTATAAAAAATTAAAACCACTACTGCTCTCAGTAAAGTAGATTAACTTATTACTAACTGTTATTTCATTGATGAATTTCATACATTGAGGGAGGAAGTGGCGAGCAGTCACAAACTCCTCACTAGTCATTTTTGGAGCATTTGCACAGTGAGTCAGCGAGGAAGAGAGGTTTTTATTGAGAAGAGTAGGTATTTTAAAAATGCTAATATTTTAAATAGCTTTCTCCCTAAATTTGTATGATCCATCCATCCATCCATTTTCTATACCGCTTATCTCATTTAGAGTCATGGGGGGGCTGGAGCCTATCCCAGCTGTCATTGGGTCAGAGGCGTACACCCTGGACTGGTTTCCAGTCAACCACAGGACTGACATAAAGAGACAGACAACCAGGCACGCTCACACCTATGGCCAATTTAGAGTCACCAATTAACCCAATGAGCATGTCTTTGGTGGTGGAAGGAAGCCGGAGTACGGAGAGCACCCACCCATGCATGGGGAGAACATGCAAACTCTGCACAGAAAGGCCCTCTGTGTAAGATCCATCTATGAAATAGGAATGCTGGTTAACTGCTTAGTAAGTACGCCTCGTGGAATGCAGCTTTTAAACAAAACACTACTCATGTCAAAAATGCAAATAAGCAACAGAGGTGGGTGGAGCATAAGTCAGTTAGTATGCATCTGTGGCCTTACTGTTACGGTGTTTCCCAACAGCAGATAGGTCTGCCTCTGTGTTGACACAAGTCAGCCTAGCGTAGATGTTATTAATGCCCAACTATCCCCAGTTTGAAAACAAGCTAAAAAAAACTTCAGTCTGCACACGCTGTTGTGGTTCCAGGTGCTACTATAAAACTATTTGTGTTCAACAGAAATCTTCAAACAGCTGTCAGATGGAAACGCCATGAGTCTGCGGGAGCCAGAGGTACTAAACATGCTGTGATTGTCCGCCTGTTCATAGGAGCTTTATTTCATAAGTGCATGAATTAAAACTCTTCTCTTTATTTGCAGTGGATTTACATTTCCATGTACACCTAATGAGAGGAGGAAACAGGACTGCAAAATTCATCTGGGCATGGAGCAGTAGATCTTTGAAAGAACGTTAACTTTCACTCTGCCTGGCAGAGACAGAGGAATGATGAATGCTTCCTCTGACACATCACAGTGTGAATGACTGACGACCACCGTACTGTTAGTTTGTGAATGAATTTAATTTCACTTAAAATCTCTTTTCTCATTCTTCACATCAGTGTTAGCATTGTGCCTTGACAGCATCTGATATTCTTAAAGCAGATTTACTACTGTTATATGCTTCCTCAGATCTGGGCCTTACTACAGTCCTCTCTCTTTTTTTTAATTTTATTGAGCAATATTATACAAACGGACAGACAAGTGCTTAAATACAAAAATAAAACAGGAATAAATAAAAGGTAGTTCAGAGTATAAAAAATAAATTGACATTAAATGAAAATTTGGATATTCACACCATCATAAGAGTACAAATAAGGATTATAGGCCTTCATCAGACCCAGTCCCAATCACTCCAGTCCAAGAGTCTCACTAAAGATGTCAGCTGTTTTATTTATATTTTTTAGAGTCAATGGCTGAGTCCCATTTCTCTCCTCAATCCTCAATCTGAACCCTCAGTCTGAACTCGCCCCTCTGAACCAAGTGTAAGGACCATCTGTGACTTAGAAATGGGACACCCCTTAATAGCAGTGACCATTTCAGACTGTAGAGGGCAGTAATGTGCCAAAACTCCGTAGTCTGTCAATTCAGAGCAAGAAGAAGAAGAACATGTTAATATTCAACCAAATAACATGTATAAACACCACAACCACGGACATGTTCAGCTGAAAGTTACCATATAACACATCCATTAGCGAACGCCAAACACCAGCTGTAACTCGTAGGCTTGTCTGTGAATGCACGGTTACCGGCTTACCATCGTAAAAATAAAAGTAAATGTTACGCTGCAGAAAGGCAAATAATCCATAAAATAACATTAAACTAAGATATTGGAGTGGTTTTAGTCATTTTTAGAGCTCTATTAACAAAGAACTTTACATCTGTAGCTCGATTTCTTCCCCGCATTCGCCGCCATCTTTCTTTGAGTGATAACCCTCAATACCAAGGGAGCTCCAGGAACGTCTCAGAACGGGGGGAGATAAAGCCTCAAACTGGGACGGCCCTCACACTTCGTGGGAACGTGCATTTGAGACTAAAGGGTTAAGATTTAGGGTTAAGGGGAGAACTGGGATTCAGCCTGAACGTACCGTTTCAGAAACCAGGAAAGTTTTCCTTTATCTGCATTTGTGAATGTGGAATTTCCCATACAGTCACAAAAAGCATACAACAGGTTCAATGTTACATTTGTCATGATTGTCATACATTATCACATTTTTATGATCAATAATGATAAGTTTAGTTTTACTCAACACATACTCCATCAGTAGGTTCCAGAAATGACTAGAGTGTGTACAACGGTAAAATAAATGTGTTACAGCAGTGATACTCAACATGTGGCTCTTCTGTGATTATTTCTGGCTCTTTTCTGTGTTAATTTAGATAATATTCCCCCAGAAAACCTTAAAAAGGTTTTCTTTTTTGCCATTTTTAACCATTTTTTGCCACTTTCCACCCATTTAAGCCTCCCCTTTTCCTATTTTTGGCCATTTTGCAACTTGTTGACATTTTTGCCACTTTTATCCCATTTTTCCCTTTTTTAACCATTTTTTGCCACTTTTTGTCCACCATAAGCAACCTTTTGCCATTAAATACCACTTGTTTCCTTTTTTCACAAATTTTTGCCTCTTCTTTTTCCCACTTTTTTGCCCATTTTTGCCATTTTTCACCATTTTTTGGTCACATTTTGCCCATTTAAGCTACCTTTTTCCGTTACGTACCACTCGTTACCTATATTTTTTGCCCATTTAGTCACTTTTCATTATTTTTTTGACATGTTGCCACTTTTGGATCATTTTTTGCCACCTGTAACTCATTTTTTGACACATCTCACCCATTTTTGCCATTTTCTGACCATTTTTCCACTTTTTCACCCCATTTTCACCCCTTTTCACCCATTTTTGCTGCATTTTGACCCTTTTTGCCACCTTTAACTCATTTTTTATTGCTACTTGAAGCCATTCTTGCCACTTTTTACCACTTGGACTGTGGCTCTTGCAAAGGAATTTTTCAACAATTTGTCTCTGGTTGAGTAACACTGCGTTACAGATTAAATATTGTCATCACAAAAAGTACACTTGTTACCCGTATCTGTACGTTTGGAAAGGTAGATATTGGTGGGATATATGTTGTGCTAAATTCTGAGGTGCAATTCTCTAATTTTGTTGGAATGCAGCATTTGTAGGTAACCATGCCTTTGCCAGCCAGTATTTTCAAAAATGTTCCAAAAAGCTTTTCCTATTGGGGTCATTTTTGTCTTTTCAGAATAAACTGCGTCCATGTTTGTTATTATAGTGTGAACTGAACAAAGACAACAGTCCTCTGAGCTCATGGCTTGGTTTTTGCTCTATGCATTGTCAGCTGTGAGCTTCTACAGAGAGGTGTGTGCCTTTCCAAATCAAGTCCAGTCAATCTAATCAGCCACAAATAGACTGGGATCAAGTGTAGAAACACCCCAGCAACCATCCAGAGAAGTGGGAGGAGCCTGAGCTCATTTTCAAGGGTTGTTGGGAAAGGTTTGAATACTTATGTCAATGTTTTATTTCAGCTTTATCTTTCAATAAATTTACAAAAAAATCTGAAATTCTGTTTTCACTGTGTCATCATAGGGTACTGAGTGTAGCATCAGGCTGCAACCATAACAAAACTGTAAATAAAAAAAGGTGAACGGGGTCTAAATCAAGGGTGTCAAACTCAAGGCCCGGGGGCCAAATCCGGCCCATGGCACAGTTATACCAGATCAGATCCTATTCTTATTATAACTGGCCCTAAAATATGAGGTCTGCAGATTTCCTTCAGTATAAAAATGTGAACTTAACCTTGATGATATCAAATATCCTTCAGTCATGGAAATGTGAAAAATATATACAGAGTAAAAATTTCATTTCATATTTCTGATTTTGCACAATTATGACTTCTATCTATTGTTTAAACTTTTATCTCAGATTTTGACCTTTTACATTTATTATTTGGACTTCTAGACAGTACTTAGGTTTTTTTCAATTTATTATTTTGATTTTTGGCTTTTATATTGGCTTTTTCTATTTATAACTGACTTTTTATCTCATATTTTGACCTTTTAGGTTCACAGTTTTAAATTTCAAGTCATAGTTTGGCCTTAAAAACATGATTGTGACTTTCTTTGTTATATATTTGCCTTTTAAAAGCATTATCTTAACATTTTGTGTTTTAACCCTTTTGCACTAATAAGTTTGAATTTTTCTCTCAGATTTTGAGCCTTTTAACATCATTTTGACTTTTAAATCTTAAAATAATTTATCACCAGTGCTTATTTTTTCCCCATAAATTATTACTGGTGAAAATGAGGTTGAAAGTTTGGTTTAATGTGGATCCTGTTAGGCCCTCCTGTAAGACTTTGATCCAGAATTCGGACCCTTCTGTGACTGAGTTTGACACCCCTGCTCTAAATATTTTCTGAATGGACGGTGTATATGTATGGTGTTGGGGATTGTAGGTTTATATCTTTAGAATTATGTAGGAAATATTCAGTGATATATAATCATGTGCATTCATTTACCATGTATAGTGATATTGTCACGAGAATTACAATAATAACTATAATTATTCACGTATTTGTGACTTGAGTTTTATCACAGAAGTTTGGTGTGTCATGAATATTTTTGTGTTTACTGGTTTAACTCATTTTGTCACAATTGTTTCTACTTTTCCTCAGACACAGTTTTTCACTTTTCTAAGTCACTACATTATAATTTTATTTTTCATCATAAACATATTTTGAATTATTTTTGAGGCACAGAGAGAACAGTAGAAACCTGTCATAATATCTGTGATTTAAACTTCTGCACTGAAATCATCAGATTTTTAAAAATATTCAGCTTTCTTCTCTTTTCCAGTGTGACGCTGTATGATACTGTGTCAGCATATTCCTCTTAAATTACAGAAACCTTTACTATTAAACATTCAGCAGTAAGATCAGCACTGATGCCCCAGAGTTTGGTCAGAGCAGCTTTTACCTTTGACCTCCAGACAATGACAGGACAGAGTTTTCAGATTCAGTTACAACGGCATGGCTTCACAGTGAAAGAGAGCAGGTCTGTCACTATCAAAGCAGTGGTTCTCAACGTTGGGGTTGAGACCCCATTGGGGGTCACGAGACACAGAGAGGGGGTCTTCAGAGGCCTTAAAAACTAGGAATATTTTTAAATCTACACTGTTGCCACTTTACACTAATTTTGCCGGATTTCAACCCGTTGTCGTCACTTCTTCCAACCAATTTTGCCAACTTTAACACATTTTTGCCTCCTAAAACCCATTTTCTGTCAGTTTTAAACCCTTTCCACCACTTTTTTTGCCTGTTTTTGCCACCACTAAACCAAATCTCACCACTGTCCATTGTTGGCTCTGTTGACCCATTATTACCACCATTAACCCCTCTTTACCACTTTTTACTTCCCTTTACTTTCTGTCTCAGCTTACCCTTTTTTGTTAGTTTATATCAATTTTTCATCCCATTTCACTAAATTTCCACCTAGTTTTTTCAAATTTAACACCAATTCAACCACTTTTGAAACCCTTTTACCACTATATATGCCTTTTTTGCCACTTTAACCCATTTTTGCCATTTTTGGTTATTTTTTGCCACTTCTATCTAATATTTGGCATTTCTAACCCATTTCTGCTACTCTTAAACTCTGATTTCACCACCTGTCACAGCATTTTTTGCCATTATTCACCCATTTTAGCTATTTTTAATGTATTTTAATTCTGTTTTAAACAAAAGGATTAACATTTTAAGAGGGCTAATACTGCACTAATGAATTGCACAGATATTTGTTTCTTTGATAAGAGTGGTTATGATTCAGGTTAAATTTAAAATAGCACAGCTTGACTTTACAATGGACCATGATTGTGCTGGCCCCCAGTTTGGCTGGGACATTTCCCCACTAATGGGCGGCCTTGTCTCCACATGACTATTCTAGAACGTTCCTGGCTGTGTCCAACCACCCTCAGGTCCAGTGGGGGTCCCCAGTCTCTGGCCCCTTTATTCTGGGGGTCTTGGGCTGAAAAGGCTGAGGACCCCGGGTTTAAAGAATTGTTTTAAGAGGACCTGGTTCACTGAGAAAGATGTGGTTTTGTTAGACCTCTCGTCTAAATGGGAACCTGTTCTGATAAAAACAACGTTTTGTTTCTAATCTCACTGGAAGAAGCTTCAAAGCTCTAGAAGTCTGTAAAAATAATAATTTTCATTCTGGATGGCTGATATATTGTGGTTCCACATTTTCAGCTAGAATTTCTGAGATGGATTCTTCCAGAGACTGGAACTGCAGCTAAAATCCTGTCGATTATGAGCCTTTAGTGATGATGTAGAGCTGTTACTGTTCTTGGAAATGAATAGAAATTACTGTTCTAAATCAAACCTGTGTATTCTCTGAATGGAGTAGATTCCTTCTATCTCCAGCTTATTAAGAAGGAAACTGTAATGAAATGGTAAAATGACAGTTGTGGAGCTGTATTACTGATTTTAAGGCAGAAACTAAACTTCTATCAGATTATGTGTGTATGGTTTCTGACACAGTCACACTAACTGAGGTTATCTGTCTTACAGATTAGTGTATTTTATCATCATTGTTTCTCAGGTTTCAGTAGTTTAGGTCCCTCAGAGGAACTCCCACACCCTGCTTCTGTTTACACTTTTAACAAATGACAAGCCATTGGCTTTTATTCAGGCAGAACTGAACATGTAGAACAGGTTATGACCTCGGCTCTTATTTCACATTGTTAATTTGTGTTATTCCTACAATTGCCGCACAGTCTCCTCCCCTGTATGTGAGTGTGTGTGTGTGTGTGTGGGTGTGGGTGTGTGTGTGTGACAGCTGAAGTGTCTTGGATGGATCAGGTTGTTCAGAATGCTGCAGCTGGTTGGAAAAAGCAAATCAAGATTGGTACTAGGGGTGTAAAGGTATGTGTATTTGTACCGTACTGATTCGGTACGGTACAGACGTGTGCCGAACGGATACATGTGGAGCGAAGCTCAAACACAGAACACCAGAGAACAACAACAACTCACTGTCACACCGTCCTGGCAGCCACAGCAAACCACAGCAACAGCCTGAATATTCCCAGATAACAGTGTCCTGTTTAGGAACTCTCTGTTTCCCAATAAAATACAGAGACTAAAGACTAAAGCTCCACCTCCTCCACCCCAGCCTCCTCCTTTATAGACTAAAGCTCCATCTCCTCCACCCCAGTCTCCTCCTTTATGGACGAAAGCTCCATCTCCTCCACCCCAGCCTCCTCCGTTATAGACTAAAGCTCTGCTCACGCTCATATTCAGATTCATACTACTATGGATTCATTGGTTCTGAATGTGTCCATCTACGTGTCCATCCATATGAGGGTTTCTGGCCATGAACTCCCTGAAAGTCAAAGCAGCTGCAGACTAACCCAGTAATGCAATGAAATGGTTAAATGTCTGATGAGTGTTCCTGACTGATTGTTGGTCATAATAGGGTTTTTTTTTCTTGAATTTGTTGAAAAATGCAAAAGTTGAGCAATGTAATAATAATCACATATTAAATTGCAATATTTCGGGGAAAAAAAAACGCAATTGGATTATTTATGCAAATGGTTCAGCCCTAGATGATTCGTGCAAATTTAGCTCACAAAATATATTATTCCGTGCTCAGAGTTTCCCACTGTTCATTCAGAAGTGAGGCACAAATATACCTCCATGAGTAATAATGAGAGAGAGGGAGAATGAGTGCAGCAAAGAAATGAAGCTTATCTGGCTGATGCAGCGTTTTACTTTCCTAAAAACTTAATAAAAACCTTCATTGTATAGAATAGGGACCCCTAGGCTACCACGTATACCCCCTATATCTTAAACCAGCCCTGGGTTCTCATGCTGTAAATCCCCGCCCTACTCTAGTCTGCCCTCAGCAGTGTGGGGAAAATCCTCAGGTTACCTCTGGTTCAGTTTCATAGATGAACACACTCTGCTGACAGAAGGAGCCTGAGGCTTTCTGTCAGTCTTAAAAGAACTGGGCCCAACCCATCCTCTACAAATACTCAGGAGAGGCAGGTAAGGTAAGAATGAACGTTTTATTCACTTTTTAATACATGATGGACTATGAATCTTAACTTTCACTCACCCATACGTGCATAGAAGAGTGACATTTTTAGATCAGGTTTAAAACTTTAAATAGAAACATGGCTGGAAAATATTGTTTCTATAATCTTAGGATAGCACTGTTAACTTTTTCTCTTGCTTTCACTCTCTGTCTCTGTATGTTTGTATATATATATATATATATATATATATATATATATATATATATACATATATATATACATACATATATATACATATATATATACATACATACATACTTATACATACATATATATATATGTACATACATATACATACATACATACATACATACATATATATATACATATATGTATATATATATGTATGTATATATGTATTTTTTTTTTTAGAAAGTGATTAATTTATCTGTTTAATAAAAAGGTAACTTTTAGAAGTGGATTTAAAAATCCTGCATCCTACAGACATTTCTCTATGGCACACTAGCGTGTGCAGGCACGCCTGTCCTAGCATGCATCACTGAGGGACTGAGCACGGCCCTCCGAAGATATGAAATAAATGATAAGAATCCAAACGAACAAACAGAAAAGAGAAACTAAAGTTGTTTACTCTCGGGCAGTTTCTTCATGGCTTAAAGGGATATTTCAGTATTTTTGAAGTACATGTCAATACACCACGTTTAGTTTTTCAGTTAAACTCATGGAAGTTTTGTGTCTCAGGGCTCTGTGGATCACTGAGATCAGTCTCAGACACCTGTGATCATTAGTCTGCCAGGTGAGCGTAATTAAAGGAAAACTACTGAAAAAGGATGTTCCACATTATAAAGCAGGCCACAGGTTTCAGCAATATGGGAAAGAAAAAGGATCTCTTCTGCTGAAAAGCCTCAAATAGAGCAATGCCTTGGTCAAGGAATGAAAACATGAGATATTTCAGGAAACTTCAGCGTGATCATCGTACTGTGAAGAAATGAGTGTCTGATTCAGAGCACAGACGGGTTCCTGCAGATAAAGTCATGATGAGGAAGTTTCTGACAGACCAGTTCATCAGATTAAGAGAGCAGATGCTAAAATGCCATTACAAAGCAGCAAACAGGTATTTGAAGCTGCTGGTGCCTCTGGAGTCCCACCAACCTCAAGGTGTAGGATCCTCCAGAGGCTTGCAGTCGTGTATAAACCTACTATTCAGCCCCCCTAACCAATGCTCACAAGCAGAAACGGTTGCAGTGGGTCCAGAAATACATGAAGACTCATTTTCAAACAGTCTTGTTGACTGATGAGTGCCGTGCAACCCTGGATGGTCCAGATGGAGGAGTAGTGGATGGTTGGTGGATGGCCACCATGTCCCGACAAGGCTGTGACATCAGCAAGGAGGGGGTGGAGTCATGTTCTGGACCAGAATCATGAAGAGAGAGCTGGTAGGCCCCTTTAGGGTCCCTGAAGGTGTGAAAATGACCTCGGCAAAGTATGTAGAGTTTCTGACTGACCACTTTCTTCCATGGTACAAAAAGAAGAACCGTGCCTTCTGTAGCAAAATAATCTTTCTGGCTCAGGAACAATCCTGGCTCCATTCCTGTTCACACTGTATACATCAGACTTCAAATACAGCACTGAGTCCTGCCACATCCAGAAATACTCTGATGACACTGCTATGGTGGCATGGATCAGAAATGGACATGAAGCTGAATACAGGGATCTGATAAGTGCCTTCAGACTGGAGTCACAAAAACTGCCTCCTACTCAACACCTCAAAGACAAAGGAAATGATCATAGATTTCAGCAGATCCAAACCCGCTCTTCAGCCAGTGAACACTTGTGGCGTGGACATGGAGGTGGTGACATCATATAAATATTTAGGTGTACGCCTGGATAATAAGTTGGACTGGTCTAAAACCGTAGACTTCATCCACAAAAAGGGGCAGAGCCGCCTCTTTTGCCTCAGAAGACTCCGATCAATAGACATCTGCAGTAAGATGCTGCAGATGTTTTATCAGTCTGCTGGGGAGGCAGTGGAAAACACAAGGATGCAAGGCGTCTGAACAAACTGGTGAAAAAAGCTGGCTCTGTTGTTGGAATCAAGCTGAACTCATTGGAGGATGAGGAGGAGAGACGCGCACTGAGCAAGGTGGAGGCCATTCAGAGAAACATGGATCATCCACTTCATATCTCCCTCAGTGAGCAAAGAAACAACGGTGGTGGACGCTCCTGTCCCTGCGCTGCAGGACAGAAGATTTAGAAAATCTTTCCTACCATCAGCTATTAGACTGTATAATTCTACAGTAAACAGATGAGACTCCCAGACGACTGAATTTCCCTTCAGGGATAAATAAAGTTGTTGTGTTGTATTGTAATGCTGCAGATTCAACACATGACCATTTTCACTTCTTTACAAACTATAAAATGTTCTGAAACTCTGAAGAAAACAGTTATCATTGGGAGGTTTGTTTGATAAAACCTGAGTTATGCTTTAACGGTTGAAGACTTTTAGACTATTTAGAAAATCAGAGAAAAATATCACTTGCATGATAAATTGGAACACGGTGTACATGCAGCCCAACCCACAATGGCCTACAGTACAAAATTCATTGAGCAGTTTTCTTGTCTTGTGTCTCAAAAAGAGCCTGTTATTCAAATCTGAAGTCTGCATGGAGTTAATCTGAAGTCCTGCAGCATCTTCAGGGTTATTGAGTGTTTCCATAGTTGTTTCATTACCTCTGTCGTTTTTATGAAACAAGTTCATCTCCTTTTCAGAACAGAAAGTGCAGCCATGCCTCCCCCAGGTGTGTGTATGAACATCATCAATGCGCGGCGCAAGAGAGATGGTTATGGAACTTCAGCCAACCCGGAGAAGTTCCTCAACCAGGACTTCGAGCAGCTGAAACAGTACTGTCTCATCCGGCAAGTGAGATTTGTGGATGATATGTTCCCCCCTGACAGGAGATCCATCGGTGACGGGCTTCTGAGCCCTGCTGACTTAGCCAGAGTCCAGTGGCTAAGACCAATGGTGTGTATTTTCAATGTTTTTAGTGTTTTCACTCTAAATTTGAAGGGTTGAAAGTTCCTACTTATAACCCAACATCTCCAAACATGAATTATTTGGCTTTTAAAATACATAGAATAAGGCAAAACTGTACAGTTTTTCTATCATCGTAAGTAAGTAATCACATCTCTTCCTTTGGTTGAACTGTTCCTTATTTTGAACAGGATATTGTTGTAAAATGTTTTACAGAGGGTCAAAAATGGTTCTGCTTCTCAGTTTTATCTACTGAACCACCAACCCTCTCAAATAACCATTCCTTTAGAAGTTTTAATTCTTCATTACCTCCACCAAGGGGGTCATGTGATCGGCAGGGTTACTTTGTTAGCAACATAACTCAAAAAGCTGTGGATGGATTTTGATGAAATTTTCAGGAAATGTCAGAAATGGCATAAGGAAGACCTGATTAGATTTTGGGAGTGATCCAGATCACCGTCTGGATCCAGGAACTTTTTAAAAGATTCTGTACTATTGAGAGATAGGGCTAATGGCGGAGGTCTGCGCCCTCTGAGTGCTTTTCTAGTTTAAATATATAATCTTAAATGTGTCTTTTAAAGAAAATTAGATATTGTATTATTCTAGTTCAGTGCCGTGAAAAAGTATTTGCCCTCGTTCTGATCCTGATGTTTTTACATATTAATCACACTTAAATGTGTCGTATCATCAAACCAATTTTTGCTCTCACAAAGACAACCCAAATGAATAGAAAACAGTGTCTGAGTGATTATTTGGTTTTTAAGGGGGGAAATAATCCAAACCTATCTGACCTTGTGTGAAAAGTAGTTGCCCCCTTGTTAAACCATGAGTTAACTGTGATTAACCACAGTTCTTGGAAAGCTGAGTTCAGTCTCTCTGTCCACACCCAGACCTGATTACCTCCAGATTAGCTGAATGTAGAAATCCCTGAAATAGAAGCTGTCAGACAAAGTGAAGTAGGCTACAAGATCTCAGAGAAAAACACATCATGATTGAAATCCATCAGTCTGGGGAAGGTTACAGAGACATTTCCAAGGTTTTAGGGCCATTACCCACAAATGGAGAAAACTGGGAACAGTGGTGAACCTTCCCAGGAGAGGTCGCCCAACCAAAATGACTCCAAGAGTGCAACGAAGACTCATCCAGGAGGTCCCAGAAGAGCCCAGAACCACATCCAAAGACCTGCAGGCCTCGCTGACTCAGTTAAGGTCAGAGTTCATGACTCAACCATCAGAAAGACACTGGGCAACAACGGCATCATGGGAGAGTTACAAGGCCAAAACCACTGCTGACAACAAAGAACACAAAGACTGATCTCACATTTGACTACAAACATCCTGATGATCCCCAAGACTTCTGGGAAATATTCTGAGGACTGACCAGACAGAAGAGGAACTTTCTGGAAGGAGTGCAGCCCGTTACATCAGGAGTAAAAATAACACAGCATTTGATAAGAAGAACATCATGCCAACAGTAACAGACATGGTGGTGGCAGTGTGATGGTCTGGACCAGGACCTGGACCACTTGCTGTGATTGATGGAACCATGAATGCTGCTGTCTACCAGAAAATCCTGAAGGCCAACGTCCGGCCATCAGTTCACGACCTCAAGATCAGGCTCTGTTGGGTCGCAGCAGGACAACGACCCCAACATACCATTAAGTCCTCCTCTGAGTGGATCAGAATAAACAGAATTAAGGTCTTGGAGTGGTCTAGTCAAAGTCTGGACCTAAATCCAACTGAGATGCTGTGGTGTGACCTTAAACGGGCAGTTCATGCTGGAAAACCCTCCATTTTGGCTGAGTTCAAACAGTTCTGTGAAGAAGAGTGGGACAGCATTCCTCCACAGCGATGAGAAAGACTCATCAGCAGTTATCACAAACGCTTGATTTCAGTTTTTGCTGCCAAGGATGGAACAACCAGGTGTTAGGTTCAGGGGGTGATTACTTTTTCACACAGGGACATAGAGGTTTGGATTTTTATTTTTATTATCCCCATCATTCAGAAACTGACTTTTCTATTTACTTGGGTTTTCTTTGAGAGACATAAAAATTGGTTTGATGATCTGAAACATTTAAATGTGATAAATATGCAGGAAACATCAGGAATCAGACGGGAGGCAGATACTTTATCACAGCTCTGTATATGTGAAAGCTGTGCTGATACTTCACTCTCTCTGTTTCAGAAACTTGTTCAGAGTCCCTGTTTTACGGTTGACGGAGTTTCCAGGTTTGACTTTGGTCAGGGTCTCCTTGGTAAGAAGTTTCCTTCGTTGTTTACAGTTCTCCACTTAAAGATATTCAGAGGTCAGACACACATCTGACAGCTTCGTTTCTCCACCAGGAGACTGTTGGTTTCTTGCATCTATTGGGGCGCTCACATTCCAGAGTGATATCCTCAAACAAGTCGTACCGGATCAGAGTTTTGACGAGGACTACTGTGGCCTGTTCCACTTTAAGGTAAACCAGTATCAGTGTAAATGGAATTCATGCTGAAGCTGGTAAATCATTCTGGTAAATTCTGCCTCTCATTCTCTTCATTCTGATCAACTCAGTTCTGGAGATTTGGCAGATGGGTGGATGTCATTATCGATGACAAGCTTCCAACAGTCAATGGCAGACTGATCTTTGTTCACTCCAGAGACCCAGCTGAGTTCTGGCCCGCTTTACTGGAGAAAGCTTACGCCAAGTATGAACACGGTGTCGTGTTTCTCACAGATAAAACTCAACATCTGAGAACGATCAGTCTTTTTTAACCTGTAGCTACTCTGACTGCTGCTCCTGTCAGGGTGTGTGGTTCCTACAGTGACATGAGTGCTGGAACTCCTGCTGAGGCCATGAGGGACTTCACCGGTGGCGTTCACATCTGCGTCCAGCTGAAGAATGCGCCACACAACCTATGGGATCTGATGTACCGAGCCGGCCAGTCTGTGTCCCTGATGGGTTGTGGAACACCACAGGGGGTAGGCACTGATTTACCACACACACACATACACACACCAGCTGCCTCTGTTTATTTCCATGCATGGTGGAACACCAATTAGGATTTTAAAAGGTGAATAAAAACAGATGGAAATGTTTGCTACCTCAGTGAATGCTGATTGGTTGGTTGATTGGATGTGATTCTGCACCTTTAAGCTGCCGACACTTACAGATCAGGAACCTCAAGCAGAAGCAGGCCTCTTTGTTCTCATGTGGAATAAGATGAGTTTCAACAGGTCAGGTACAAAAGCTCATTCATTCAGAAGTGTAACACCTGAACAGGTGAGGATTCAGCCACAGGCATGTTAAAAAGACAGCATCACACAGGAAACAAACTGCTTTAAATGTCACACTGGACAAGCTGAAAATACTCAGACTTTTTAGTTAAAACTGATGATGTCAAAGCTTTAAAGTAGTGGAAATACATTTTCTCAGAAAAACAGAGCTGAAATAGTTAATTGGACTTTTAAGTTAATACATTTTTATTTCTAACAGCCTCCAGTTGTGGGGTCTTACAGGGTCGTAGTAACAGAAAAGCACTGCCTGATCAGAGCTGCCAGAAAATAAAGCCTGCCAGTTTTCACCTCCTAAGACCCTGAGTCCACATCTGGGGACATTACCTTACATTATAGTCGTCATTTTTGGAGTTAGAATTCATGAGAAAAGTTTAAGGGATTTGCTTGAAATGCTGGGATATTTCCTGTTTGGATATTTGAGGTAATTTGTTTGGAAATTGTCAAGTTTTTTATTATAAATTTAGAGGATATTGTATATTTCAGAGAGTTTTTTGTTTGTTTGAGTTTCTTTGTATTTTCAGGGGAATATGGGAAATTTCTAACCAAAATTTGGGGGAACTGTATTGGAAATTTGGGTTTTGGGATTGTCCTTTGACATTTTCAGGATTTTTATTTTTAAAAATCGGGGTTTTTTTATGTTTCCATCATTTTCATAGAATTTTGGATAATTTTTCTGAACATTTCTAGAATTTGCCAAGAAATTTAAGAGGGGATTTACTTTTATATTTGGGGAATTTGCTTGAAATTTTTCATAAATGTTTGTGGAATTTTGGGAGAAATTTTTATTGGAATTTTAAGGCTTTATGAAACGGGTGCCAAACTCAAGGCCCGGGGGCCAAATCCGGCCCGTGGTGCAGTTTTAGCTGGCCCACAGGATCATATCATACTTTCATTAGAACTGGCCCGCAGGTCTGAAGAGTTCCTCCTGTATAGAAATATAAATCTAACCTTGAAGATTTAAAAATTTTTTGTTACATCATAAAAGTTTGAAAAGGTAAAAATAATGAGATTGAAAATAAGGAATGCGGGACAGAAATTAATTTGTGTTTTCATTTAAAAATTTCAATTTGCATCTGAAAAAAATTCTGACTTAAACTTAGAAGTTTGACTTTTTATCCCATATTGTGAACTTTCAAATTCCAATTTTAAATTTCAAGTCATATTTTGAAATTTCAAGATGTTGATTTCAAATTTAATCTCATATTTTGCCCTTTTGAACTTCTAACTTTGAATTTTAATCCCATATTTTGACTTTTTAAACTCTAAATTTAGAATTTCATTGCATATTTTGACCTTTCAGATTCACAATCTTAAATATTGAGTTATATCTTGACCTTTTAAACTCAACATTTTGATTTTTTCTCATATTTTGACCTTTAAACTCCTGATTTTAACTTTTTATCTCATATATTTGCCTTTTGAAAACATTATTTTCACTCTTGATTTTGTATTCTGACCTTTTTTTTACTAATATTTTGACTTTTTATCTCAGATTTTGAGCCTTTAAACTCATCATTTTGATTTTTTAAAAATCTCATAATCATTATCATCAGTTTTTCTCCCCCTTAAATGTATTACCTGTGAAAATGAGGTTGGCAGTTTATGGTTAAATGTTGACCCTGTTAGACCCTCAGGTTAGACCTGAATTCAGAATCCGGCCCCCGCGGTGGCTGAGTTTGACACCCCTGATTTATGAGGCAGTTTCACTGAAAGATCTGAGGACTATCTACAGAAATATTTGGGTGCTTTTCATGGGATACTCTGACAATATGTTTAAGAATTTTCAGATAAATCTTAGTTTTTATTTTATTATTATTTTATGGAATTTGTTTGGGTTTTGGAAAGGAAAAAGTCCAATAAATTCCTGTTCAACAACAAGGCTGATGTATGAACTTATCAGACGGTACTTAACCCAAATAAGTGGGAGAAACTAAAAACGCTCTCCTAACAAAGACTCAGGTCTCTGTAGCACATGCACTAAACATGCACTTCATTTAAGTAGGTCAGTTATGCTTGAGGGACTCTTCCTGTCACACTTCATTACTGCTCGTTTATGGAGCTGAAATCTGACATTACATTGAAAAGAGTTTAGTTTACAAGACATAAAGTAGTCCCCTTCATGTTATGTGAAGTTGTAATCGTTGTCCCAGTGATGAGGAAGAAAATGAAGAAACATTGGTCTTCTATAGAATATTACAGGATAATATTTTCTCACAATAGTTTCTTCTTCTTTAGGAGACGTCTGAAAACACTGTCCTGCCAAATGGACTGGTCCAAGGTCATGCCTACACTGTTACTGGAGTCAAACAGGTGAACACACGGCGGTTGTTCTTCACACCTAGGATATAAATATATATATTTATATATGATCATTGAAACCGATTTCTCTGAAACGTATTGATCAGGTGATGAGCCAAGGGGTGCTAGTACATCTGGTGCGCTTATGGAACCCGTGGGGTGAAGGCGAGTGGAAAGGGGACTGGAGTGATCGGTAAGACTGCCGCAGACAGAAATAAAAGGTCAAATAAATGGGTACTTACTGTTTTAGTCAGAGAAACCACTGCTGCCTGTTGGTATTTATTGACAGTTTACTTCAGAATAATCACAAATGTAAAGGTTTGTAGCATTTCATTCAGCTGAAAACGACCTGTGGCTTTGAAGGAAAATATTAAAGACCCTGTAAAGTGTGAATCTGTAAATCGGTATTCAGGTCTGTTGTATGACAGCTCACTGTGTTATGAACCCCTAAATCCAATTTCAGATTCAAAATCGTGAAAAATGAGGCAGTAAAATCTGCTCCAGGATGGTGTGGGCGTGTCTGTTGAATGAGCTGAAGCCACGCCCACTCAGGAGAAATACAATCCTCTCAGATTTAAAAAATGTTAAATCTAATTTGAGGAAAGCTCTCACTCCATTATCCTGCCTCTTGACCTTTTGTTGACCTTAGAAGAAGAGCCAAAGTCTGTTTCCTGTCTCCAGTCTCTGTTCTGGTGCTGTCAGTGATCCATAGACCACTGAGGCTGATAGATTTGGTAAATTTACCTCACAGTGAACATTAAAACAGCATTTAACTGACTGTTCACTTTAATAAAGGCAGAGACATCAGCTAACAACAGACTGGACTGAGATGAACTGCTCTGTGGTTTTAGATTGGAGTGTTAGAGGGACGGGGCTGGTGACATCATGAGTCCACATATTGGCCCCGCCCACATTAAACCCAGCCAGGGAGGGGTGAAAAACTTTCTAAGTCCCATGTAGATCTCAGAGTTTTCACATGTTTACAGAAACCAGATTCACACATTTCTAGGGTGTTAGGACAAAAAACTTTGGATTTCACTTTGCAGGGACTTTAAAAGCCCTAGTGGGACCACATTTGGTCCTGCTCACCTTGATCCAAACAAACCTGCTCTGTGCTGTCTTATTGTGCACATAAATAGTCATGTTACACATCAAATTAAACAGAAGAAGCTCAGCTACAAGCCCAAATAAACCATTTTTACCTACACTACATCCAACTTAAAAAGGACTCAAATCAATGACCGCATATCAGAGTGGCTGTAGTGCTACCTAGCCAGACACATCTGCCCCCTACAGGATGGTGCCTGGTACTACACACACAAAAGCCCAACCTCTACTGAAAGTTCTACTCATGTTTGTGCAGTTTCCATTTGTTTCAACAGTTTCTTTTTGTTTCTTCACTTTATTTTGTGTTGCTTTTTGTGCCGTTGAAAATAAATCTGCTCCTCTTGGTGTCAAACTTTAGTTCCTTTGTAAGACTTCCTCTGAAAGGGAACTTTATGGAGGTCTGGGTGACGGGGGGGGGGGGTGATTCCATGATGCAGTGACCACCTATAATGGTATATGAGTAAAGAAAAGTTTGATACCTGAGATTTTTTAACTAAAATCTCTCTTATTTTGTCCTGATAACCCTCTAGTGCTCTAGTGGCTTGAAAGTTCAAAGAGGTAATGTCAAAATGTGGTGCTTTGACCTACTGGAGAGTTTTGGACTTCAGCTGCATTATTTCTATGATATATATATATATATATATATATATATGCTAAAACTGCAAAAAGAATTAGGTGAAAATGAAATTTTTCATTTGCCAACTTGATTCTCTCTGATCCAGTAACATATGTACACATATTTTCACTTCTGAATAAATTTCACAAGTGCCCTCTTCATAATGGTACCTGGAACATTCAAATAGACCCTGTAGTTACAGACTCATACTCATTTAAAGATATGGATATTTTGAGCAGTAGCCTAATAACAGAGGCCAGGGATAACAGGTTAAAGTCAACTCTCAACTAAAAGTTTGTTGGCTGAGTGTCAGCAGTGTGTAAATCCAAATGACTGGAATAGTTTAATACAGCCGGGCCCTCCACAGAGGATCCACTGCCATCATTCTGTATGTTAATGGGAGAATGTGTCATGTAGTGCTGAAGTAGAAGAAGAAGAGCCAGTTTACCACTGAACACCCAGGCATGTGATGTCTGCACACTCTCACAGCACAGAGCCTTTCTTTTCTTTGGCAGTGAGGCGCTGCACAGTAAAAACTGTCAGTGTTCATTATTTAAGGGCGCTCCAACAGGTCAGTCAGCATGAACTATATACACAAAACATTAACTACCAGCACAGCTTTCAGCCACTGAAACTTTAACAATAAAGAGAAAATAATGTACAGTAACAGAGATAGGGTTTTCTCTCTGACTCCTGGATTCCACAGGTCCCCTTTGTGGCACACTGTCAGCCCCCAAGACCGAGAGATGTGCCTCGCCGTGGTTGAGGATGGGGAGTTTTGGTAAGGATGTTTCATTTACAATTATTATTGAAATATTTGTTAGATTCAAATGCAGTTTGAATGTTTCATATAGAGAGAGTACTAAAAGTATTCACTTGAGCTGGTGCATAAATAAGGAATTAATAAAAATACACACAACTTAAAACATGAAAATACAATAAATACTTTGAATTGACCACCACTATTTATTTAAATGTTTCACCTATGAAAACATACCATAAAAATATCCATTAATATTGTTTCATACAGACTGAAATCAAATACTTGGTTATTATTTAGGTACTGCATTGCTCTAGGTCAGTGATACTCAACACTCTTCTGTGATGATTCGTGACTCTTTTGTGATGATTTATGACTCTTTTGTGATGATTTATGACTCTTTTGTGATGATTCGTGGCTCTTTTGTGATGATTCGTGACTCTTTTGTGATGATTTATGACTCTTTTGTGATGATTTATGACTCTTTTGTGATGATTCGTGGCTCTTTTGTGATGATACGTGGCTCTTTTGTGATGATTCGTGACTCTTCTGTGATGATTCGTGGCTCTTTTGTGATGATTTATGACTCTTGTGATGATTCGTGGCTCTTTTGTGATGATTCCTAGCTCTTTTGTGATGATTTATGACTCTTGTGATGATTCGTGGCTCTTTTGTGATGATTCCTGGCTCTTTTGTGATGATTTATGACTCTTGTGATGATTCGTGGCTCTTTTGTGATGATTCGTGGCTCTTTTGTGATGATTCGTGACTCTTCTGTGATGATTTGTGGCTCTTTTGTGATGATTTATGACTCTTGTGATGATTTGTGGCTCTTTTGTGATGATTCGTGACTCTTCTGTGATGATTCGTGGCTCTTTTGTGATGATTTGTGACTCTTGTGATGATTCGTGGCTCTTATGTGATGATTCGTGGCTCTTTTGTGATGATTCGTGACTCTTCTGTGATGATTTGTGGCTCTTTTGTGATGATTTATGACTCTTGTGATGATTCGTGGCTCTTTTGTGATGATTTATGACTCTTGTGATGATTCCTGGCTCTCTTGTGATGATTCGTGGCTCTTTTGTGATGATTTATGACTCTTGTGATGATTCGTGGCTCTTTTGTGATGATTTATGACTCTTGTGATGATTCGTGGCTCTTTTGTGATGATTTATGACTCTTGTGATGATTCGTGGCTCTTTTGTGATGATTTATGACTCTTGTGATGATTCGTGGCTCTTTTGTGATGATACGTGACTTTTTTGTGATGATTCGTGGCTCTTTTGTGATAATTTATGACTCTTTTGTGATGATTCGTGGCTCTTTTGTGATGATTCGTGGCTCTTTTATGTCATAATTTGAAATATTATTCCCCAGAATATCTTTAAAAGGAGAAACTTCAACCTCAGAAATTATCCACTGCTTGCCACATTAACCAGTTTGTTGCCCAACCTTTTTTGCCATTTTTTTTCCCACTTTTATCATTTTTACGTGCTTTTAGAACATTTTTTCCACTTCTTTTTGCCACTTTTTAGTTGTTTTTGCCACATTAATCATGCTTTTTGCAATATTCAATTACTTTGCCTTTTTTTTGCTCATTTAAGCTGACTTTTGCCATTAAATGCCACTTTTCCCCATTTTTTCTACTTTTGCTACACTCTTTGCTGCTTTTTTCCAATATTTCCCACACTTTACCGCCTTTTGCCCTTCACTTTTCACTATTTTTTTTTACATTATTGCCACTTTTTGACCATTTTTGCCACCTTCCACTCATTTGTATTACCACTTTAACCTTTTTTTTCTACTTTAATCATTTTTTGCTGCTTTGGGCACATTATTTGCCACTTCTTTTTGGCACTTTAATCCTGCATTATGCTATTCGCAGTTGTTTTCCCTTTTGTCGCCCATTTAAGCTGAATTTTGCCATTAAATGCCACTTTTCCCCATACTTTGCTACTCTTTGCTGCTTTTTTCAATTTTCCCACCTTTTTACTGATTTTTTTTGCACATTTCTGTCACTTTTCACTAATTTTTTTCCATGTTTTGCTGCCTTTCACCAGTTTTTCCCACCTTAAACTTTTTTTTAACCCTTTTTTTGCCACTTTTCCCCCCTTAGATGGAACTCTCTCAAAGGTATTTTTCAGCTCTTCGGCTCTTTGGTTGAGCAGGGTTGAGTATCGCTGCTCTAGGTTGTCCAGCCTCAAGTTAACTATTCATTTAAAGTGACTTTCTTTGATCACTCAAGTTAATCTCCAATTTTAAAAAATCCATGATTATCATCAACAGGATGACCATGGAGGATTTCTGCAGGTTTTATATGGATCTTGACATCTGCTGCCTCTGTCCTGACTTCCTTGATGGGACCTCTTCATGCCACTGGAAAACCTCGGTCTATGAGGGCAGATGGGTCGCAGGGACCACTGCTG